>NW_024737049.1:0-30000 GCF_018991925.1 Homarus americanus
AATAATAATAATTAACGGTTTATTGAAAGAGCTTGGCAGCCAGAAGGCTGAAAATATACAGTTACATATTTGGGGAATGGGTTTCGAATTACAAATAATATACAAGTAACATAAGTGATACAAATAAGATATATAATAACTAGATGGGGGAAAGCTCAAACTACAGTTCATTTCAACATAGTGACAGTGCAAGGAGTAGTGTTTGCTGGGAGTGAATACACTGGTTTATTACAAGTTATTGATAATTTTTACAATGGTTGGGACTGGGCTGTTCTTATAGCGATCAGTTCGTGCACATGGGCTGGATGCGGTTGTGGTATCGAACAGCAATTCTCGGGCTAGGGATCCTCAGGTGGTAAAGTGGAGCCGGTGTCGAGGATGGTGCTGCAAAAACTCTTACCAAATTTTGAATGAGGTGTGGTGATGGTCAGTGAGTCAGAAAGGGTCCCAGTGTGTTGAGCGCTTCTTGATATGGAAGTAGGAAGGAGAGAATAATCACATGCCCTCCTTTGCACTTTCTAGGTGTTTACGTTGTGTGGCATTTGGAGAAGACCAGGTGGGGGGAGGCATACCATTGAGCTTGGGAAGTATAGTGTTGTATAAACACTGAGGAGCTCGGGGGCAGGAACTCCGAGGACTTGAGTCAACGGAGGAGGTGGAGACGGAAACTGGAAGTTGACAACTTCACTGACGTGTGGTTCCAATTTAGTTTGTTGTCTATGGTGACGAGGCGTGTGTGTGTGTGTGTGTGTGTGTGTGTGCGCCTGTGTGTGTGTGTGTGTGTGTGTGTGTGTGTGTGTGTGTGTGTGAGTGAGTGAGTGTGTCTGTTTGTCTGTAAGCGTTATATTCATCTCACACACACACACTTAATCCATCTATCGTAGGAAAAAATAAACATCAATCCGGATCTCTCTGTGTAGGAACATTTTTACAGTCTCTCTCTCTCTCTCTCTCTCTCTCTCTCTCTCTCTCTCTCTCTCTGTGTTAGTATTCAGGTTAAACCTCACTGTTATGTTATGTTATGTTGTTATGTTATGTTGTGTTGTGCTGTGTTGTGTTGTGTTGTGTTGTGTTGTGTTGTGTTTTCTTATGTTGTGTTGTGCTGTATTATGATATATTATGTTATGTTTTGTTGTGTTGTGTTGTGTTGTGTTGGCTGTTATGTTGTTATGTTATGTTGTGTTGTGCTGTGTTGTGTTGTGTTGTGTTGTGTTGTGTTGTGTTTTCTTATGTTGTGTTGTGTTGTGTTGTGTTGTGTTGTGCTGTTGAGCCTTAAGAAGCTCTCAATGTCGACCCTGGTGGTACTTGACGTTGAATCTGATCAATGTAATACCGTAGAGTTTGGGGATCTCCTCCTCCTCCTCCTTCTCCTCCTCCTACTATTACTACTTTTTTTATTTTTTTATTGTGGCCTCCAGCCTCCCCCAATAGCCACACCTTCGCCACCATTTATTTACCTTAATATTAAATATCCTAATACACAAGTAGCAATCCTATCTGTGTTAAATTAGTTGAGCCGCAGATCTATGCGGCATTCAGTGACAGTAGCCTCATCGTCAATATCTGCAGCAGTTCTACTACTACTACTACTACTACTACTACTACTACTACTACTGTTACTACTACTGTTACTACTACTACTACTACTACTACGACTACTACCCTTTGTTCTCGTTTTTTACCTCTCCCTCCCCTTCCTCTTTTTTCTAGTCCTCCAACTCCTCCTCTTTCTCTTCCTTCTCTTCCTCTTCCTCCACCAACTCCTCCTCCTTTCATTCCTCCACCAACTCCTCTTCCCTCTCTTTCTCCTCCATCTCTTCTTCCCCCTTCTCTTTCCTCAACAACTCCTCTTTCTTCTCTTCCTCCTTTATCTCCTCATACTTCTCTTCCTCCCTTTCCTTGCTCTCCTCTTCTTCCTTACCTTTTTGAATCCAGTAAGACAAAGTTGCATCCAGTACAATAAAGTCGAAAGAAAAACGTTTACATGCGGATACCACACGGTGCGTTCGGGTAAGGTACGTTCAGGTAAGGTGCGTTCGGGTCCGGTATCTTACTCTTCATAAGCCACACACTTTACATTTAGTTTTGTTTACATCTGCTTGAGGAACATACTGCCAAAGGTACTTATATCCTAACCTTAATCTAGCGGTTACAACATCTTGTAATCTAGTGATCTTGTTACTTGCTCCATATACATGTTTCACTTGATACATCTCATCATGGTAACCTATGGATCGACTAGTGCCTGTTTGCACTTGTCTACTTGCGTCAAACTCATCAATAAGTTCTTTCCTAATTACAGTTTTAAGGGTTCTTTTTGACAGACCCAAATTGTATTCAACGGTGTCTTTGTTAGACGCGAGTTTGGCGAGGGCATCAACTCTGTCATGTTTTATGAGGCCTATGTGAGAGGGGATCCACAACAGTTTGACCCTGACACCCCGGTCAACAAGGCACGCATATTTGTGTCTGGCTTCAGAGACAAGAGCGTGACAACCTGAGTCGAGGGTACCAAGGGCAAGTAGTGAGGATAGAGAGTCAGTGATGATGAGACTGTCAGTAACAGTGGTTTCAATGAATTTAATAGCTGTGAGTATGGCAACTAATTCAGTTTGTAGAGTGGATGCCCAGTTGTTAATTCTAACTCCTTTCTCAATTATATTACCGTCAGGTTGAGTCACAACAATAGCACTTCCAGCCCTCCCACAGGCGGTGTTTAGAGATCCATCAGTGTAGATGGTCTGTGTGATATTATCATCAGTCTGTAGAGTGTGTATGTGTTCAAGAGCTCTCAATTTGGCAGTGTGTTGGAGATAAATGCTTTGTATAATTAATTTTTTAGGCGGATACGTCGGTATTGTGATATCGAAGGGAACTGTCCGCCAGGGTGGCAGGAAGCGTTGTTGTGTCTCAACTTTGTACAGGTGGTCTAGTCCAAACGTCTTCATATGTGTAGCTGTAGTTTGGATCCATTTAGACTCAGTAGTCCCATGGTTCATACATTCTAGCAATTTTAAGGAAACAATGTTATCAGGATCACCACGCAGAAGCCTCAGGGCTATCATGAGGTTGACTTCAATTATTCTATCTTTAACACTGGGTATACCTAGTTCTTTCCTCATATTAAGTACTTTAGTGCTCATGGGACATCCTAGGATAATTCTGAGGGCTTTATTTTGCATTTTCTCGAGCTTGTCAACGCCTTTCCCGTCACGAATGACCAGGGCTGGTGCGTGGTAATCTATCAGAGATCTTATATAGCCTAGGTACATTGTTTTAACAATTCTAATATTAGCACCATAGTGCGGGCTGTACCCCGCTACACTTCTAAGAGGTCTCAGTCTGTCAGTACATTGGCGGGTTAGCTGTTGTATGGCAGGTAGGGTACAAGGGACGGAAACACCAAGATATTTAAAAGAAGAAACATAGTCAATAGTGTTGTTACCTATCTTGAACTTGGCGGGGCCGCGTTTGCGGTTACCAGCTTGTTTGTTGAACACCTTAGTTTTGTCAGTGGAGATAATAAGACCGAGGTGTTCACAGGCTGCGTATACATGGTTCAGGGTGGTTTGCATTTCACGATGAGTTTTAGTATGTATAAGAATATCATCAGCATAGCTGATTGAGATATTGCTGGGGTTGTCTGGTATTAAATTTAATAATGCATTCATAAGAACATTGAACAAAGTGGGGCTAAGTACTCCACCTTGAGGGGTACCAAGAGATGTGTTAATAATGTGTGTGTGTCTGTGTGTGCGTGTATATGTACAGGAGACGTTAGTAATGTGTGCATGTGGGCGTGTATGTGTGTACAGGAGACGTTAATAATGTATGTATGTCTGTGTGTATGTGTGTACAGGAGACGTTAATAATGTGTGTATGTGTGTACAGAAGACGTTAATAATGTATGTATGTCTGTGTGTATGTGTGTACAGGAGACGTTAATAATGTGTGTATGTGTGTATGTGTGTACAGAAGACGTTAATAATGTATGTATGTCTGTGTGTATGTGTGTACAGAAGACGTTAACAATGTATGTCTGTGTGTATGTGTGTACAGAAGACGTTAACAATGTATGTCTGTGTGTATGTGTGTACAGAAGACGTTAACAATGTATGTCTGTGTGTATGTGTGTACAGGAGGCGTTAATAAAGTTTGCATGTCAATACAGTATGTACAGTTGGGGACATTTCCGACTAGTACACTCAGCGTCGTCAATCCATTCTTTCCGTGAGGTGTGAACCCCGCGAGTATCTGAACGTGAATCCGAAACCTCTAAGTTAGTCGGTGAGACGTGAGGTGCACACAGTGGCCTGGGTCCACAATGATATAATTTGACTCATTACATGTGCCCGGCAACGTTTACATAGATTATTGATGTACAGTAGTATGGACGCTTTTAACGTGGAGTGAATAACACTTATCCTGCAGTAAACAATGCAAGGCTGAAACAGTTGGTTACACAGTATAAATCTACCACTTTATTTATCCTCAAGCAAAGTGTAAGAGACGTTAGTATAGTGCCAGGCTTTATGTGGGTCAAGTGTTGTGGGGTGCATCTGTCCCCCGTCCTCTGTCCAGCGCCACAAAGACCTCCCCTTCCCTTCGTCTCCTTAACATCTCCCTGACATCATTTCAGTTGTTTACATTCAGAGAGTTATAGTGTGGATTAAGATGTGTTTGAAGGTTAATTTATCGAACCAATGTTGACAACTAATGTTCGAAATGGAAATAGTTCAGTTTTCACAACAGAAAATGTTGGACAAATTTTCATTATATTACCAATTTATAACTTTATTTTAGTTGTTTTTTGGACGATAATGAGGTGAAAACAACGTACTAGGTATTGTTGTTTTAATGCTGTCACTAATAATATTTTCTGTTGAGTTATACACAAGAGCTGCCACAGTTGACATTAATAGTTTATAACTAATATTATCGGAAAAATTAAAACAACAATACCTAGTACGTTAGTTTCAGCCTTGCATTGTCTACTGCAGGATAGGTGTTATTCACTCCACGTTAAAAGCGTCCATACTACTGTACATCAATAATCTATGTAAACGTTGCCGGGCACATGTAATGAGTCAAATTATATCATTGTAGACCCAGGCCACTGTGTGCACCTCACGTCTCACCGACTAACTTAGAGGTTTCGGATTCACGTTCAGATACTCGCGGGGTTCACACCTCACGGAAAGAATGGATTGACAACGCTGAGTGTACTAGTCGGAAATGTCCCCAACTGTACATGTGTATGTGTGTAAAGGAGACGTTAATAATGTGTTTATGTGTATACAGGAGACGTTAATAATTTGTGTATGTGCGTGTGTCCCCAAGCTCGCAAGAACATAATAAGAATGGGGGAAACTGCAGCTGGCCTATTGGCCCATACTGGGCAGTCCCATTTACACCCAACCCCTATTGCTCATATATCCATCCAACCCATGTATGAAGCTATCCAGCGTATTCAAGATAATGATGATGTTTGATAACTAAAAAAATAATTAATAAATAAAATTAATAAATATTGAAGTGATAACCGTGGTAACATTATAAGATGTTCTTATTACCACCATGCTATTGTACTATTCCAGATGATACTAAATGTTACATAATACTTCCTTGAGATAAATGTATAGTATATATCAGGTGCCTAATCAGGTGCCTAAAAGAGGGCTCAGGTTCTCAACTGGCTCAGCCATGTTAATATTGTTATTATTATCCACTCTGTATCTGTGTTTTTCTGGCTAAATAAACTGTTACAATTCAATTCATTTCAATTAAACTTGTTCCACTCATCCACTACTCCATTTCCAAACCAATTTTTACTTATCTCCCGCCTAAATCTAAATTTGTCTAATTCAAAACCATTGTTACTAGTTCGCTCCTGGTTGGATAGTTTGCGTACCTTTGTTATATCAACCTTTGTTTAGCCCTGACTTCCATTTATGCACCTCTATCATATCGCCCCTCACTCTACGTCTCTCGAGGGTGTGCAGATTAAGATGCTTTAACCTGTCTCTGTACTCGAGGTTCCTAATGCCCGGGATTAGTGTCGTCATTCTCCTCTGAATTCTTTCACGGGATTCTATATCCATTCTGTAGTATGGTGATCAGAACTGAACTGTGTAATCCAAGTGAAGTCTCACAAGCACAAGATATAGTTTTAGGATGACCTCGCTAGTCTTGAAACACTTTGTTAGCCTTGTTTCGAGCAAATAAACATTGTTTACTAGGTTTATGAACCCTACTTCTCAGTACTCCTAAATCTTTCTCACAGTCGGATTTCTCTACAACATCTTTGTTCATCTGGTTTCTCTATTTACATTTCTAGACTATGTCAATATTTATAAGAATGAGGGAGACCGGTCAGACTGGGGCAACTACCGCAGGATCTCGCTCCTGTCCGTAGCTGGCAAGAATATCGCCCGAGTCCTCCTAAACAGACTTCTTTACGAGGCGGAAAACTTCTTCCCAGAATCTCAGAGTGGCTTTAGACCATCACGTGGCACCACTGACATGATCTTTGCTGCCTGTCAGATACAGGAAAAGTGCAGAGAACAGCGTCATGATCAGTACATGGCTTTCATCGACCTAACCAAGGCCTTTGACTCGGTCAACAGGGAAGCCCTCTGGTGGACCCTCAGTCGTTTTGGCTGCCCACCAAAATTCAACGCCATTGTGAGGGAACTCCGCGATGCTTCGAACTTCAGTGTCCTGCACAATGGCACCCAGTCTGAGTTCTTCCCCATCCAAACAGGGGTTAAACAAGGGTGTGTACTGGTACCAATTCTTTTTTCCACTTTCTTGGCTGCCTTCCTTACTCGTGTCAGTGCCAATTTAGGCGGCAGGGTGGACGTTGAGTACAGGATGAAGGGTCTTTTCAACATAAGATGACTCCAGGTAGGAATAAAGGTGTAGGCAGCTTCCATTGCTGAACATGCAGACGACCTCACCTACGCAGATGCGTGTACAAAAAACTCAGATTCTCTTTCAACCTGCCCCTGGTTCAGACACATCTCCACCATCCATCCGTCTTAACGGTACTATCCTCTCTAATGTTACCCACTTTCGGTATCTCAGCTCCCACCTGTCCACCACTGCACACATCGATGAAGAGATTCAACATCGGCTCAGATGTGCATCTCACTCTTTTGGCAGACTCCGTTCCCGTGTTTTCAGCTGTAGGGAGCTGAAATTATCTACAAAGTTACATGCACATCGAGCAGTGCTCCTCCCCACCCTGTTAAATGGCAGCGAGACATGGGTCACATACAGGAGGCACCTCAATGCACTTAAAAACTTTCACCAACGTAGTCTACGTTCCATCCTCCGAGTTTGCTGGGAAGACAAGAGAACAAATGCCAGTATTCTTGCTGACACCAAATGTAGGAGCATCGAGGCTACCATTATCCACGAACAACTACACTGGACTGGCCATTTTACTTGCATGGACGACAGTAGACTGCCAAAGTAGCTACTTTACAGTCACTTAACGAATAGTAAACGTAACGCTGGCGGGCAACTGAAAAGGTATAAGGATAGTCTTAAGACACACTTGAAAAAAGTGCCAAATTGACCCCCCCTCACCTGGGAGACGATTACTCCACATCGTAACGCTTGGAGAAGCACCGTACAAGAAGGTGTCATTACTTTCGAGTTAGCCCGACTGCATAACAAGGCAGACAAGCGCCAACGCCGGAAAGACGCTGCCGCCGCCTCTCCCGCACTAGATCTAGCCCACCACATGTGCAACATCTGTGATCCACCCTGCTGGTCCCGTATCGGCCTCTTTAGTCACCTGAAAACCCACCAACATAGGTGACATCCTTAATAACTCATACCATTGTATCATAGCTGGATGATCGTCATACTCGATTCCGAGTGACAGCAAAGTAGTAGCACTATGAACGGGCAATGGAGGTGTTCGGTGGAAGTGAGGTCAAAATAAGAAAGAACGGCCAAAGACACCTAGTTGCAGTAACTGGCACGACGGACTTCAAGACCGAGTACGTAACGGGAAAGGTGAATGAATGGGCTAGGGAAATCCAAGCTCTGCCTGAGATTGCTAACACAGAGCCACATGCGGCTTTTGCGGCATTCACCCATGGAGTCAAGCATTGCTGGAACGACCTGATGCACACTATCCCTGATATCGGACTCCTCCTCCACCCTCTGGAAGAAGCTATCAGCAACAATTTCATTCTCAAATTAGTGAAACACCCTCACTTAACCCCAGCAGAAAGATCACTCCTTGCACTACCACCGAGACTGGGAGGAATGGGACTGACCAATCCAGAGGAGATTGCTGCCACTGAACAAAAAACTCAGTTAAGCTCACGGCAGCCCTCACAGACCACATAATAGCTCAGAATGCAACAGGGGAGGTGGATACCAGTGAAGTAAACAAGATTCGAATGTCCATTGCAACAGAACGACAGCATGGCCAACGTGATAAGTTGCAGCAACTGTTGCTGCAAGTACCAGAGAATTTGAAGAAAAAAAAGTAGCTATAGCGCAGGAGGTGGGCGCCTCGAACTTGTTAACTATGTTACCGATAAGGGCAAATGGTTTCAGTTTCAATAAACAAGAATTTACAGATGCCAATGCTCTAAGGTACAGAAGGCCAGTAGAAGGCTTGCCCTCCCAATGTGTGTGTGGCTCTTCCTATGACGTCGATAACGCTATGGTGTGCAAGAAAGGGGGCTTCATATGCATGAGGCATAACTAAGTAGAGATCTCACAGCAAACATGTTGAAGGAAATCTGCCGTGATGTCATGGTAGAACCGACCCTCCTTCCATTGGACGGTGAGATCTTCCAACATAGGACTTCAAACACATCCAACGATGCCCGTGTTGACGTCAGAGCTCGAGGATTCTGGACGCGGGGACAGCGAGCCTTCTTTGATATTAGAATTTTTTATCCCATGGCCGCATGTCACCGTAACTTAGCCCTCGATGCTGCACACAGGAGGAACGAGAACGACAAGATAAGGGCATATGGGGAGAGAATTCAGAACGTTGATCAAGGCAGCGTCACTCCTCTAGTGTTCACAACCTCTGGTGGGATGGGACCAAGTGCAAGATGTTGCTACGCCAGACTCGCGGAGGTGATATGCGAACAGAAGCAGCAGCCCAGAAGCTATGTTACAGCCTGGATGAGATGTCGACTCCTTCTCTCACCTTTGGTCGGCTTTGCTCTGCCTCAGGGGAACTAGAGCATCGGCCCCAAAGCCGACAACAGTTGCAGATATTGACTATGAGGCAACAGTCACTGAATGCCGCATAGATCTGCGGCTCAACTAACTCAACACAGCTAGGATAGCTACTTATGTATTAGGATATTTAATATTAAGGTAATAAAATGGTGGCGAAAGAATGGCTATTGAGGGAGGCTGGAGGCCATTTTTAAAGTAGTAGTAGTCGTGTACGTATACAGGAGACGTCAGCACACAGTATCAGCCAAGCCCCTGATAACCTACAAAGCATTTAGCCTGCCATTCCTCCCTTAACGGCAACACGACCCGACTTGACCCATTCCTCTCAGTTTCTAACCTGATTTGACGTGACCTGGTCCATTTCCTACGCTGACCGGAGATGGCCAGGTCTTATCACTTCTCTTCCTCAAGTGTGTTTGTGTGTGTGTGTGTGTGTGTGTTATGAGAGAGAGAGAGAGAGAGAGAGAGAGAGAGAGAGAGAGAGAGAGAGAGAGAGAGAGCCTAAGAGATAATAACTCAATAGTGTTAAGTAATTTCTAAATAAAGTTACAAAATTTTACCTTATTTGGGGAGATATATAATTATATATACATACACACACGTCTCCTGTGCACACATACACACATGCACACACGTCTCCTGGACATACTGTACACACATACAAACATGTCTCCTGTACACACTGTACACACATACACACACGAACATCCCCTGTACACACATCACATACACACACTAACATCTCCTGTACACACATACACACACACACACACACACACTAACATCTCCTGTACACACTGTACACACATACACACACTAACATCTCCTGAACACACAAACACACACTATTAACGTCTCCTTACACACATGCACACACTAACGTCTCCTGTACACACGTACACCCACTAGTGTATTCTGTATACACATACACACACTATTAACGTCTCTTGTACACACATACACGCACTATTAACGTCTCCTTACACACATGCACACACTAACGTCTCCTGTACACACGTACACCCACTAGTGTATTCTGTACACACAAACACGCACTATTAACGTCTCTTGTACACACATTTAACTCCCTAAAACAGCATCGCGTTACCTGTGAACTTCTGAAATAAACCCAGTAATTAAATCAATCAGATACGTTCTTCCACCCGAGTTGGAAGAATCATTTGACAGTCAAGTTACAGGAAGACCCCCAAGTTACCTGCTGGGGGAGGTCTTCCTAGAACTCGGCAAGCAAACTCCTCCTATCATGCCGGGTCAGGAGTCAGGTAAACTTTGGCTGTGAATGCATGTTCTACACAAAGGCTGAAGATGACGCTTATACACTAGATTTTTCCATCTGGATTCATCGTATTTAGTAACCGCTTTAATAAAACAACGGTAGGGGCTTCTTTGGTAAGTAAACACATTTCACCTAAGGGTGTCGTCCATACCTTCATCACAGGGTTACACGACAGTAGGCATTTGTAAAACACATACACATACACTAACTCAAACACACACACATACATAAACACACACATACACTGACTCACACACATACATAAACACACACATACACTGACTCACACACACACACACATATATATATATATATATATATATATATATATATATATATATATATATATATATATATATATATATATATATATATATATATATATATATATATATATATATATATATATATATATATAAGAACAGCACCATCCCATCTATTGTTAAAATAATAAACAACTCCTGATTTATGTACTGTACAGCCCTGTAAATGTATTCACTGCATATTATATCATTATGTCTAAATCAAATGTAAGTCTGTATAGTTTCAGCCACCGGCTGCAACTCTATTAATAAACCGTTTATTATTATTATTTATATACACACACTCACACTAACTCACACCCACTTCGTCCTTGGTTTCAATGGAGTGAAGAGGTAGACTCGGTGCCTCCAGGCTGCCAGGGCCAGACTGTTGGCCCCTCCTCCTTCCTTCAGCTCCTCCTCCCCTTCAGGGTTTATCAAGATTAACGATCAACCCATAACTGATAAACAAAGATGAAAATTTCAACTTGAAGGAAAGAAACAACTGTTGGAGAGTAACAAATATTGGCGAGTAGGGTTAAGACCGAGATAAGGAAAGCCAAGAGGAATAATGAGGTAAGGATAGCAAGGGAGGCAAAGACAAACCCCAAAGGATTCTACCAAATGTATCAAACTAAAACACAAGAAAAGATTGGACCAATACGGTCAGATACCGGCGAGCTCACTGATAACGATGGAGAAATGAGCAATAATTTGAATAAATATTTTTCAACAGTTTTCACCACAGAAAATTTAAACATGATACCCGGAGCACCGACTCTATTCAGAGATAGTGAAGAAAACAAATTAAGCGAGATAGTAGTGACTAGTAACGATGTTAGTAAGCAAATAGACAAACTAAAGCCTAATAAGTCACCTGGTCCCGATGAGATATTTGTCAATATATTAAAGGAATGTAAGGAAGAGCTTAGTATGCCCTTAGCAAAGTTGTTTAACATGTCCTTAAAAACAGGTGTAGTACCAGAATCCTGGAGGATAGCGAATGTAATACCGATTTTCAAGAAGGGGGATAGATCACTATCCTCTAACTACCGCCCAATCAGTCTAACATCAATAGTAGGCAAATTACTGGAAGTAATCATTTCAAAATCTATTCGAAATCACCTGGAGAAGCACCGATTGATCAATGATTCCCAGCAAGGCTTCAGAAGTGGACGTTCATGTCTAACTAATCTATCAACATTCTTTTCATCAGTTTTCGAATGGGTGGACGAGGGGCACAATTATGATGTGGTATATCTCGACTTTAGCAAAGCCTTCGACAGAGTGCCCCACGAAAGACTAATTAGAAAGGTAGAAGCACATGGCATCAAAGGTAATATCCTGAAATGGATTAGGGCATGGTTACAGGACAGGAAACAGCGAGTGAGCATTAATGGCACTAAGTCCCATTGGCGCAATGTCACAAGTGAAGTTCCCCAAGGCTCAGTACTTGGACCATTATTATTTATTATATACATAAACGACATAGATATCGGCAGAGGCAGCAACATAAGCAGATTTGCTGATGACACTAAAATAGGACGTGTTATTAAATCTGACGAGGACTCAGCAAAACTACAGGAAGATCTAAACAAATTTTTCGAATGGTCTGAAAAATGGCAGATGTAATTCAACGTGGACAAATGTAAAGTACTCAGTATAGGAGATGTAAACAGGGAAACCAGATACCAGATGAACAACGATGCCATAGAGAAATCTGACTGCGAGAGAGATTTAGGAGTAATGATAAGTAGGAACCTTAAGCCAAGTAAACAATGTGTTTTTGCTCGTAACAAGGCTAATAAAATACTTGGGTTCGTACAAAGGAGTGTTATTTACAAGACTAGCGAGGCCATCCTAAAACTGCATCTTGCTCTTGTGAGACCACACCTGGATTACACAGTTCAGTTCTGGTCACCGTATTATAGAATGGATATAGAATCCTTGGAAAGAATTCAGAGGAGAATGACAAAGACTAATCCCGGGCATTAGGAACCTTGAGTATAGAGACAGGTTAAAGCATCTTAATTTGCACTCTCTCGAGAGACGTAGAGCGAGGGGCGACCTGATAGAGGAGTATAAGTGGAAGGCAGGGCTAAACAAAGGGGACATTACAAAGGTACTCAAACTATCCAACCAGGAGCGAACTCGTAACAATGGTTTTAAATTGGACAAATTTAGATTTAGGCGTGAAATAGGTAAATACTGGTTTGGAAACAGAGTAGTGGATGAATGGAACAAGTTACCAAATATCATCATTAACTCGAATACGCTGAATAGCTTCAAACATAGGTTGGATGCTTATATGAGCAATAGGGGTTGGGTGTAAATGGGACTGCCCAGTATGGGCCAATAGGCCCGCTGCAGTTTCTTCCATTCTTATGTTCCTATGTTCTTATGTAAGGCATTTAGACTAAGGTCAGTCAGTCGGATGAGCCCTCGGATGAGCGCTGCCACAGCCCACACCATCACAGCTTTTAAAACTCCTGGATAAACTGATGGTATTGGTTAACAGTAGACACGAGTGCTGTTCTTAATGACCTGTATGATGGTGGGTCTAGACCAATAAGCTGTATATAAGAACATAAGAATGGAGGAAACTGCAGCGGGCCTATTGGCCCATACTGCGCAGTCCCATTTACACCCAACCCTTATTGCTCATATAAGCATCCAACCTATGTTTGAAGCTATCCAGCGTGTTCGAGTTAATGATGATATTTGGTAACTTGTTCCATGCATCCACTACTCTGTTTCCAAACCAGTGTTTACCTATTTCGCGCCTAAATCTAAATTTGTCTAATTTAAAACCATTGTTACGGGTTCGCTCCTGGTTGGATAGTTTGCGTACCTTTGTAATGTCCCCTTTGTTTAGCCCTGACTTCCATTTATACACCTCTATCAGTTGTGCTCTGACCTCACTAGAGGAAAGGTCACGGCTGCTTATCTCTGCTCTCGGGGATAATTATCAGATATGGCTAGTGCTACTTGGGAACGGAGTTACACCCTTCTGTGCGCCGAGTTAGAGAGCAGGAAGGAAAAAAACCTGAAATTAGAGAAAGAAAACTTGAAATTAAAGGAAGAGATAGCAAGGATGAAGGAAGAAACGAGACAAGGAAAGCCGGTGAATGACGATAACTTTGGGGAATGGAAGGTTGTGAGGAGAGGGACAACAAAACTGGTGATGAAGAAACACACCAAGGATACGACAACAACGAAAGCAACAGCTAAGTGTACCAACTCGTTCAGTCCTTTGATAGACGAATTGGACGTTAGTACAGTCAGGGACGGGGCCGACAAGGAAGGTATAAAAACTTTAATGGTTGGTGACTCACAGGTAAGGTACTTGGACAGAGCCTTTTGTGGTAAAAATAAAAATAGGATGAGGGCGTGTTTGCCAGGAGCTGGGGTGGGGGATATAGTTGACAGGATGGACAATATCTTGTCTGGTAATGGGAACAAACCCATTATCTGCCTCAGTGCAGGAGGCAATGATATTGGCCGGTGTAGGAGTGAAGAGCTTCTTGATAAGTTCAAGGCAGCTATAGATCGTATTAGGACTAAGGGAGGGATCCCTGTCATATGTGGTGTCCTGCCTAGAAGGAGAGTTAGCAATGAATGGTTGTCAAGGGCAGTTGGTGTCAACGGCCGTCTTGACGGATATTGCAAGTCAATATCAGTCCCATTCATTTACAATTGGGACAACTTCTACGGCAGAAGGGACCTTTATGCTAGGGATGGGGTATACCTGTCTCGGGATGGGGTGGCAAACCTGGCTGGGTCTCTAGAGGGGGCAGTTCAAAACATATCGAAGTCTTTAAACTGCTAGGGGAACATATGGGCACAGGGGTGGAGGAGACTGCAGTGGAAGTGGGTAAACAAAGTGAAAGATTACAGGGAAATAGTGCTAGGAATTATGACAAAACTAAATTAGACAGGGAGTTTAAACCTAAACGGGGTAAAGGGAGGACCCAGAACAAGACTAACTTAAATGTCTACTTCGCGAACAGTAGAAGTATGAGAAACAAAATGGATGATATTAGGGCCTTGGCATGTACCGAAAAAATCGATATAATAGCATTCACTGAAACATGGATCAACCTAGACTCACGTGAGTTACCTGTCGAATACCAAATTGCGGATTACAAATTGTTCCATACCGATAGGCCGTCCAGGAAAGGAGGCGGAGTAGCAATCTATGTCAGGGATAATCTGAAGTGTGAAATAAATAAGGAAATAAAAACTGAGCGGAATACAGAAACAACTTGGATAGAATTAATCGACGGTTGGGAAAAATTAATCATAGGAGTAATATATAGACCTCCCATTCTTGATAGAGTTAATGACCGACTTATCTGGGATGAAGTGCGCAGGGCTTCCATACACAACAAAATCTGTATAGTAGGCGATTTTAACCTTGGCCAAATAGATTGTACTGACCTTACAGGTAACTCAGAATCAGTGGATTTCCTCGAAACGATCCAGGACTGTTTCCTAAATCAACATATAACCGAACCCACCCGGGGTAATAATATACTCGATTTAGTTCTGTCGAAAAGACGAAACCTCATTAGCAATATCGAAGTAGGGAACGAACTTGCAAACAGCGATCACAAAGAAATTAGATTCCAGTTAGATTTTCAGGGCAGATGTAAGGAGAATGCCATTAAAGTCCCAGTTTTCAGAAGGGCAAACTTTGATAGTTTAAAGAGGCAGCTGAGAGAGGGGGTGTCGCGCTTGGGTGTGAACCTGACAGATGACATTGACCTGATAACGAGATCTGAGATTGCCGAGTTCCACGACAATTTAAATAATGAGTTATTTAATGCACAAAGGCAGAACATATCATACAAAAAACTCAGATCAGACAACAATGACCCTAAATGGATAAATAATTATTTAAAGAACATTATTGGCCAAAGGAAGGCTATAGGTAGAAGGATAAATCGTGGCGAAATTTACCTCCGGGAGTATTATAAGGTTTTGGCCGGTTGGGTTAAGACCGAGATAAGAAAAGCAAAGAGGAATTACGAAATGAAGATAGCAGGGGAGGCGAAGACAAACCCCAAAGAATTCTACCAAATGTATCAAACTAAAACACGAGATAAGATTGAACCAATACGTTCAGATACCGGCGAGCTAACTGATAATGACGGAGAAATGAGCAATAATCTGAATAAATATTTTTCAACAGTTTTCACCACCGAAAATTTAAACATGATACCCGAGGCACCGACTCTATTCAGAGATAGTGAAGAAAACAAATTAAGCGAGATAGTAGTGACTAGTAACGATGTTAATAAGCAAATAGACAAACTGAAGCCTAATAAGTCACCTGGTCCCGATGAGATATTTGCCAGATTATTAAAGGAATGTAAGGAAGAGCTTAGTATACCCTTAGCAAAGTTGTTTAAAATGTCATTAAAAACAGGTGTAGTATCAGAATCCTGGAGGTTAGCGAATGTAATACCGATTTTCAAGATGGGGGATAGATCACTATCCTCTAAATACCACCCAATCAGTCTAACATCAATAGTAGGCAAATTACTAGAATCAATCATTTCAAACTCTATGCGAAACCACCTGGAGAAGCACAAGTTGATCAATGATTCCCAACATGGCTTCACAAGCGGGCGTTCATGTCTTACTAATCTATTAACATTCTTTTCATCAGTTTTCGAATCCGTGGACGAGGGGCACAATTATGATGTGGTTTATCTCGACTTTAGCAAAGCCTTCGACAGAGTCCCCCATGAAAGACTAATTAGAAAGGTAGAAGCGCATGGCATCAAAGGTAATATCCTTAAATGGATTAGTGTGTGGTTACGGGACAGGAAACAGCGAGTGAGCATAAACGGCACTAAATAGCATTGGAGCAACGTCACTGGTGGAGTTGCCCATGGCTCTGTACTTGGACCATTATTTTTTATTATATACATAAACGACATAGACATAGGCAAAGACAGCAACATAAGTAAATTTGCTGATGACACTAAAATAGGACGTGTAATTAAATCTGACGAGGACTCTGCAAAACTACAGGAAGATCTAGACAAATTTTTCGAATGGTCGGAAAAATGGCAGATGAAATTCAAAGTGGACAAATGTAAAGTATTCAGTATAGGAGATGTAAACAGTGAAACCAGTTACCAGATGAACAACGATGCCATTGTGGAATCCGACTGCGAGAGAGATTTAGGAGTAATGATAAGTAGGAATCTTAAGACTAGTAAACAATGTGTTTTTGCTCGTTACAAGGCTAATAAAGTACTTGGGTTCATACAAAGGAATGTCAGTTACAAGACTAGCGAGGTCATTTTAAAATTATATCTAGCGCTTGTGAGACCTCACCTGGATTACGCAGTTCAGTTCTGGTCACCGTATTACAGAATGGATATAGAATCCTTGGAAAGAATCCGGAGGAGAATGACAAGACTAATCCCGGGCATTAGGAACCTTGAGTACAGAGACAGGTTAAAGCATCTGGGGATATAATTACATTGTTAAGCAACACAACATACAATTTTCTTAGTTACACCTACATCATACAGTACGTATTACGTATGTGACATGTTTGCATCATTATATAATTAATTTTCAATACAATTTACATCTGTCATAATTCATATGTAACGTGTGTTAATTATCATTTTAAAACAATCTGTAACAGGGGGTATATGTGATTAAACAACATAGTACACAATTTTCTAAGTTTAAATTTGATATGCGGTTACGGTAATAAGATTTTTTATAAACACCATTGACGGGAAAGCTGCCTCACAGACATAGGAGCTTGCAAATTGTATCAGAATCTTGATAGTTTGGTTTTTAACCGCTGAATGTCAATTTGATAAATAACCCAAAACATTGATATGTCATCATAGATAGCAAAATTATCCTTGCCTCGTTGTCGGCTTGTAATTCTACTATTTCGAAGACAAAATTGCCACATTATTAACATCTGTCTTTAACAGAAACTGAACAAAATCCCAAATCCAAAGATTCAGTAAGCAACTCAAGAGAATCTATCATTGAAATTTGCTCTTTGTTGCATAACGTATCATCAGAGTTCGCCTTCCCTGGACTGACCTGACTTGACACAAGGAGAGTAACTGCTTTATTCCCTTGGCCATAATTTATTGCCTTGACTTAACAAGACAGCACCTGGGCCACGATCTTCAGTCCTTGAGACCTGGACTATGAGATGTATGGGACTCCATCGACCCCATGACCTCTATGCGACCCCTTATGATGTATCTTGCGACGATAGATTCATGGATGATAGAGAGTGGTTGTAACTCTCGACAGCAGCTTCCATGCACAGGCCAACCGGCCTATTACAGACTCCTTATTCTCTTATGTTCTTATGTTCTTATGACCCCGTGTTTAGGGACCACTGGTCTAGACCAATAAGCTGTGCATATATAGGCCTACAAGTGGGTCCTGGACCAATAAGCTGTATATATATATATATATATATATATATATATATATATATATATATATATATATATATATATATATATATATATATATATATATATATATATATATATATATATATATATATATATATATAGGCTTACAGGTGGGTCTAGACCAATAAGCTGTATATATAGGCCTACAGATGAGTCTAGACCAATAAACTGTGTATATATAGGCCTACCAGTGGGCCTAGACCAATAAGCTGTGTATATAGGCCTACAGGTGGGTCTAGACCAATAAGCTGTGTATATAGGCCTACAGGTGGGTCTAGACCAATAAGCTGTATATATAGGCCTACAGGTGGGTCTAGACCAATAAGCTGTGTGTATATAGGCCTACAAGTGGGTCTAGACCAATAAGATGTGTATATAGGCCTACAGGTGGGTCTAGACCAATAAGCTGTATATAGGGAATACAGCGGCCTGCAACTAATAAGCTGTATATATATGCCTACAGGTGGGTTCAGACCAATAAGCTGTGTATATAGGCCTACAGGTGGCTCCAGACCAATAAGTTGTATATATATAGGCCTACAAGGTCTAGACCAATGTGTCGTATATATATTCCATTTACAGACAGAGACGATAAGACGACCATATCTCACAGGTGTCTAGACCAATAAGATGTGTATATAGCCTACAGGTGGGTCTAGACCAATAAGCTGTATATATATGAAGCCTACAGGTGGTCTAGACCAATAAGCTGTGTATATAGGCCTACAGGTGGTCTAGACCAATAAGCTGTGTATATAGGCCTGCAGTGCCCCACCAATAAGCTGTATATATATAGGCCTACAGGTGGGTCTAGACCAATAAGCTGTGTATATAGGCCTACAAGTGGGTCTAGACCAATAAGCTGTATATATATGCCTACAGGTGGGTCTAGACCAATAAGCTGTGTATATAGGCCTACAGGTGGGTCTAGACCAATAAGCTGTATATATATAGGCCTACAAGTGGGTCTAGACCAATAAGCTGTGTATATAGGCTTACAGGTGGGTCTAGACCAATAAGATGTGTATATAGGCCTACAGGTGGGTATAGACCAAGGTTACCTCGTTGACTCCCGCTGGGCTTCTAACATATCTATCGGTACAGTATTTTTAAATACAACTTGTCTGAGTTATTTTAATTCTCTTTTAAAAACTTTAACAGAACAAACTCGTAAGGCAGCAGATAATTCTTTCAAAAAGGTTCTCTGAGAATTTATCACAGTGTAATATTGACCGGCGTTGATGTTAAAATTTCAGTCATCAATGTACCACTTTTTTTTTCGGGGATTAGCCCACCGAGGCACAGGTCACTGACCCACATTGGGGCCTGGGGGGACGAAAATGTAATATTCATAACAACAACATCAACAACGATAATAATAATAATAATAATAATAATAATAATAATAATAATAATAATAATAATAATAATAATAATAATAATAATAATAATAATAATTCATAGTAAAAAATTTTTTTATTAACAAATACAAAATTGAAAATAAAATAATAATGAAAATAAAGAACCATAAGGAAATAAAAAATGAAAGAAATATCAAAAGGGAGAAACAATATATGTATGCTGTGTTGTCAACAGTAAGAGAAACAATTGAGACCCTGCAGTTGTGTCTGAATGAGGCAGAAAGTCAGATCAGCAACCTGGGACTTGGTCACAATTTTTGTGATGCCATATGGCAGCAGGGTCTACCATTACACAACACATTATGCCAGGGCCGTATTCAGGAGTGGGCAAAGTGGGCAGTTGCCCAGGGGCCTCCCCAATCTGGGGGCCTCCACATATTACAATATTTTATTTATTTGTTTATTCATTTGGAATACTTTTATTTTCATTCTATAAAATTCATGGGAATTTGTACACTATCAATAAATATACAGTTAATGAAAAATTTCTCAATGTTCTAATTTCCTCAATATAACTGCATATGGCTTCAAAATTCTCCAAAGAAGTGTTCAAATTTAAAAATTTTCCCGGGGGGCTTACAGCGTCCCCCGGAACTCCCAAATGTTTAGGCTCGCTTCACTCGCCACCCCACCCTCTTGGGTAGTTATAATGAGGGAGCCTCCACAAAGAGGCTGCCCATGGGCCTCCACAGGTCGAAATCCGGCACTGCATTATGCTTCCAATATCTTCCCAGGCGGTAGTACCTCCCTGTTTGATAGCTGCCTACTACCTACTACATTAAAGAATCAACACTACACGTGTACAGTTTAACGGAGAGGAAAATACAAGTAATACTACGCGGGAAACACCTCTTGATGTATTAGTGATAAAACCGGGACACTCCATCTCTAGCTTTGATGGTAAATATTACACGTAAATAGGTCGTATTTTCATAACATCCTTCCTGGACTCTCTGCCAATGTATTTTAATTAGAAAAGTTATAGTTAAAGAGAAGTCGGTTTTCCTTTATCACCCGTTTTCTATCACAAGTAGGCTACTCGTTCCTGCTTTTTTTTGATGGCCAACTCGTCTAAGAATTCGCCAGTTATTTTTAATTCTACAGTAAGACAGAAGGATAGTTATAACCTACTGGGCACTAGTCTTCACATTTAGCCCTGAAAAATAACATACCTGTCTGCGTACCTACCCCTATCATCAGTCGACCACAACCACTCCCATAACCACCATCTACCACAATTATTAGTCGACTATAACCACTCGTACCAACTACCACAATTATCAGTTGACCATAACCATTCCTACTACCACCACCAACTACACGTTACAGTCGACTACAAAAATGGCTAGGATAATACAAAACCCTTCATAAACGGTCATGATACGTACATGCAAAGAAACAGTCATGATACATACGCACCAAAAGGGGTCAGGATACACACACAACAGAAACGGTCATGACACACAGAACAGAAACGGTCAAGACACACGGAACAAACGGCCATGATACTCACACAACAGAAACATCCTAACTCAGGCAGCAGGCAACAGAGACGTGACCTTTAAATCTAATGGCTAGTTCTTGGTGTCTGGTTCCCAATAGCTCATTCCTTAAGGGCCATTTAAACCAATGTAACTCACGGCGTCACAAGTTCGAACTATCGTTAACCACGTGGGTTCAAAAGCTCAAATGGTTCAGAGGTTCAAAGGGGGTTCTAACATCTTCTTTAACTAGACATTTGTGAACGCAACTTGTGGGGCTGGGGGTTGGGGTGGGAAGGCAATAAAACGTTTCCTCGTTACAATTTACGAAGAAATATGAATTTAAGGCTGTCTAAGAACCAAGTTTATAAAAATACACATCTTTATGCTATGGAAAATCACATTGAGAACTTAAGCTTAAAAAATTATATAAAATAAAACCGCTCTCTTGTCACCAGTTACGAAGAAGGATGAACCCCTGGCTCTTTCAGTATTCGGGTTAAGGAGGTATTAATGGCAGTGATTTTCCGATAACAGTTCAGGTGACCTCGGATGCCAGGCGGATTGCTGGTCGACTGGAATGAACAGATTTTGGCGTATTGAGGTTTAGTGGTAACCTTCATCCCCCCCTCCCACCTTTCACCCCTCACATCCTCCTCTTCCTCCCTTCCGTCATGCATAAAGGGAGGGGGAGGAGGGCAAGGTTGTTGTGCTTAACCCCTCCTCCCACCCCCCTTTCCTCCTTCTCTGACCTTCCTCTCCTCCGCCATGCCTGGAGGAGGAGGAGGGTAGAGAAATGAGGAGAAGAGGTGGAGGAGATAGTGGTGGTGGAGAGATAAGGAGGAAGAAGAGTGGATGGATAAAATAAGAGGGAAAGCGAGCGGGGAAAAGATAAAGAAGAGGGAGTGGTAATGATGGAAGGGAAAGAAAAGGAGGAGGAAGGAGGAGAAGCTGATGGTGGAATTACTGAAAGAAAGAAAAGGAAAGGGGAAAATTAAGGAGAGAGAGAGTGAGAGAGAGAGAGAGAGAGAGTGTTCGATTTCAACTGTAATAAATTCGCAATTCCAAAACTGGTGTTCGTACAGGAGGAAGCTGTAGAACGTCGGTACTTGCTCAAGCTCTCCTTGTGTTATCCCACTGTCACCACGTAAACAGATGACGTCATGATTTAGTAAGGTTAATTTTCTACGTTTCTTACCAGCCGAGTTAAAATGATTCTCCCAAAGATGCTAACCTAACCTAACCTAACCTAACCTAGCCTAACCTAACCTAACCTAACCTAACCTAACCTAGCCTAACCTAACCTAACCTACCCATCCAGGTAACTTTAGGGTGTTTAATTATCAAGTGAAATAGCTGAGGGCTAATTTTTATGTAATCCTAGTGTCAATATTCTTAAAGACGACGTAACGAGATGCTCTGTCTTAACGAGTCATCGTCAATTTTATTATAATTGACATTGAAACTTTTGTTTTCAGGAGACATGGCCAGGTAAAGAGTAAGTTAATAAACCCTGGCAGTTGAAGCACCTAAAACTAAGACCAAGTGAACGGTGCTTAATAAACCCTGGCAGATGAAGCACCTAAAACTATGACCAAGTGAACGGTGCTTAATAAACCCTAGCAGTTGAAGCACCTAAAACTAAGACCTAGTGAACGGTGCTTAATAAACCCTGGCAGTTGAAGCACCTAAAACTAAGACCTAGTGAACGGTGCTTAATAAACCCTGGCAGTAGTAATATTCCAAACTAAGAACTAGTAAAAATAAAGTAGAAATTTAACTAAGACTGTATCAAACTGGTGCGTCTTCTTGTTGCCGGGCAAAGGGGGAATTTGAACGTGTGAAGTTTTGTGGTAGTCGTCAAGTTGGTGGAGGGAGGTGAACCGGAAGTTAATAAAGGTTTAGGCACGTAATGTGTGCTCTATCTGGCTGCCATTGTCAACATAACCCATGACGACCTCTCTCATTACCTGCTTGTTCACGCTGTCACCAAATCATGGGTCCTGTACACCTTCCTACCTCACATGTACGGGCTCGTATAATGTACCTGAACCTGCGTCCAGTGTTGGTCAAGTATGGTCTTTAATAAGCTCACATTCGGCGCCGTCACAGCACTCTAGCAAGGTATTCCCCCAAAATACTACTCTTACTCCAATCTAGTTTGCACTGACAATTTTCTGTACATTTGGCTTTTTTAACCTGAGGTTACGACCTCTAGTGGGGCGGGCATCTGCTAGCTCCTGTTATGAACACTTGACTGAATTATGTCCTTTGAAATACCTAAAAGTATAAACAACTATTAAATCACTCCTTGCCGTTCAGTGTATAAATTAGGTACTGTAAGTGAGAAGTCTGAATCGCCCAAGTTTGGTAAGCGTCTTTCGACGGTCTCATTCAATCTGCAGTGCTTAGCGTACAGTACAGTACAATACAGTACAGTACAGTATATCGGGGACAAGACTCACGGT
The DNA here is from genome assembly GCF_018991925.1 of Homarus americanus. NCBI lineage: Eukaryota > Metazoa > Arthropoda > Malacostraca > Decapoda > Nephropidae > Homarus > Homarus americanus. Next base: position 23,670 of record NW_024737049.1, read on the forward strand.
ACTGCAGGAGGAGGAGCACCACACTTAAGGACAGACCATCTGTGAAAGATCTTCTCTATAAGCTAACACTCACCTACGTTCAAAAACACACGTGGGCAGTTTTATTCAACCACAGGTAATGCCGCTGTTCACGTGGTGCTGCCGTCCACAGGTGGTGCTGCCGTCCACAGGTGGTGATACCGTCACAGGTGGTGATACCATCCACAGATGGTGCTGCCGTCAGGTGGTGCTGCCGTACAGATGGTGCTGCCGTCCACAGGTGGTGCTGCTGTCCACAGATGGTGCTGCCGTCCACAAGTGGTGCTGCCGTCCACAGGTGGTGATGCCGTCCACAGATGGTGCTGCCGTCACGATGGTGCTGCCATCCACAGGTAATGCTGCCGTCCACAGGTGGTGCTGCCGTCCACAGGTGGTGCTGCCGTCCACAGATGGTGCTGCCGTCCACAAGTGGTGCTGCCATCACAGGTGGTGCTGCCGTCCACAGATGGTGCTGCCGTCCACAGATGGTGGTGCCATCCACAGTAGTGCTGCCGTCCACAGGTGGTGCTGCGTCTGATGTGCTGCCGTCCCAAGTGGTGCTGCTGTCCACAGGTGGTGCTGCCGTCCCAAGTGGTGCTGCCGTTCACACGTGGTGCTGCCATCCACAGGTGGTGCTGCCGTCCACAGGTGGTGCTGCGTCCACAGGTGGTGCTACCGTCCACAGGTGGTGCTGCAGTCCACAGGTGGTGCTGCCGTCCACAGATGGTGCCGTCCACAGATGGTGCTGCCGTCCACAGGTGGTGCTGCCGTCCACAGGTGGTGCTGCCGTCCACAGGTGGTGCTGCCGTCCACAGATGGTGCTGCAATACAAGTGGTGCTGCCATCCAGGTGGTGCTGCCGTCCACAGATGGTGCTGCCGTCCACAGATGGTGGTGCCATCACAGGTAGTCTGCCGTCCACAGGTGGTGCTGCCGTCTACAGGTGGTGCTGCCGTCCACTAGTGGTGCTGCTGTCACAGGTGGTGCTGCCGTCCACAAGTGGTGCTGCCGTTCACACGTGGTGCTGCCATCCACAGGTGGTGCTGCGTCCACAGGTGGTGCTGCCGTCCACAGGTGGTGCTACCGTCCCACAGGTGGTGCTGCGTACAGGTGTGCTGCCGTCCACAGATGGTGCTGCCGTCCACAGGTGGTGCTGCCGTCCACAGGTGGTGCTGCCGTCCACAGGTGGTGCTGCCGTCCACAGGTGGTGCTGCCGCAAGTGCTGCGTCACGGTGGTGCTGCCTACAAAAGTGGTGCTGCGTCCACAAGTGGTGCTGCCGTCCAAGTGATACTAACGTCCACAGGTGCTGCCGTCCACAGGTGGTGCTCGTCCACAGGTGGTGCCCCGTCAAATGGTGCTGCCGTCAGGTGGTGCTGCCGTACCAAGTGGTGTTGCCGTCACAAGTGGTGCACCGTCCACGGTGGTACTGCCGTCCACAGGTGGTGCTGCCGTCCACAGGTGGTGCTGCGTCCACAGGTGGTGCTGCGTCAGTGGTGCTGTCGTCCACAGGTGGTGCTGCCGTCCACAGGTGGTGCTGCCGTCCACAGGTGGTGCTGCCGTCCACAAGTGGTGCTGTCGTCCACAAGTGGTGCTGCCGTCCACAAGTGGTGCTGCCGTCGGTGGTGCTGCCGTCCCAAGTGGTGCTGCGTCTACAGGTGCTGCCGTCCACAAGTGGTGCTGCCATCCACAGGTGGTGCTGCCGTCCACAGATGGTGCTGCCGTCCACAGATGGTGGTGCCATCCACAGAGTAGTGCTGCCGTCCACAGGTGGTGCTGCCGTCTACAGGTGGTGCTGCGTCCACTAGTGGTGCTGCTGTCACAGGTGGTGCTGCCGTCCACAAGTGGTGCTGCCGTTCACACGTGGTGCTGCCATCCACAGGTGGTGCTGCCGTCCACAGGTGGTGCTGCCGTCCACAGGTGGTGCTACCTCCACAGGTGGTGCTGCCGTCCACAGGTGGTGCTGCCGTCCACAGATGGTGCTGCCGTCCACAGATGGTGCTGCCGTCCACAGGTGGTGCTGCCGTCCACAGGTGGTGCTGCCGTCCACAGGTGGTGCTGCCGTCCACAGGTGGTGCTGCCGTACAGGTGGTGCTGCCGTCCACAGGTGGTGCTGCGTCACAAAGTGGTGCTGCCAGTACAAGTGGTGCTGCCGTCCACAAGTGATACTAACGTCCACAGGTGGTGCTGCCGTCCACAGGTGGTGCTGCCGTCCACAGGTGGTGCTGCTCCAAGTGGTGCTGCCGTCCACAGGTGGTGCTGCCGTACACAAGTGGTGTTGCCGTCCACAGGTGGTGCGCCGTCCCAATGTGCCGTCCACAGTGGTGCTGCCGTCCACACCGGTGGTCTGCCGTCCGGTGGTGCTGCCGTCCACAGGTGGTGCTGCCGTCCACAGTGGTGCTGTCGTCCACAGGTGGTGCTGCCGTCCACAGGTGGTGCTGCCGTCCACAGGTGGTGCTGCCGTCCAAAGTGGTGCTGCCGTCAAAGTGGTGCTGCCGTCCACAAGTGGTGCTGCCGTCACAAGTGGTGCTGCCGTCCACAAGTGGTGCTGCCGTCCACAGGTGGTGCTGCCGTCCACAAGTGGTGCTGCCGTCCCAAAGGTGGTGCTGCCGTCCACAAGTGGTGCTGCCGTCACAGATGGTGCTGCCGTCCACAGGTGGTGCTGCCGTCCACAGGTGGTGATACCGTCCACAGGTGGTGCTGCCGTCCACGATGGTGCCGCCCACAGGTGTCTCCGGCCATGCTGGTCTCCCTGTGATACCGTCCACAGGTGGTGCTACAGTCCATAGGTGGTGCTGCCGTCCACAAAGTGGTGCTTCCGTCTACAAGTGGTGCTGCCGTCCACAGATGGTGCTGCCGTCCACAGGTGGTGCTGCCGTCCACAGGTGGTGCTGCCGTCCACAGGTGGTGCTGCCGTCCACAGGTGGTGCTGCCGTCCACAGGTGGTGCTGCCGTCCACAGGTGGTGCTGCTGTCCACAGGTGGTGCTGCCGTCCACAGGTGGTGCTGCCGTCCATAGGTGGTGCTGCCGTACAAAAGTGGTGCTGCCGTCCACAAAGTGGTGTTGCCGTCCACTGGTGGTACTGCAATCCACAGGTGGTGCTGCCGTCACAAGTGGTGCTGCGTCCACAGGCGCCCTGGTTGCTGCCGTCCACAGGTGGTGCTGCGTCCACAGGTGGTGCTGCGTCACAGGTGGTGTTGCGTCCACAGGTGGTGCTCCACAGATGGTGCTGCAGTCCACAGGTGTGCTACCGTCACAAGTGGTGCTGCCGTCACAAGTGGTGCTGTCGCAGCCGTCCGCAGGTAGTGCTGCCGTCCACAGGTGGTGCTGCCGTCCACGGTGTGCTGCCGTCAAGTGGTGCTGCCATCCACAGGTGGTGCTGCCGTCCACAGGTGGTGCTGCCATCCACAACTGGTGCTGCCGTCACAAGTGGTGCGCGTCCACACGTGGTGCTGCCGTCCACAAATTGTGCTGCCGTCCACAGGTGGTGCTGCCGTCCACACGTGGTGCTGCCATCACAGCTGGTGCTGCCGTCACAAGTGGTGCTGCCGTCCACAAGTGGTGCTGCCGTCCACAGATGGTGCTGCCGTCCACAGGTGGTGCTGCCATCCACAGGTGGTGCTGCCGTACACAAGTGGTGCTGCCGTCCACGGGTGGTGCTGCCGTGCAAGTGGTGCTGCCGTCCACAAGTGGTGCTGCGTCCACAGGTGGTGCTGCCGTCCACAGGTGGTGCTGCCGTCCACAGGTGGTGCTGCCGTCCACGGGTGCTGCCGTACAAAGTGGTGCTGCCGTCCACAGTGGTGCTGCCTCCAATGCGCTGCCGTCCACAAGTGGTGCTGCCGTCCACAGGTGGTGCTGCCATCCACAGGTGGTGCTGCCGTCCAAGGTGGTGTTGCCGTCACAGGTGGTGCTGCCGTCGTCCACAGTGGTGCCCTCCACGTCCACAAGTGGTGCTGCCGTCCACAGGTGGTGCTGCCGTCCACAGGTGCTCCGTCCACAGGTGGTGCTGCCGTCCACAGGTGGTGCTACCGTCCACGGTGGTTGCCATCCACAGGTGGTGCTGCCAATCACAGGTGGTGCTGCATCCCAGTGTCATCACAACTTGCTGCATACAAGTGGTGCTGCCGTCCACAGGTGGTGCTGCCGTACCACAAGTGGTGCTGCCGTCCCGCAGGTGGTGCTGCCGTGCACAAGTGGTGCTGCGTCCACAGGTGGTGCTGCCGTACACAAGTGGTGCTGCCGTCCACAGGTGGTGCTGCCGTGCACAAGTGGTGCTGCCGTCCACAAGTGGTGCTGCCGATCACAAGTGTTGCTGCAGTCCACAGGTGGTGCTGCGTCCACAGGTGGTGCTGCCGTACACAAGTGGTGCACTGTCCACAGGTGGCTGCCGTCCCCAAGTGGTGCTGCCGTCCACAAGTGGTGCTGCCATCCACAAGTGGTGCTGCTGAATCCAAGGTCCGTCTGGTGGTGCTGCCGTCCACAGGTGGTGCTGCCGTCCACAGGTGGTGCTGCCGTCCACAGGTGGTACTGCTGTCCACGGTGCTGCCGTCCCAGGTGTACTGCTGTCACAGGTGGTGCCCGTCCACAGGTGGTACTGCTGTCCACAGGTGGTGCTGCCGTCCACAGGTGGTACTGCTGTCCACAGGTGGTGCTGCATCCAGGTGGTGCTCCGTCCACAAGTGGCGCTACCAACTACATGTGGTACTCGACCCACCACCGTCATAACACAGGTTTAACATCATACCTGTATCTCGAAACCATGACCTGGCGAAAAAATTGTGTCCTCTGACCTGTTAATGACCAGACCTGAACCCCGTGACTCACACATGGACTCTGACAATGCTTTGGTGTTCCTTGGGTGGGGGGAGGTTGTCACATACCTCAGGGTGATACATCAAATGGTGAAAATTGGCCGAAATTAATTGAATGTTGGACGTCAAGAGGTCGACTGATACGTGAGGTGTCTTGTGTTCTCACTCTCTCTCTAAACGCTAAACACACACGGTTTCCCTTTCCCATGTCCCACCCCCACCCCCTTCCCCACACACAGAGTTTCTTTCTCCCCCTCTTCTCTCTTTTCCCCATCTCTCTTATTTTCTCCTCCTCTCTCTCTCTCTCTCTCTCTTTCTCTCTCTGCTTCCTCCCACTCTCTCTTCCACTGCAACAATTAAAGGTGCCACTCCTCCGCCCCAGAAAATAATAAGAGTTGTATACATTCTTTGATCCTTCCTCACTCTCATATTGGGTGTATGAAAGGCAATAGAAACACCAGAGTAAGAGGAGGAGGAGGAGGATGAACAATGAGGAACGAACGCGAGATAAACGTGGAAAGTAAGAAGGAATTGCTAAGACAGTAAGGAGAAATATTTACAGATTTGCGTCATATTTTCAACCTATACAGACGTTGTTTATGTATAATTAAGTTCAAGGATTTCTCTTTCTCACTTTCTTTCTCTTACACTTTATATTATTACTGAAAGGAGAATATATATACTGTCTATCTTATACTAATCACTCTAAAATAAAATACAAAAACACGAAAAACACGAAAGACGACCACAAGAAAAAATACACTACCACGAGTGAAATGCAACGAACACTTTGTAATATCGTGGTATATTTTATTCTGTTTCTTTTCTTTCTTCTGTGATTTCGTTTTTAATCTTAACAATTATACTTGCAGATACTTGGCCATTTTTTTTCTTTTCTTTGCATACTTGGCCAGCACACGCCCGCTGCTACACCACTGTACCGCTGGTTACCCCCAACCTCTCCTCCCTCTCTCTCTCTCTCGCCCGCCCAACACAGCTACCAGGTTCTTACCACCATCGTATAATAATAATAATAATAATAATAATAATAATAATAATAATAATAATAATAATAATAATAATAATAATAATAATAATAACATCTACTCTCCACATTATTACTGCAGGATACAATCTCTTAATGCTACATTGTGCAAGTTAATCGTTTCGGTCATCCAATGAATTTTAGGATGGGTTAGACTAGGTTAGGTTAGGCTAGGTTAGGTTAGGTTAGGATAGGTTAGGCTAGGTTAGGATAGGTTAGACTAGGTTAGGTTAGGTTAGGATAGGTTAGGCTAGGTTAGGTTAGGTTAGGTCTCAAAAAGAAGTAATTTGCGGTAGAAATGAAGGTTAGAATCGTTCAAAACACAAAAAAAAACACCAATAAAACATAATTTCAACTCTTCCAAATAGGTAAATGACCGAAACGATAATTTGGCCCCCTTTTCCTTCGTCCAGGAGCAAATAGTCATTAAAATTTTATGATTATTATGATTTAATTATTA
>NW_024737049.1:35000-64385 GCF_018991925.1 Homarus americanus
ACCAACTCAGAGTCCAGCCAAATAATTAAGACTGAAATAACACACACTACTAACACCAATAATTAAGCAAACCACCACAGCCACACACCATCAACACCACAATACACCTCACAACAACCACCAGCCACACACGCTACCAACACCACCAGCCACAACACACACCCACACAGCCACACAGAAGAAGACACAACGCCATGTTAAACACCACCAGCCACAAGACACACCCACCAGCCATAATACTACTAATAACGCATTCAGCCACAATTAATGTTACACCATAAAACACCACAGCAAGGAAGTTCACACCATACACCACCAGCGCCATAAATATAATATATCTACTACACTTAACCAGCCACAGAACACACACCACCAACACCCACCAGCACAAATACATAATTACCAACACCACCAGCTGTTAAACATAATAACGCCCATAAACAACGCCACCAGCGCTGGCAACACACACACCACAACACCGGCCAGCGGTAGGATAATACACACCATCAAAATTAATTAAATAAATAATACACTACCAACACCACACCAGCTGTTAAATTATTACACTACCAACACCACCAGCTGTTAAATTATCAATTACCAACAATTGATCAGCTAATATATAATGTATGAAATCAATTGTGCCACAAATAATAATTGCCAAAACATCACCACCATGTTTCAGTACCATTACGCATACTAACACCAATTATAGCTGTTAACACACACTACAAACAATTGAATTGTTACAAATTGTTTACACTAACACTGGCTCAACACGCATCAGCCACAACAATAATACCTTTACCAACAACGCCACCACCAGCCAAATAAAGCATTACACTATCAATAATAACGCCAATTTCAGCCATGTTACACTACCAATGAATTGTTGAAGCACAACACACACTACAAACAACGCCACCAGCCATATACCATTGTTAATGTTAAGCACACCACCAGCCGTTAAACATTACAATTACAAACACCAGCGCAGCACCATTATTGGTTAAAGTATTTTAACACCACCAGCCAGTTATTACACTACTTAACACTAATTAAATACAAATATTAATACCTACCACACCACTGAAATGTTACAATAATATACACACTACCATAAACAATAATTACCCAGCTACAACACACACAATTACAAACACACCAATCAGCCATAAATACATCTCTACCACAACCACCAGCCACAACAATACACCACAAACTAATTATACAAATACCACACCTGCATAAACACCTCAACGCCAGGCCAATAAATTAATAACACCTACCAACGACCACAGCCACAACAATATACCACCAATGAATTCACCAGCCAATAACACATTAACACAAAACATTTACGCCACCTGCCCACAAACAACTTCAATTGTGCCACAACACACACACGCCATAAACACCCATTCAGCCATAATAATACTAATTACCAACACCACCAGCCACAACATTAATCACCAACACCACCAATGGAATAATAACTACCAACACACCAGCCACAACATTAATACCACTAACACCAATAAACAACACAATACCAACGCCACCAGACCATCAAATAATAACGTCATGCTAAACACCACCAGCCACAACACACACCAAATACCACCCAGCCACAATATTACCACAAAATACCAGCCAGCAACACACACTACCAACAATTACCAGCTGTTAAATTATCAAACAATTCATAAATCACCACCAGCACACAACACATATAAACAACAGCATGTTCTTTACCAACACCACCGTAGCAGCAACATTACTAACGCTCAAGACCACTGTTGCCAAGAGACACACCAATACCAGTCAATACCACCCAGCCACAGCAAATACATTACTTAATTCGACCACCAGCCAATAAATTGTCATAACGGCAAACACCCCACCAACAATAACACCACACCACAGCCATAAATACACACCCAACCAACGCCACCAGCCATAACACACACCACGCCAACACCACCAGCTACAACACACCAATTAACACCAATTACAGCCATTAATATATTAATTACCAACACCAATTGCCAAATACATTACCTCATCAACACTTTCAATAGCCACAACAATATAATAATTCGTTAAAAACACCATGTTAAATACAACACCACAAACACCACCAGCTAAATACACAATTACCAACACCAATTAAATAACAACATTAACACATTCATAAACAACACCACCCAGCCACAACATATTACCTACCAACACCACCAGAAGACACACCACCAATAACGCCACCACACAGCTAACAACACTAAGCCAACCCACAACCAGCCACACACCACAAACACCACAGCCACACCAACACCAACACACACCAGCCACAACACACACCACACACACACCCACACTAACACCAATCAGCTAACAACACACCACCACACACCAGCCACACACACCATAAATTACCTCACCTAGCAGTACAAACACACCAACCACAACACACCAACAACCACCAGCCATTAAACAATTAATAACGCCACCAACACCAATAAAGACACACCACAAACCAGCCAACACACCACTAACACCAATTCAGCCGTTAGCCTGTTGTCAATTCACCAATTGCCACAACATTAATAATAACACCAGCCACAACACAACACCAGCTAACATCAATCAGCCACAACAGCATCAACACAAACACACCAATTCACTAACACCCACCAGCCAACACACCGCCACCACCATCGAACACAGCCCATAAACAACCACCAGCTGGCAACACCACCAAGACCAATTGCAGCTAACATTACACACAACACCCACCAGCCACAACAGCACTGGCCACATGCACACCACCAGCCACAACACACACCACTAACACCAGCCACAACACACACGTTCAGCAAACACCATCTGCCAAATAATAAACACACCAGCCAATAAACATTAACGCACCAACACCACAAATGATTCAATTGTACATTACTCCATCAACACCACCAGCCACAAATATTCAACCAGTCACAACACAATACTAATTCACAAAACACCAATTGTGCCAACACACACCACACAACCAACAGCCACAACACTACCAACACCAGCCAAATAATATTAACACCAATTCAGCCACAATTGTTACACCAAATGGACCTCACCAGCCACAAATTACTATCAACGCCAATTGAAGCCACAACACACACACCACACAACAATAATCCAACAACCAATCAAATATTATTCACAAAACAATTACACCACCAACACCACCAGCTACATAAAACTCCAGCCACAAACACCACCAATAATTTTCACCAGCCATTAAATATTAATTCACCAACACCACCAGCCATTAACACGTTAATAATACTTAACAACAATTAATTGTATTTACCACAAACACCATTATACATAAATATATTACCATCACCACTGACCCAGCCATAATAACATTGTTAACGCCAATACTAAAATTAATGAAGGTAGTCATTAAATTACATTACTCATACTGCCACGCACTACAGTACAAATATACATCTGGTAAATAATTCACTGTGCTCATGTTTATATTATTCACATTCAGGCTGGTAAATATTAAAATTTGAAAACGCACCAGTTACAACACACCTTACCATAACGCATCACAGCTATTAACACATTAACGGCAAATACCTCAATTTCAGCTGTTAAATATAATATCATCAACACCACCAGCCATATAAATACACTTATCATCAACTCAGCACACACAAACAGCCACCACAACATTGTTGACCATAAACACCACCAACACATACCATACGGTCAATACTTGGCAAATAACGCCACCAGCCACAAATTACACCACAACAACCACCAGCCAACACACACCATGTAAACACCAATGCCCAGCGCACAAATACATACTACACAATACCACCAGCCACAAATATATTACACATAACACTCAGCTACAATATTAAACACATCGCTACTAATAGAACGCTAATTAAAGCTACAACAGACTACTTTAACATTACCAATATTAAATATTACACACTTTACTGGGTTAATTACCAGCTAGAAGAACATATACCATTAGCATCACTAAATAAATATTACACTATAAACACTAATTAAATATTAACATATAATACTACAAATACCAATAGCTATTAAATTAAGTCATTACCTACCAGCACTACACAACATTACGACCATTAACACCAGCGCAATACACATCATAAAACACATTCAGCCACAAATAATACACTCATAAACATCACTGTATGCATAAATATTACTCATAAATAACACCAAATACCAGCCAAACACCCACCAGCCACAATTGTTTAAAAACAACACCACACCACAATCACACATCTTGCTGTAAAATCACCAAATAGAACACGCCACACTACCAACACCACCATAGCTAATAGTCATAATTCATGCTACCGTTACCCCACCATAGCCATTAACACAAGTATCAATACCAGCAGACCACCCATTAAAACAATTAATTAATAATCTACCAACACCACACCAGCCACAACATTAATATACCACGCCAATTCAACCAGCCACAAATAATAACACCACCACAATAACTTCAATTCAGCCAACAATACCACTACCAACACACCAATCAGCCGCCGTTAAATTGTTACCACTACCAATACCACTTTCCTGTCATGTTTTCAAATATTAACGCCATCACACCACCAGCTGCCAGTTATTAATACGCAATACCACATAAATTGAAGACTCATAAACAACGCACCAGCCACAACACACATACCAACACCCCACCTCACAGTCAATGTTGTTACATCTCACCAACACCACCACAGCGCCAGCCAAATACACACCACAAACAACGCCCACCAGCCAATAAATTACTAATAATCTTCATTAAATAACGATCAGCCATTAAACACACGCCCACAAAACACCACCAGCCATACACACCACACACTACCAACACCACCAGCCACAACATTGTTACCACCACGCCAGTTAACACCAGCCACACAACACAATTACCACTAATTTAATTGTAATAACATTATTAACGCCACTACCACTTTCACCAGCATGCCACAACACACTCACCACAGTATGTAATTCACCCAGCTTAACAACATACACCATAAACACCACCAGCCGCATAAACATGCATTATTACACTACTACCACCACCACCTTCCAGCCACACACCACAACCACCAGCCACCAATAAACACACAAAACACCAACACAATACACCACCAGCCACAACACACACCACAACACACACTAACATTGAAGACACCAGCACCAGCCAGCCACAACACACACACCAGCCACACACCACGATCTGCTAACAATTAATAATAATAACGCACAATTCATAACAATAATCAGCCACAACATTAATAATAATACACAACACCAATTAAGCGAATAATAATTCGTTAAAATAACCACCTGAAGCCACAACATAATACTCAATTAAAATTACACAAGACAATAAATTCACAAATCACACCACCAACACAACATACCCACAAAACACCCACCACCAACAACACTAACACCACAACAACACCAACACCCACAACACACACTACCAACACCACCACCCACAACACACACTACCAACACACACTACCAACACACACTACCAAACACCACCACACACACACCTACAAACACCACCACCAACACACACACCAACACACCACCAACACACACCACCAACACCACCACCACAACACACACCACCAACAACACCCACACAAACACCAAAACACCACCAACAACAACACACACCACCAACACACACCACAACACACACTACCAACACCACCACCACAACACCCACCACCAACACCACACAAAACACACACACCACAAACACACCCACTACCAACACCCACTACAAAAACACAAAACACCAACAACAACACACACCCACCAACAACAACACCCAACACACACCACCAACACCACCACCAACACCCAACACCAAAACACACCACCAACACCACCACCACCAACACACACTACCAACACCCACCACCAACACCCACACAAACAACACCACCAAAACACACCACCAACAACACCAACCACTACCAACACACACCACCAACACACACTACCAAAACACACACCCAACAACACCACCACCAACACACACTACAAACACTAAAACCACAACAACAACCCACCAACAACACCACCCCACAACACCCACTACCAACAACAACACCCACCAACACACACTACCAACACCACCACCAACACACCCACACCAACACCACACCACACACACAAAAACACCACACACCAACAACACCCACCACCAACACACACAAACCAACACCACACCAACACACACACCCACACCAACACCACACCAACACCACAAACACCACCACCAACACCACCACCACACACACACTCAACACCACACCACCAACCACAACACACACCACCAACACCCACAACCACAACACACAACAAACACACACCAACAACAACACACACCACCAACACCACCACCAAAACACACACCAAACACCACCACCACAACACACACCACCAACACCAACACCAACACCCACCACCAACACCACACACCAACAACACACCACAAACACCACCCACCACAACACACACTCACCAACACCACCACCAACACACACCACCAACACCACCACAACAACACCCACACCAACACCCCACAACACACACTACCAACAACACCATAACAACACCCACCACCAACACACCACCAACAACACACACCAACCAACACCCACCAACCAACACCCACCACTAACACTCCACTAACACAACACACACACCAACACCACCACAAACACACACCAACAACACCACAACAACACCACCACAAACACCCACCAACACAACACCAACAAACACACACCAACCAACACCACAACACCACCACAACAACACACACACAAACACACACAACACACACAACACCAACACCAACACCCACCAACACACACCACCAACACCACCACCACAACACACACTACCAACACCACCAACCACAACACACACCACAAACACCACAACCACACACACCACAACCACCAACACCACCAACCACAACACACACCACAAACACACCACCAACAACACACACTACCAACACCCACTACAAACACACACACCAACACCCACCACCAAACACACAACCAACACCCACTACCAACACCCAACACCAACACCAACAACACACCAACACACACCAACACCACCAACACAAACAAACCAACAACACCCACCACCCAACAACACACTACCAACACCACTACCAACACACACTACCAACACCAACACCACAATACCAAAACCCACCAAACACCAACACCCACACAACACCCACTCACCAACACACCCACCACCAACACCCACTACCACACACAAACCACCAACACCACCACCCACCAACACACCAACAACACCACCACACAAAACACAAACACCACCACCAACACACACCAACCCAACAACACCCACAACACCCACCACCAACACACACTACCAAAACACACCACCAACACCCACCACCCACAACACCCACCACCAACACCACCACCACCAACACACACCACCAACACCACCACCCACACACACACCACCAACACCACCAACCACAACACCCACACCAACACCAACTACCAACACCACACCACCAACACCACTAAACCCAAAACACACACCACCACCCACTACCAACACCCACTACCAAATCACTACCCACCAACACACCACCACAACAACACCACACACAACACACACTACCAACACCAACACCCACAAACACCATAACCCAACCACTAACACACACACACACAAACACCACCAGCCACAACACCCACTACCAACACCACCACAACAACACCAACTAACAACACCACCCAACCAACCAACACCCACCACCAACACCACCACCAACACCCACCACCAACACCCATAAAAACCCACTACCAACACCCACTACCAACCAACACCACTACAACAACAACACCACACACAACAAACACCACTACAACAACACCCACTACCAACAACACCACACACCACTCACAACACCCACCACCAACACCCACCACACCACACACACTACCAACACCACCACCACAACACCCACCACAAAACACCACCAACACACACACACACACAACACCAACCACCAACACCCACTACCAACACACAAACACCCACAACACACACTACCAACACCACACCACAACACCCACACCAACACACACTACCACACACACACCACAAACACCACTACCAAAACACACTACCAACACCACCATCACACACCCACTAACAAACACACCACCCACAACACACACCACAACACCAACAAACACAACACACACACACAACACCACCAACAACACCAAACACTAACAACAACACCAACACCAACACACACTACCAACACCACCAACAACACACACTCAACAACACCACCACCAACACACACCACCAACACCCACCACCAACACCACACACCACACCAACAACCACACACCCACTACCAACACCACCACACAACACCCACACCACCAACACCACACACCCACAACACAACAACCAACAACACCACCACCAACACCACCAACAACACCCAACCACAACACACACCACCAACACCAACACCCAACACCCACAACAACACCACCACCAACACACCCACCACAAACACCACCACCCACAACACACACCACCAACACCACCACACAACACACACCACCAACACCACCAACCACAACACACACTACCAACACACACCAACAACAACACACCACCAACACCACCACACAACACCCACTACCAACACCACCACCCACAACACACACCAAACACCACCACCAACAAACACCCACCAACAACACAACCAACACACACTACAAACCCACTACCAACACACACTACCAACACCCACCACACACCAACCAACACCAAACCACAACCACACACACCCAACACCCACTACCAACACCACAAAACACCCACCACCAACACCAACAACACACACTACCAACACCCACCAAACACACACACCACAAACACACTACCAACACCCACCACCAACACACAACTACCAACACCACCAACACACACCACCAACACACACCAACACACACACCAACCCACCACCACACACACACTCACCAACACACACCAACACACACACCAAACACTACCAACACCACACCAACACACACTACCAACACACACTCACCAACACCCAATAACACACCCACTATCAGCACCCACACTAACACCCACCATCAACACCCACCACCAACGCCCACTGCCAACACCCACTACCAACACCCACTACCAACACACACTACCAACACCAACCACTAACACCCATCACCAACACAGACTGCCAACACCCTACCAACACCAACTACCAACACCCACTACCAACACCCATTACCAACACCCACTACTAACACCACTACCAACATCCACCATCAACACCCACCAACACCCCATCAACACCCACTCACCGACACACACCACCAACACCCACCATCAACAGACCTAATACCAACACCCACTGCCAACACCACTACCAACACCCACTTTCTACCAACACCACCCACTGCCAACACCCACTACCAACACCCACTACCAACACCCACTACCAAACACTCCACTACCAACACACCGCCACACCCACTACCAACACCCACTAACAACACCCACTACCAACACCCACTACCAACAATCTAATTACCAACACCCACTACTAACACCCACTACCAACACCCACTATCAACACCCACTACCAACACCCACTGCCAACACCCACTAACAACACACACTGTACCAACACCCACTACCAACACCCACTACCACCCACTCACCAAACACCACTACCAACACACACCACCAACATCCACTACCAACACACACTACCAACACACACTACCAACAATAACACTACCAACACCCAATTCAACACCCACTACCAACACCTACCTTCACTAATACCAACTACCAACACCCACTACCAACACCAACTTCCACCAACACCCACTACCACCTACACCTACCAACACCCACTACCAACACCAACTAACAACACACACCACCACCTAAAGCACTACCAACACCCACTACCAACACCCACCACCAACACACACACTACCAACACACTACCAACACCCACCACGAACACCCAACTACCAACACACACTACCAACACACACTACCAACACTCCACTACCAACACACACTACCAACACCACTACAACACACACACTTTCACCAACACACACACTACCAACACTCCACTACCAACACACACTACCAACACACACTCACCAACACTCCAATAACACTAACACCCACTACCAAACACACACTACCAACACACACTACCAACACCCACTACCAACAACACCCACTCACCAACACACAATACCAACACACACATGAACACGCACTACCAACACCCACTACCAACACACACTACCAACACACTACCAACACCCACTACCAACACACACTACCAACACATACCACGCCAACACCCACCACCAACACCCACTACCAACACACACCACAACACACACCACCAACACCCACTACCAACACCCACTACCAACACACACTCACTAACACCCACTACCAACACCCACTACCAACACCCATGCATGAACACCCACTCACCAACACACACACTACCAACACACTACCAACACCCACTACCAACACCCACTCACCAACACCCACTACCAACACCCACATGAACACACCCACTACCAACACCCACTACCAACACCCACTCACTAACACACACTCAACAACACACACCAGCCAACACCCACCACCAACACCCACTACCAACACCCACTACCAACACTCACATGAACACCCACTACCAACACCCACATGAACACCCACTACCAACACCCACTACCAACACTCCACCACCAACACACACTACCAACACACACTACCAACACCCACTACCAACACCATGAACACCCACTCACCAACATTAACACTACCAACACCCACTACCAACACACACACTACCAACACACACCAACAACATAACACAACACATACCACCAACACACTACCAACACACACTACCAACACACACTCACCAACAATAGACATTCACCAACACACACTATCAACACCCACTACCAACACCACATGAACACCACATGACACCACTCACCAACACACACCACCAACACACCACCACACACTACCAACACCCACCATCAACACCCACTACCAACACCCACTATCAACACACTACCAACACACACACCAACACCCACTACCAACACCCACTACTAACTACTCACCAACACCCACTCAACCAAACACTCCACTCACCAACACCACATGAACACCCACTACCAACACCCACTACCACCGACTCCACTACCAACACCCACTCACTAACACCAACTACTAACACCCACAAACACCCACACTACCAACACCCACTCACCAACACACACCACCAACACACACCACCAACACCCACCATGAACACCCACTACCAACACACACCACCAACACACACTACCAACACACACTACCAACACCCACTACCAACACACACCACCAACACCCACTACCAACACCCACTCACCAACACACACTTCTCCACAACACACACCACTTCAACACCCACTCACCAACACTCCACTACCAACACACACCACCAACACACACTCACCAACACACACTACCAACACCCACTACCAACACACACTATCAACACCCACTCATCAACACCCACTACCACCACCCACTACCAACACACACTACCAACACTCCACTACCAACACTCCACTACGAACACCCACTACCAACACACACTACCAACACACACTACCAACACACACTACCAACACCACCACCAACACCCACTATCAACACCCACTGCCAACACCAACTACCAACACTCCACTACCAACAATCTATTACCAACAACTAACCACCAACACCCACTACCAACACTAACTACCAACACCCACTCACCAACACCCACTCACCAACACCCACTACCAACACCAACCACCAACACCCACTCTACCACCTACACTACCAACATCTAATTACCAACACACACTACCAACACACACCAACAATCTACTACGAACACTCCATCAATAACACATACTACCAACACCCACTACCACTCCACTACCACACTCCACTACCAACACCCACTACCAACACCCACTACCAAACACTCCATTACCAACAATTCTCAACTACCAACACCCACTACCAACACCAACTACTAACACCCATCACTACCCATTACTAACACTACTTCAACACTAACTACCAACACCCACTACCAACACCCATTACCACTCCACTACCAACACCCACTACCAACACTCCAATTACCAACACCCAATTACCATCACCAACTACCAACACCCACTACCAACACCCATTACCAACACCCACTGCCTACACCACCACCAACACCACTCACCAACACCCATTACCAACACCCACTACCAACACCTGTCACCAACACCCACTAACACGATTCTCACTAACACCCATTGCTCACTACTAACACCAACTACCACTACCAACCACCACTACCCACTACCACACCCACCACCTCATGGGAAATCTTAGGGTTGTTATAATGTTAAGAAATTCAGTTCGAGCCTCTGATTCAGGGGTTAGGTTAGGTTAGGTTAGGTTAGGTCAGGTTAGGTTGGGTTAGGCTGGGTTAGGTTAGGTTAGGTTAGGCTAAGTTAGGTTGTGTTAGGTTGGGTTGGTTTGGTTAGGTTGGATTGGTCGAGTTGTCGGATATATACAGGTTTCTGGTATGGCTCTGTGTAAAAGCCTGTGTCAGTGGTGTTATATGAGAGGAGAGTGTCTGTGAGGAGTGAGTTTGTATGTGTGGTGTGTGTGTGTGTATGTGTGTGTGTGTGTGTATGTGTGTGTGTGTGTGTGTGAAATGTGTGTGTGTGTGTGTGTATGAAGTTGTGTGTGTGTGTGTGTGTATTAAGTTGTGTGTGTGGTGTGTACAGTGCACGCGTACACCTCTATTATAAGAGGAAAAGTCAACAGTAAGTAATAGACCGGAGAGAGTTGTGTTATAAATCAGATAAGAAACTTTAGACGAGAAAAACTCCATAAAGGTAATTTTTCACAAACAACAATGACCCGTCGTTAAGAAACCCAAAATACAACCTTAAATAAAACATCTTGGGTTGAGGAGATGGAAACTCCCAACACCAGGCAGGAGGAATTGTGCAATAACAGTTAAAGGTTCCTGACTTACCCGAGGTGGCGAGTGAGGTGTTATTAATCACCATCTCCTTCCTTCACGCTGGTATGTGTTGCTGCAGTATTAAAGTTGGTGGGTGGTGCTGAGGACAAGACTGCTTCATCACCCGGTTTAGGTTAGGTTTGCAGATTAAGTGCACATAGTGCTGTAATGCGTCTAGTGTGGCAGCATTATGTTAATATTAAAGTGCAGCGCTGCTTGCTCCCTCTCGCTTTCAGCCACCGCCGCTGGCTAGCCCTCGTGATGAACAGGAAGCAACTTGCATGAGTGTTACCCTGCCAGTACACAGCCTCTCACCATCGAGATTCCTGATGTACCTCCTCGTGGCAACACGGAAACTGGGTGCCTCGTGGGCCCAGGCTAGATCAACAGGGATTTCGAGCAGCAGGGCCCTAGAAGGACGGCATGACCCACATACATGTCGACGTTCTGTCGCCTACCAACCATTGCCCTGCTGCCTTGCGGATTAACTCAGTTAAAAAGCTACAGAGTAAACCCGAACGAAAAATCTGCGGTGGAGCACCGCATCAGTAAGACATGTTTACAGAGCTCCAACAAAACCCCCCAACGGAGGTATAGGCAAAAGAGTCAATGCTTGATGGACGGCCTACTAAACAGAAACCCATGAAACTGGGCTATCGGCAGTCCATTGCAACTCCCTTTCCCCAGTCGCGCAACACTTGCACCACTGATCAAGAAAAAGAGAGCCAAGACGTGTGGTTGCAGCCTGTGCTCCTGCCCCACCACATAAATCACCCTAACGCAGCCATCACCCAGCTCACCATCACAAAACCCTTATACCCAAAAGTCCAATAGCGATGGATAAAATCGATAGGACTAGCAATATGACTGCCAAGAGTCTCTAGCCACAAACCTGCACATGGCGGCATAGATAAGATGTTCTTTTAAGCACTGGGATCTAGAAGCAGTGCAATCCTCATCCAGTTCAACTGAGCAGCCCTTCGAGGAGCCACTCTCACTCCACATGGGAGTGGGCTAGAAAATGTGCCCCAAAACACAGCCTGCCTAAAGAACCAACCCTGACTGGGCAACCGCACCCAGTATGATCAACCTTATGCGTTGAAAACAATCATAATCATAGATCCAAAACAAAAATAACTATATAACCTCTATGGTCGCTGCATGGAATGTCAGGACCCTTTCTGGATACTGGCACAATGAGTCCTGAAAGAACTCCCTTCTTGCAAAAGAGCTGGCTAGGTGCAACATCGACGCAGCAGCCATTATGAGTCCCACTGCAGACGAGGTCAACTCAAAGAAAGGAGGTCTGCTATAACTCTGATGGAGTAAGCCTGCTGGGGAGAGAACCCACTTTAGCATGGCTTCTACCATCCACCAATGCATCACCATAGGCTAACTGAAATGCCTGTTGGGATAAACGAGCTCCTCGTGACGCCCGAGTCCCACTGAATCACCAATCAGCTCTACATAAGGTATCCGCCCCAACACTGATGCAGAGGATGACATCAAGGAGGCCCTTATGCCGACCTTGACAGAATGCTAACCTCTATCCCCAGAAAATATAAGGTTGTGACTTCCACTTCAATGCCAGAGTTGCAGGAACAACCGGGAGAAATGGACAAATAAGTAATCAGGCCTATTCCTCCTCAGTAAGTGTGCTACAATAACCTCACTCACCAATACCTTGTTTAGCAAGTCGAAAGCTCATGGCTCCTAAGCAACACCCACGATCCAAAACACTGGCATTTCATTGACTACATTATTGTCAGAGAAAGAGATCGCCGAGATGTCATCACCCACCATGCGCGGCTCAGTCCTACGACACTGATCATCGGCTCGTCAAAAAGCTCCACTTCATGTCGCCCCCAAACAGCAAAGCAACAAGCAAAAAGATTTTAAAACTAAGCGCCCTGGGGATCCAACGGTAGCACATAATTTCAGAGAGCAGCGAACATGGATCATAAACAACCACAAACAACAAACAACCCAAATGCCAAAGCCGAGGGGTGTCTCGACTCTCTCATGACATAAACCCAGCAGACTCTCGGCCAGATCGAAAAAATATGCCAGGACTGATTTGATGTAATGCCCGGAAATCAATACTGTCAATGATAAACGTGCTGCAACTTATTGGCAGAACAACCCTTGATCTCGAACCAAAGCTGATACTTTCTGCAGGAAGAAAGCGACGGTCCAGTGCTAATTCCCAATCTAAAGAACGACTGGTTTAAAATAAAGAATGTAAATGCAAAATCACGCTAAGTAACACAAAATGCGGGAATTTTTCAATTCCATTAAATTATTACTGACCACCACTCATCAGCACAGCACCCCCCACCCCGACTCATCCGATTAGTAACTCCCAAATGAAAGACGAAAGCCATCCTTTACGCTGGAAATAGCACTACCATTCGCTGCTCAAACGAAACACCGATGATATCCTGCTCCCCAGCAGGTCCTTATCCAGAGCTGACCAACCTCAGCTATCACTCCATCCCTGATGAGGTAGCTACTACAATGAAAAACATATGAAAAATAACAAAGCCTCAGGGCCTGATGGACTCCCAGCCAAATATAAAGCAGGAGGACCCTCTGATTCATAAGCCATCCACTCTCACCCCTGGAAAACATAAGAAGGAGGAAATCCCCCAAAGCTCTTAAATACGCCTCGATCATCAAACCTTTATATAGACCGGTCAGACTACTGTGGCAACTAACAGGATCGCCTATAACACCAAATACTCCCCGAGTCCTCCCTAAGACATCTTCCAGAGGTCACAGTGTGGCACAGACCATCATGGCACTACTGACACGTTTTTGTTGCCCGTCAGATGCAGGAAAAGTGCAGAACATCATCGTGATCTGTACATCGACCTAACGAAGGCCTTTCTCTCGATCAACAAGGAAGCCCTCTATTTTGTATGCCACAAATTATCACCATTGTGATGCAAATCCACGATAGCATGAACAGCAATATCTGCAAATGGCACCCAGTCTGAATCCTTTCCCAAATCAGAGTTAAAATCAAAGATGTTTACTAGCACCAACCATCTTTCCAAATTACTGCCTTCCTTACCATGCCAGTGTCAATTTAGCCAGCAGGGTAGACATCGAGTACCGGATGAAGGGCTCAACACAAGACAACCCCAGGCAGGAACATAGGTGTCGGCTTCCATTACTAATTAAGTATGCAAAAACCTCACCCTTCTCATAACAGAACACGACCCACAGAGATCCATAAACAACAGGCGAATCAGCACACTTTAGCCTGATGGAATGTACATAGACCACAGAATCTCTTTCCAGCCTGCCCCTGGTTCCTTCCACCTCACCATCCATCCAACTTAACAGTACTACCTCTCAGCTCACACCTATCCACAACCACAGCAGACATCGATAGAAGAGATTCAACACCGATCAGATGTGCATCTCAAGCCTTTTGCTGACCACGTACCCCGTGTCTTCAGCTGTAGGAGCTGAAATTATCTAGAGTTGCCACGGATATCGAATACGCTAGGAAGACAGGAGAACAAAATGCCAGTATTCTTAAGGCCTCAACAGGAGCATCAGGGCTACCATTATCCCGCAAACAACTATATTGACTGGCCATATTACTCAAAGCACTACTTTACAGTCATCAACGAATAATAAAGCAACGCTGGCGGGCAACAGAAAAAAGGTATAAGGAAAGTATTAAGACAAATCCTGAAAAAGTGTCAAGTCGACCCCCCATTACCTCAGAGCCGATTACCCCACACCGAATAAAGTTTGGAGGGCACCACACAGAAGGTGTCAATACTTCGAATTAAGCCCGACTACATAACGAGGGCAGACAAGCGCCAACGCCGGAAAGACGCTGCCGGCGCCAACTCCACACCTAGATAAAACCCTCCAAACGAGCAACATCTGAGGACAGCACTGCCGGTCCCGCACGGCCTCTTTAGTCACCTCAGAACTCACTAACCTAGGTGACATCATAATAACTCACATAATTGTATCACAGATGGATAAATATACTCGATTCTAGTGACATCAAAGTTGTAGAATAGTAGGTTAGGTTAGGCTAGGTTAGATTAGATTAGGTTAGCAGTGGTCCGTGGCGGTAAATATGATGGTGGTAAACCTGAGACATATTCCTAATTATTCTCCATATCTAAACACGCTAACATCTCCGTAAATTATAATCACAATGGCTCCTGAATGTTCGTAGTCGATAGTAATTGAGAAGACGAAAAAAAAAAAAGGAGAGGTGAAGGCAAATTTAAACAAACAAAAACCACAGACAAACATATAGACAGGTGACGCGCCTGAAGCGCAAATCTACCTAACGAAAGCCAAAAAATAGAAGTGAAATTAAGCTCAAAAAAGCAAATGGTGAAAAATTTATATTAAGATGAAATTTGCATACCACAACAATACTCCCCTAAAACTACAGAAATCAAGATAAAAGTGTTCCTCTCCCATCAGGGGAGCATCCTCTTTTCGCTTGTAAAAAAATTATACCCGCTCAAGCCTTTCAAGCCCAAAAACGCTTAGTTTTTCTTGACAAAATACATATAGTTAAAATTATGGAGCACAACATTCTCGAATCAGATAAACAAAGTCAAAATTGGGTGTGAAGGACAGCACGACGTGCAAATCAAAATCCCCGAAAAAGACGGTCATTTTGGAAAAAAAGAAAATTAAAGTGACACCATCGAAATGCATTTTTTACAGGATTAGCCCAACCCGGCAGGTCACTGACCCACATCGGGGCCTGGGGCGAAAATGTAATAATCGTAATTATAATATTCATTATAAATAAAATTTATAATAAAAATTAAAAATATAAAAAAAAATAATAATGATAACCCATTAATAATAATAACAACACTGTAACAATAATAATAATAATAATAATAATATAATAATAATATATAACATTAATAATAAGCCATTAAGAAAAAAAGATCAAAAAGTGAGAAACAATATACAATATATGTATGGTGTGTTGTCAAATAAGAAGAAACAATTGAGACCCTGCAATTGGTGTAAATGAGGCAGAAAGTCAGATCAGCAGCCTCGTGATGCAATATCTTCCAGACAGCAATACCTCCTGTTTGGTAGCTGCCTACCCTCCACTACCACAGTTTAGAAGTAGTACATCAAAAAGAAAAAAGTATTGCCAGGATTTAAACAAAAGCAGAAACTAAGAAAACAGAATCAGTATTCTATATTGTGATCACAGAACAATTTAATTTCCAAAGGAATTGTTTGTTTTAGGTTAAAAATGCCTGACATTCTTGCGGTAAAAAAAAAGCTGACAAAACGCCAATAATTAACGAGGTCGAACTTTGAAGACAGACGATTGAATAATGCTGAACAAAAACGACGAATGGGTGAGAAGATGTGGAGAGATTAAAAAATTGATTGGTCTTCACTTCAATTTCATCTTTATTCCTTGATAGAGGAACAGGATCCATGTGCTGTCACTAAATACCCCTGTACAACAACACCAGGGCATCTGGCAAGTGTCACAAGTATATACAGTATAAACATTATAAAAGCTACTAAAAGCCCATAAGAAGGAAGGACACCCCTAACACACAATCAATGTTATTTCACAATATCCCCTCCAGTAACGGATCATCGTGTCTCCAAATCAGAGGTCGTGGAGTGGTGGTCAGCAGGCGTCACAGAAGCGCAGTGTAATGGGGACATCAAGAGAGAGTAGTGGATAAACAGCAGTCAGTCTTCTGCATAATACACAAGAGCGTTAACCTCCAGGGGATGCGATACCCAATCTCAAGCAAAGTATACCAATGATACTGGCAGCAATCACGTCCCCTTCCACGATCCTTCCCATAGACACACGAGAGGTCAGGAAGTATGGAGGACATCGCACCCCATGGGTACAGGAGTCAGGGGATGCTTCCTCCCAGCTTCTCTGTTTGCGGCGAATTTGGGTCCCTGCGCTGCACAAAGTGTTCGAGGAACAACGCAGTCAGGTGTAGCCTTGTTGCAACCACCCAAGGCAAGACCATCTCCTCATTCCCAAGATACCGACATGACTGGCATCCATAGGAATGTCACAGACAACCTTCATCCTGAAGTGTGGATGTTAACCCCCTCGTATTAGGAGGATGAGGTCCTTATTTTCCCCTGATCAAATGCGATCCCGTCAAGAGCAGACCTGGAATAACAGCAGACAAGCAGAACCACCATCTCAGCTTCACCTCAGCGAGAAAAAGGCAGAAGGAGGGCCATTAGTCAGCCTGAGGGAGGATGCCCGTCAAAAACTCTGAGAGACAGTTTGATAGGCTCAGGGCATCAGGACGGGAAATGTAGACACAGCCCCGGCCTACCTGTAGCAGGGTCAACAGAATCGATTAGAGGACGACCCTACCTGGGGACCAGTGGGCAGCGATCCTGGAGAGGTGGTATTTGCCCGGCAGAGAATAACAGGGTTCTACCTGGGATTTCGGGAGGATTGTCTTGTAGCAGAAGAAGCTCTCGCTATCACGGAAGAAATGCTTATCAAGATTTGCATGCAACTCACCAGCAGCTCAAAAAAAGAAGACGCCCTAAGATGAATTACTGACTTCTGCTTGAGAATGCTGCGTCTTTATTGATGACTCTGACGAATGCTAGTTTTCTTTACATGTGATGAAATTCGATGATTATTTACCAGAAGCAGTCGTTTTAGAAAACGTCGAGAGCAAAATTATATATATATAAATACTTAGGGGATGGTGTTATGTTTTGGAACTACCAGTTGCTTGTTTCCGTGGCTTCCGACTTAAACTGATCAATTCGTGATACAGAAGAAACATACCTAATATGAGAAGGATGAAGCGCCTGCGAATCGTCGAAGCTAAGCTGAAAGAAGTATAGTCGAGGATGGTGGGACAACTGCCTACAACTCTATGGACTACTGATATTACAGACTTTATGATGGATACACATATGGTGTGGTCCCGAAACGTACATGCATTTTGGACACCGTTATATCTTGAAGAGCGAAAAGGTGAAACGAGACATGTAAAAACAGTGCACTGTAATTGCCCTTTCTATAATTGCTGATTAAGACCACGCTCATTTCTATCTTCCATATAGCGGTCTCTCGGTGTATCTATTTCAGCATAGCTTCCAAAAAGCATTGATAATACGGTATCAAATTGGGAGAATTTTTGTTCAAGTTATAACTTGGCTGTTGCATTGTCCGGGTGTCAAATGTTAAATCTTGGGGAAACCTACAGTTTGATAAAATTTTTATCAATATATATATTTGACAATGCAGACTTTCGATATAAAAGCCACAGCTGGTAAAGGAACACTTCCTCGATAGGCGGAATAAAATATAACACCAGCAGAGAATTAATTAGTAGAGGATACTACGAAATTGCCAAACCATCCCCTCTTCAAAAGAGCCAGCAAGCATTATGGACAAACTGAAATACAAACTTTTCAGTGAAAAACCTTGGTTAAATGAATTGAAACTGCAAAAAGGTCTACGATGATGAAGCTTGTAAGAATGTCACAATGCCTCAGCAGGTCAACTTCTTTGGATGTTGGGAAAATATTTTCCAGACACCCTCCACCTCCACCATCATGACAAGGTTTTTATAGGAGGCCATGATGGAGTACTCTGCCATACGGAAAATCAAGGTTCTTGCATTACCTTTCGTTACTCTACCTCCATAAGTACAATACTGTACTATGCTATTACTGAAATTTACATGAAAGTTGTCTGAATTCGAAATTGAGATGTCGACTGACGACCTTATTGTGACTTCGGCGAAGAGGACTTTTTAGTACTTAATGGCATCATCTTAACTAGAAAACGGCAAATAGACTAATGGGAAACCATTATAAAAAAAAACGCGCCAAACTCTCTACCTCAAAGGTGGTGGGAAATTAGTTTATGTTACAGATTTATTGAATGAGTCGGAAAAAAGCTTTGAAATTTGTTTCAAGAAATTTGATTGACCTCTGACCCAGCACAGGTTGTTCATTGTTTCAATTTAAAACTCGATAGCTCAGTTGACCTCCCAGCCCAACAGAAGGTCGTGCCGAATCTGTTACTCAATTGGTAAAATGGCGCTTTGGATCGTTGTGTCCTGGGGGAGGAGGTGGGAACCTCCTTTTGCCACTCTGTTAAGGCTGGGGAAGGTTGACACTCAAGGAAAAATGAAGCCCTCGGATGGGGCTGTGGTTTGGTGTCCTGCTAGCAGGACACCTGCGAGATTTCAGAAGCGTGGAGAGTGAAGTTTGTCTCAGGGGACTAGGGTCAGGCTCAAGAGAAAGTAGCCAGGGTGTGGAGTGTAGTAACCCTTACCAGGTGCTGCGAGGAAGCTGGCGAGGAAGAAGAGGCAGGACGATATATGGATCAAAAAGGAGAAAGGGCAGATTGTACCAGACTGCCCGGTAAAGATCGTGGTAGTTGGTGACAGCCAGGTGAGGTTTATGGATAGGGCTTTTGTGCGAGAGATAGGAAACGTGGGACTAGGGTGTGTGTGTGTTTTCCTGGGGTGGGATAGGGCATGTAGCCGAAAGAGGTTAGACAGGGGTTTTGTCAGGGAGGGTACCAATCCAGTAGTGTCTTAGTGTGGGAGAGAAACGACACTTAGGTGGGTTAGGAGTGAGGAATTTTCAAGAGGCATATAGGGAGGCGCTGGGGAAGATTAGGGAGATAGGGGAGGGATCCCGATAGTATGTGGTGTCTTGCCTAAGCTGAGGGGTTGGTCGTGAATGGCTGTCAGGAGCAATTTATATAAATTGCCGACTAGGAAACATTGTGCAAACAATGGTTGGGCATTCATTGATATTTGAATTCCTATAAACGACTACCTGTACTGCCGCGACGAATTACGCTTGTCTCGTGAGGGTAAAAGACGTTGTCTGCATCCCTGGAGCATTAAATTGTCACTCGAAGGGGGTTTTCATATGATAGAGGTCAGGGGAAAGTGGGTCAAAAGCAGGCAGTTATAGGAGTAAAATTAGTTTGCTCAGGACAGAGGTAAAAAACAGGACCCAGGGAAGTAGGTTTAAATGTATACTATACAAACGGTAGGGGCAGTTCAAAAAGATATCAGAAGTGTTTAACACTAAGAACATATGGGCACGGGGTGGAGGGGAGACTGCAGTGGGAGCAGGTAAATAAAGTAGAAAGGCTACAGGAAATAGTGAGAATGATGAAATAAAGCTAAAATTGAACAGGAGTTTAAAACTAAGCACGGTAGAGGGAGGGACTCAGACAAACTAGCCCAGTATACTGCACTTGAACTGTTAGAAATATGAGAAACAAAATGGATGGGGCGTAGTATGTGCGAAAAAAATCGATATATTAGCATTCACTGAAACATGGATCAACCTAGACACTGCATTGAGTTACCAGTCGAATACCAAATTGCGGGTTACCAAACTGTTTACGACAAAAGAATAGAAAAGGAGGCGGAGTAGCAATCTATATTGGGATAATCTGAAGATGTGAAATAAATAAGGAAATAAAAAACTGGGAGAAACAATTTGATAGAATTAGCGATTAGGAAAAATTAATCACAGGGTAATATATAGACCCCAATCTTGATAGCGTCAATGACGACATCTGGGATGAAATGCAGGGCTTCCACTACACAACAAAAGTCTGTATAGTAGGCGACTTTAACTTGTGTAGTTGGACTGACCTTCGGTAACTCAGAATCAGAGAATTTTCTCTAGACGATCCCAGGACTGTTTCCAAAGTCAACATATAACCGAACCACACGGGAGTATGCTTCAGTACTGTCACAGCAGAAAACCCTAATTAGCAATGTCAAAGGTAGGAACGAACTTGCAAACAGGATGCAAAATTGATTCCAGTTAGATTTTCAGGGCAGAACGTAAAGGAAAATTCCACTAAAAGTACCAGATTTCCAGAAGAACCAAACTGACAGTTTAAGGGCAGCTGAGAGAGGTGTCGCGCTTGGCTGTGAACCCGACAGCACCGACCCTGATACGACATATACGAAGATTGACGAGTTCCACGACAATTTTAAATAGTGAGTTACTTAATGCAAAAGGTAGAACATACCATACAAAAACTCAGATCGAACCCAACAATGACCCTAAATGGATAAATATTATTTAGAACATATTGGCCAAAGAGAAGGCTATGAAGGATCAATCGTACGAAAATTCAACTCCTGACTAATATATAGAAGTTATTACGAGTAGGTTAAAACCGAGATAAAGGAAAGCAAAGAGAATAATGAAATTGAGATAAGCCAAAGGGGCGAAGACAAACCCAAAAGGATTCACCAAATGTATCAAACTAAAACATCGAAAAGATTGACAATGATCCAGACTTCTACGAAGCTCACTGATAACGGAAGAAATGAGCAACATTTGCAATAATTTCCTTCAACAGTTTTACTACGAATTTAAACATGATACCCGAGCACCGACTCTATTCAGGATATAGTGAAGAAAACAAATTAAGTGAAATAGTAGTGATAGTAACGATGTTAGTAACAAAAATAGACAAACTAAAGCCTAATAAGTCACCTAAATCGATGAATTTTG
The DNA here is from genome assembly GCF_018991925.1 of Homarus americanus. NCBI lineage: Eukaryota > Metazoa > Arthropoda > Malacostraca > Decapoda > Nephropidae > Homarus > Homarus americanus. The sequence continues at coordinate 58,828 of NW_024737049.1, forward strand.
CCAAGTATTAAAAGAGCTTAGTATGCCCTTAGCAAAGTTGTTTAACATGTCATTAAAACAGGTGTAGTACCAGAATCTGGGGATAAGCGAATGTAATACCCATTTACAAGAAGGATAGATCAATATCCCTAACTACCCTCAATCAGTCAATAGCATCAATATTAGGCAATTACTGGAAGCAATCGTTTCAAACTCTATTCAATCACCCGGAGAAAGCACCGTTGATCAATGATTCAGCATGGCTTCACAAGTGGACGTTCCTGTAATCTATTAACATTCTTTTCAACAGTTTCAATCGAATCGTCACTAGGGGCACAATTATGATACAGGTATATCTCGACTTTAGCAAAGCCTTCGACAGAGTCCCCACAAAGACTAATAGAAAGGAGCCTCACAGCATCAAAGGTGACATCAACTTAAATGGATTAGGGCGTGGTTACAGGACAGAAACAGCAGTGAGCATTAACCGCACTAAGTCCCATTGAACTGGTGAGTTCAAAACAATTACTTGGAAAATTATTATTTATTATATACATAAAGCATAGATATCTTGATGACAGCAACCATAAGTATTGCGTTGATCTCAAAATAGAATGTTATAAAATCTGGACGAGGACTCCAAACACTAGAAATCCAAAAAAAATTTCCGAATGGTCTGAAAAATGGCAGAATAAAATTCAACGCATAAAATATAAAAGTACTCAGTATAAGAGATGTAAACAGAAACAGATACAGATGAACAACGATGCATAGAGAAATCAAATAAAGAGATTTAGGAAAGTAGAAAGTAGGAACCTAAGCCAAATAAACAATGTGTTTTATAGAATAAATAAAGTATCTGTCCATACAAAAAAAGAGTGTTAGTTACAAGACTAGCGAGGTCATCCTAAACTGTATCTTGCGCTTGTGAGACCACACCTGGATTCGCCAGTTCAGTTCTGGTCACATCATTACAGAATGGATAGAATCTTGGAAGAATTCAGAGGAGAGAATGACAAGACTAATCCCGGCATTAGGAACAGTACAGAGACAGGTTAAAAGCATCTTAATTTGCACTCCTGAGAGGCAGATGAAGGGCGACCTGATAGAGGTGTATATAAGAGGGCTAAACAAAGGGGACATTACAAAGGTACTCAAACTATCAACCAGGATCAGACTCGTAATAATAGTTTTAAATTAGACAAATTTAGATTTAAAAGTGAAATACAGGTAAACACTGGTTTGGAAACAGGTAGTGGATGAATAACAGTTATCAAATATCATTAACTGAATACGCTGAATTGCTGCTTCAAAACATAGGTTGGATGCTCATATGAGCAATAGGGGTTGGGTGTAAACGGGACTGCCAAGCATGGAGCTAATAGGCCCCTGCAGTTTCTCCATTCTTATGTTCTTATGTTCTTAAACATATTTCATTGAACCTATAGAGACCTTTACACTCTGCAATTTCAACTATATGCAATGAAAAACTCGGCGGGTTTTAGCTATTTACTGAAAATCGTGAGCAGTATCAATTTTACTACTACAGGCAAAGGTTTGAATTCAGACGGATCACACACAAAAACTGTAGCACCAACTGGAAAGATTAATAGAGACATTCTTGTTTAAAATTATATTTAAAAATCATATTATCGTCTGATGCGTGGTTTAGAACGAAAATGCAAAAAAATATACGGAACCCTTTTTGAGGAGCGTTTGGTGCCCAAAAGGGGGATGCTTCCCGGACACAGGGGAATCTTTTGATCTTAATTCTGGGGAATGTGAAAAAATTTCATACTCATATAATTTTTTCTTTTAAAATCAAATCTCAATAGATAAAACCTGACCTAACCTAACAACCTAAACTAAACTAACCTAACTACCCAAACTTATAAGAAATCCCCTCTTGTTTTATACAGACACACAAGCAAGTTTTCTCAGGTAATTTGGTCGGAGAGGGAGGAAGGAGGAAGGAGAGGAGGAGGGGGGGGGAGGAGAGGGGAGGTGGAGGTGGAGGAAGAAGAGACTGAGGGAGCTAATCTGGTGAATACAGAGATTGCCGGCACCTTCAAGAAACTATTGCTCACTATCCATTCCTCTCTCTCTCTCTCTCTCTCTAATTGAGCTGATTATTCCTTGCTTCTTTCTGCCTGTGTCTCTTTGTCTCTCTCACTTGTCTTTATCCTTCATGTTAACTAACACCTACCTCTCTCTCTCTCCCCTTCCTCTTTCAGTGTGTTGTGTGTGTGTGTGTGAGTGTGTGTCTTAAGACAAACCTGAAAGTGCCAAATCCGACCCTCTACCTGGAGTCGATCACTCCTATCATAACGCTTGGAGAGCACTGCACGAGAAGGTGTCAATGCTTGCAGTTAGCCGACTACAAACCGATGCAGACAGCCCAACAGGAAAAGATGCCACCGCCCTCCAGCACTAGATGGCAACCCTCCACAAAGTGCAACGAATGTGGACGACTCTGCAGGTCCCTGTATCGCCTTTTAGTCACCTCAAACTCACCAATGGGAGGACATCTTATAGCTCATATCATTGTATCATAGCTGGATGATCGTCATACTAGATTCCAAGTGACAGCAAAGTAGTTGTAAGTAGTAATGTGTGTGTGTGTGTGTGTGTGTGTACACTTTACGCAAACTGTGGTTCGATGCTCAGAGGGAAAACTCGGGCAAATCTCTTGACGCACATTTGCTACAGTCTATCCAGCAGTATGGGACCTGGATGTTAACGAAGATAGTGTACAGACTCCTTGTACCTGGGGCCCTCTGAGCTGTATAAAATCGTCTGGCGTTAACCAAACAAGAAATTGATAATGGTGTTCAAGTAGTGAAGGTGTTACTTTATTTACGGATCGTGTTCTAAGCTAATGGTAAGTCAGTGCAGTTAGCGAGTTGCCCGGTCTTCTCGGATCATTCTTCCACATTGGGTCGGGCAAAAACTAAAAGGCTTTACTACATTATCATTCTAATATCATACTTGTATCATTATAATACCTATATATCATACCACCATCATTCTTACATCATTTAAGGAGTGATGATGAAGAAGAGTAAGGAGGTCTCTCACCACGACCCAATACAGCCTCCAGCAGTTTATCACCTGGAGCCATTAATAACAGGTAGATACTGTATACCTGTTGAGAACCTAGGTCTTTTTCCTGCCCCCTGGCTGCGTGCGCTGGAGGTACTGAGTCTTGTGTGCTGATGGTGGGAGTTAACTGTTCTGGTCAAGAAGAAGAGAAGAAGAAGAAGAAGAAGAAGAAGAAGAAGAAGAAGAAGAAGAAGAAGAAGAAGAAGAAGAAGAAGAAGAAGAAGAAGAAGAAGAAGAAGAAGAAGAAGAAGAAGAAGAAGAAGAAGAAGAAAGAAGAAGAAGAGGAAGAAGAAGAAGAAGAAGAAGAAGAAGAAGAAGAAGAAGAAGAAGAAGAAGAAGAAGAAGAAGAAGAAGAAGAAGAAGAAGAAGAAACCGCACTAATAACTATAAATAAATAACAAAAACAATATAAAAATAAACAAGACGCCACATATGTTCCTCCCCCGGGCCGCCATCTTTGTAGTCAACTCCCCGAATATCTTAAAAAAATTTGTCCGTTTATTCTAATGTCTTTTTTATCTCTTCTGGCGTCTCCCCTATTGTGTGCGTTATCACGTCTGTTCTCTGCAGCATTTCTCACTTTATTAGGTCTCTTTGAAATCTATCTCCATAATCTCTCTCTCTCTTGAAATCTATCTCCAAAATCTCTCCCCTCTCTCTCCCTTCAAGGTCTACACACATCCATTTGACTAGTTGAAGAAGAAGAAGAAGGAAGATGAAGAAGAAGAAGAAGAAGAAGAAGAATAGTTGAAGAAGAAGAAGAAGAAGGAAGAAGAAAAGAAGAAGAAGAAGAAGAATAGTTGAAGAAGAATAATAATAGGGGGTAGAAGGAAGAAGAAGAAGAAGAAGAAGAAGGCTGAAGAAGAAGAAGAAGAAGAAGGAAGGAAGTTGAAGAAGAAGAAGAAGAAGAAGGGCTGAAGAAGAAGAAGAAGAAGAAGAAGAAGGAAGGAAGGAAGGAAGAAGAAGAAGAAGAAGGAAGAAGAAGAAGAAGAAGAAGAAGAAGGTAAGTAAAGAAGAAGAAGGAAGAAGCTGAAGTTGGGGCTAGGTAAGAAGAAGGTTGAAGAAGAAGAAGAAGAAGGAAGAAGAAGAAGAAGAAGAAGAAGAAGAAGAAGGAAGAAGAAGAGAAGAAGAAGAAGAAGAAAATAAATAGTTGTGCTAGCTAGCTAGTTGAAGAAGAAGAAGAAGAAGAAGAAGAAGAAGAAGTTGAAGAAAGGGTCATAGTGTAAGGTTAAGGCGTTTGAATTTTTAATTTAGTTGATGATGATATAAAGAAGAAGAAGAAGAAGAAGAAGAAGAAGAAGAAGAAGAAGAAGAAGGAAGAAGGAAGAAGAAGAAGAAGAAGAAGAAGAAGAAGAAGAAGAAGAAGAAGAAGAAGAAGAAGAAGAAGAAGAAGAAGAAGAAAGAAGAAGAAGAAGAAGAAGAAGAAGAAGAAGAAGAAGAAGAAGAAGAAGAAGAAGAAAAAGAAGAAGAGAAGAAGAAGAAAGAAGAAGAAGAAGAAGAAGAAGGAAGAAGAAGAAGAAGAAGAAGAAGAAGAAGAAGAAGAAGAAGAAGAAGAAGAAGAAGAAAAAGAGAAGAAGAAGAAGAAGAAAAAGAAGAAGAAGAAGAAGAAAGAAGAAGAAGAAGAAGAAGAAGAAAAAAGAAGAAGAAGAAGAAGAAGAAGAAGAAGAAATAAAAGAAGAAGAAAGAAATAAATAGCTAGTTGAAGAAGGAAGGAAGAAGAAATAGTTAAAGAAGAATAAAGAATAGTTGAAGAAGAAGAAGAAGAAAAAGAAATAGTTGAAGAAGAAGAAGAAGAAGAAGAATAAAGAAGAAGAAGAAGAATAGAAAAGAAAAAGATGAAGAAGAAGAAATGAAGAAGAAGAAGAAGAAGAAGAAGAAGAAGAAGAAGAAGAAGAAGAAGAAGAAGAAATAGGAAGAAGAAGAAGAAGAAGAAGAAGAAGAAGAAGAAGAAGAAAGGAAGAAGAAGAAGAAGAAGAAAAGAAGAAGAAGAAGAAGAAGAAGAAGAAGAAGAAGAAGAAGAAGAAGAAGAAGAAGAAGAAGAAAAGGAAGAAGAAGAAAGAAGAAGAAGAAGAAGAAGAAGAAGAAGAAGAAGAAGAAGAAGAAGAAGAAAGAAGAAGAAGAAGAAGAAGAAGAAGAAGAAGAAGAAGAAGAAGAAGAAGAAGAAGAAGGAAGAAGAAGAAGAAGAAGAAGAAGAAGAAAAGAGAAGAAGAAGAAGAAGAAGAAGAAGAAGAAGAAGAAGAAGAAGAAGAAGAAGAAGAAGAAGAAGAAGAAGAAGAAGAAAAGAAGAAGAAGAAGAAGAAGAAGAAGAAGAAGAAGAAGAAGAAGAAGAAGAAGAAGAAGAAGAAGAAGAAGAAGAAGAAGAAGAAGAAGAAGAAGAAGAACTAGAAGAAGAAGAAGAAGAAGAAGAAGAAGAAGAAGAAGAAGAAGAACAAGAAGAAGGCTAGATTACGTTAGGTTACGTTAGGTTAGGTTAGGCT
>NW_024737050.1:0-12567 GCF_018991925.1 Homarus americanus
TTTGTTATACTCGACCAGGGGACTTTGTTATACTCCACCAGGAACTTGTTATACTCGATCAGGGGATATGTTATACTCTATCAGGGGACTTTGTTATACTCGGTTCAGGGGACTTTGTTATACTCGTCCAGGGGGCTTTGTTATACTAGCATCAGAGGACTTTGTTATACTCGATGAGGGTACTTTGTCTTACTCGATCAGGGCCCTTTGTTATACTCAACCAGGGGACTTTGTTATAATCGATTAGGGGACTTTGTTATGCTCGATCTGGGGACTTTGTTAAACTGGGCCAGGAGACGTTGTTATACTCGATCAGGGGATATGTTATACTCGATCAGGGGACTTTGTTATACTGTAGCAGGGTTTTATACTCTAGCTAGGCCTTTTTATACTCAATGGGGACTTTGTCATACTCGACCAGGGGACTTTGTTATACTCATCCAGGGGGTATTGTTATACTCGATCAGGGGACTTTGTTATACTCGATCAGGGAACTTTGTTATACTCAACTAGGGGGCTTTTTTATACTCAATGAGGGGACTTTGTCATACTCGACCAGGGGACTTTGTTATAATCGATTAGGGGACTTTGTTATGCACGATATGGGGGCTTTGTTACACTGGGCCAGGGGACTTTTTTGTACTCGATTAGGGGACTTTGTTTTACTGGACCAGGGACTTTTTTATACTTGACCAATGGACTTTGTTATACTCGATAAGGGGACTTTATTATACTTGATAAGGGAATTTGTTATACTCGATAAGGGGACTTAATGTTACACTCGAACAGGGGACTTTGTTTTACTCGACCAGGGGACTTTGTTATACTCGATTAGGCGGCTTTGTTATGTTCGATCAGGGTACTTTCTAATGCTCGATGTGGGGCCTTTGTTATACTCGATAAGGGGCGTTTGTTATACTAGATCAGGGGACTTTGTTATACACTATTAGAGGCCTTTTTTGGACTCGATTAGGGTTTCTGTTTATACTCGAGCAGGGGAACTGTTATCTCAATGGGACTGTTATACTCGATCAGGGGCCTTTGTTATAATCGTTCAAGGGACTATGTTAGACTCGAACAGGGGACCTATGTTAGACTCGAACAGGGGACTTTGTTTTACTCAACCAGGGGACTTTGTTATACTCGATTAGGCGGCTTTGTTATGTTCGATCAGGGTACTTTCTTATGCTCGATGTGGGGCCTTTGTTATACTCGATAAGGGGCCTTTGTTATACTAGATCAGGGGACTTTGTTATACATGATTAGAGGCCTTTTTTGGACTCGATTAGGGGACTTTGTTATACTCGATCAGGGGACTTTGTTATACTCGATCAGGAGGCTTTGTTATACTCGATCAGGGGACTTTGCTATACTCGACCAGGGGACTTTGTTATACTCGAGCAGGGGGCTTTGTTATACCCCGATTAGGGGACTTTGTTATACTCGATCAGGAGGCTTTGTCATATTCGATCAGGGGACTTTGCTATACTCGACCAGTGGACTTTGTGATACTCGATTAGGCGGCTTTGTTATACTCGATCAGGGGACTTTCTTATACTCGAGCAGCGGGCTTTGTTATATTCGATCAGGGGACTTTGTTATACTCGATGAAGAGGCTTTGTTATACTTTATCAGGGGACTTTGCTATACTCGACCAGGGGACTTTGTTACACTCGATTAGGGGCCTTTTTTGGACTCGATGAGGGGCCTTTGTTATACTCGATCAGGTGACTTTGTTATACTCGATCAGGTGACTTTCTTATACTCGAGCAGGGGGCTTTGTTATATTCGATCAGGGGACTTTGTTATACTCGATGAGGAGGCTTTGTTATACTTTATCAGGGGAATTTGCTATACTCGACCAGGGGACTTTGTTATACACGAACCGGGGACTTTGTTATACTCGACCAGGGGACTTTTTTATACTTGACCAGAGGACTTTGTTATATTCGATTAGGGAAATTTGTTATGCTCGATCAGGGGACTTTGTTATACTCGAGAAGGGGACTTTGTTTACTCGATCAGGGGACTTTGTCTTACTCGATCAGGGCCGTTTGCTATACTCGACCGGGGGACTTTGTTATAATCGATCAGTGGACTTTAGTATGCTCGATCTAGGGACTTTATTTTACTACGCAAGCGGACTTTTTTATATTCGATCAGGGGACTTTGTTACACTGGACCAGGGGACATTTTTATACTCGATTAGGGGACTTTGTTATACTCGATCAGGGGACTTTTGTTACATTCGATTAGGGGACTGTGTTATACTCGATAATGGGACTTTGTTATACTGGACCAGGGGACTTTTTTATACTCGATCAGGGGACTTTGTCATATTCGACCAGAGGATTTTGTTATACTCGATCAGGGGATATGTTATACTCGAACAGAGGACTTTGCTATACTCGATCAGGGGACTTTGTTATACTTGATTAGGGGACTTTGTTATACTCGATCAGGGGACTTTCTTATAATCGATGAGGGGCCTTTGTTATACTCGATCAGGGGCCTTTGTTATACTTGATCAGGGGACTTTGTTATACTCGATTTGAGGTCTTTTTTGGACTCGATCAGTGGACTTTGTTATACTCGAGCAGGGGGCTTTGTTATACTCGATCAGGGGACTTTGTTGTACTCGATCAGGAGGCTTTGTTATACTCAATGAGGTGACTTTGCTATACTCGACCAGGGGACTTCGTTATACTCGAACAGGGGGCTTTGTTATACTCGATTAGGGGACATTGTTATACTCGATCAGTAGGCTTTGTTATACTCCATCAGGGGACTTTGCTATACTCGAAAAGGGGACTTTGTTATACTCGATTAGGGGACTTTGTTATACTCGACCAGGGAACTTTTTTATACTTGACCAATGGAGTTTGTTATACTCGATGAGGGGCCTTTGTTATACTCGATCAGGGGACTTTGCTATAATCGACCAGGGGATTTTGTTATACTCGATTAAGGGACTTTGTTATACTCGGCCAGGGACTTTGTTATACTCGATTAGGGGACTTTGTTATACTCGATGAGGAGGCTTTGCTATACTCGACCAGGGGACTTTGCTATAGTCGACCAGGGGACTTTGTTATACTCGATTAAGGGACTTTGTTATACTCGACCAGAGGACTTTGTTATACTCGTCTAGGCGGCTTTTTTATACTCGGTCAGGGGACTTTGTTATACTCGATCATGGGACTTTGTCTTACTCAATCAGGGCCCTTTGCTATACTCGACCGGGGGACTTTTTTATAAACGATCAGGGGACTTTGGTATGCTCGATCTAAGGACTTTGTTATACTGGGCCAGGGAACTTTTTTATACTCGATCAGGGGACTTTGTTACACTGGACCAGGGGACATTTTTATACTCGATCAGGGGACTTTGTTATACTCGATCAGGGGACTTTTGTTACACTCGATCAGGGGACTTTGTTATACTCGACCAGGGGCCTTTGTTATACTCGATTAGGGAAGTTTGTTATACTCTATAAGGAAACTTTGTTAAACTCGATAAGGGGAATTTGTTATACTCGATAAGGGGACTTTGATAGACTCGAACAGGGGACTTTGTTATACTCGATTAGGCGGCTTTGTTATACTCGATCAGGGGACTTTCTTATACTCGATTAGAGGCCTTTTTTGGATTCGACCACGGGACTTTGTTATACTCGAGCATTGGGCTTTGTTATACTCGATCAGGGGACTTTGTTATACTCGATGAGGAGGCTTTGTTATACTCGATCAGGGGACTTTGCTATACTCGACCAGGGGACATTGTTATACTCGATCAGGAGACTTTGTTATTCTCGACCAGGGATCTTTTTTATACTTGACCAATGGAATTTGTTTTACTCGATGAGGGGCCTTTGTTATACTCGACCAGGGGATTTTGATATACTCGATCAGGGGACTTTTTTATACTCGACCAGAGGACTTTGTTATACTTGACCAGGGGACTTTTTTATACTTGATCAAGGGACTTTGTCTTACTCGACCAGAGGCCTTTGTTATACTCGATCGGGGGACTTTGTTATACTCGATGAGTGGACTTTACTGCATTTGACCAATGGACTTTGCTATACTCGATGAGGGGCCTTTGTTATACTCGATCAGGGGACTTTGTTATACTCGACCAGAGGACTTTGTTATACTCGATCAGGTGATATGTTATACTCGATCAGGGGACTTTGCTATAGTCGATCAGAGGACTTTGTTATACTCGTCTAGGGGGCTTTTTTATACTCCATCAGGGACTTTGTTATACTCGATCAGGGGACTTTGTCTTACTCGATCAGAGCCCTTTGCTATACTCGACCGGGGGACTTTGTTATAAACGATCAGGGGACTTTGGTATGCTCGATCTAGGGACTTTATTATACTGGGCCAGGGAACTTTTTTATACTCGATCAGGGGACTTTGTTACACTGGACCAGGGGACATTTTTATACTCGATTAGGGGACTTTGTTATACTCGATCAGGAGACTTTTGTTACACTCGATGAGGGGACTTTGTTATACTCGACCAGGGTCCTTTGTTATACTCGATTAGGGGACTTTGTTATACTTGATAAGGGAACTTTGTTAAACTCGATAAGGGGAATGTGTTATAATCGATAAGGGGACTTTGATAGACTCGAACAGGGGACTTTGTTATACTCGACCAGGCGACTTTGTTATACTCGATTAGGTGGCTTTGTTATACTCGATCAGGGGACTTTCTTATACTCGATTAGAGGCCTTTTTTGGACTCGACCAGGGGACTTTGTTATACTCGAGCATTGGGCATTGTTATAATCGATCAGGGGACTTTGTTATAATCGATCAGGAGGCTTTGTTATACTCGATCAGGGGACTTTGCTATACTCGACCAGGGGACATTGTTATACTCGATCAGGGTACTTTGTTATACTCGACCAGGGATCTTTTTTAAACTTGACCAATGGACTTTGTTATACTCGATGAGGGGCCTTTGTTATACTCGATGAGGGAATTTGTTATAATCGACCATGGGATTTTGTTATACTCGATCAGGGGACTTTTTTTTACTCGAACAGAGGACTTTGTTATACTCAATCAGGAGATATGTTATACTCGATCAGGGGACTTTGTTATACTCAACCAGGGGAATTTGTTATACTCTATCAGGGGAATTTGTCATACTCGACCAGAAGACTTTGTTATACTCGATCAGAGGATATGTTATACTCGATCAGGGGACTTTGTTATACTCGATCAGGGGACTTTGTTATACTCGATCAGAGGATATGTTATATTCGATCAGGGAACTTTGTTATATGCGATCAGGAGACTTTGTTATACTCGATTAGGGGCCTTTTTTATACTCGATGAGGGGGGTTTATTATACTCGACCACGGGGCTTTGCTATAGTCGACCAGGGGACTTTGTTATACTCGATTAGGGGACTTTGTTATACTCGACCAGGGGACTTTTTTATACTTGATCAGGGGACTTTGTCTTACTCGACCAGAGGCCTTTGTTATACTCGATCGGGGGACTTTGTTATACTCGATGAGTGGACTTTACTATATTTGACCAATGGACTTTGCTATACTCGATGAGGGGCCTTTGTTATACTCGATCAGGGGACTTTGTTATACTCGACCAGAGGACTTTGTTATACTCGATCAGGGGACTTTGTTATACTCCACCAGGGACTTTGTTATATTCGATCAGGGGATATGTAATACTCGATCAGGGGACTTTGTTATATTCGATCAGGGGTCTTTGTTATACTCGTCCAGGGGGCTTTGTTATACTCGATCAGGGGACTTTTTTATTTTCGATCAGGGGACTTTGTCTTACTCGATCAGGGCCTTTGTTATACTCGACCAGGGGACTTTGTTTTACTCGATCATGGCCCTTTGCTATACTCGACCAGGGGACTTTGTTATGCTCGATCTGGGACTTTGTTATACTCGATCAGTGGACTTTCCTATATTTGACCAATGGACTTTGCTATACTCGATGAGGGGCCTTTGTTATACTCGATCAGGGGACTTTGTTATACTCGATCAGGGGATATGTTATACTCGATCAGGGGACTTTGTTATACTCAACCAGATGACTTTGTTATACTCATTCAGGGGACTTTGTTATACTCGATTAGGGGCCTTTGTTATATTTTATGAGGGGGTTTTGTTATACTCGACCAGGGGACTTTGTTATACTCGATCAGGGGACTTTGTTATACTCGATCAGGGGATATGTAATACTCGATCAGGGGACTTTGTTATATTCGATCAGGGGTCTTTGTTATACTCGTCCAGGGGGCTTTGTTATACTCGATCAAGGGACTTTTTTATATTCGATCAGGGGACTGTCTTACTCGATCAGGGCCTTTGTTATACTCGACCAGGGGACTTTGTTTTACTCGATCATGGCCCTTTGCTATACTCGACCAGGGGACTTTGTTATGCTCGATCTGGGACTTTGTTATACTCGATCAGTGGACTTTCCTATATTTGACCAATGGACTTTGCTATACTCGATGAGGGGCCTTTGTTATACTCGATCAGGGGACTTTGTTATACTCGATCAGGGGATATGTTATACTCGATCAGGGGACTTTGTTATACTCAACCAGAGGACTTTGTTATACTCATTCAGGGGACTTTGTTATACTCGATTAGGGGCCTTTGTTATATTTCATGAGGGGGTTTTGTTATACTCGACCAGGGACTTTGTTATCTTCGATCAGGGGACTTTGTTATACTCGATCAGGGGATATGTTATACTCGATCAGGGGACTTTGTTATACTTGATTAGGGGACTTTGTTATACTCAATTAGGGGACTTTGTTATACTTGATCAGAGGACTTTGTTATACTCGACCAGGTGCCTTTGTTATGCTCGATTATAAAACTTTGTTATTCTCGACCAGGGGACTTTGTTATACTCCACCAGGGCCTTTGTTATACTCGATCAGGGTATATGTTATACTCGACCAGGGGACTTTGTTATAATCGATTAGGGGACTTTGTTATGCTCGATCTGGGAACTTTGTTAAACTGGGCCAGGGGACTTTGTTATACTCATCCAGGGGGCTTTGTTATACTCGATCAGAGGACTTTGTTATACTCGATCAGATGACTTTGTCTTACTCGATCAGGGCCGTTTGCTATACTCGACCGGGAGACTTTGTTATAATCGATCAGTGGACTTTGGTAAGCTCGATCTAGAGAGTTTATTATACTGGGCAGGCGGACTTTTTTATATTCGATCAGGGGACTTTGTTACACTGGACCAGGGGACATTTGTATACTCGATCAGGGGACTTTGTTATACTCGACCAGGGGCCTTTGTTATACTCGATTAGGGGACTTTGTTATACTCGATAATGGGACTTTGTTAAACTGGACCAGGGGACTTTTTTATACTCGATCAGGGGACATTGTCATATTCGACCAGAGGATTTTGTTATACTCGATCAGGGGATATGTTATACTCGAACAGAGGACTTTGCTATACTCGATCAGGGGATTTTGTTATACTTGATTAGGGGACTTTGTTATACTCGACAAGGGGCCTTTGTTATGCTCGATTAGAAAACTTTGTTATACTCGACCAGGGGACTTTGTTATACTCCACCAGGGACTTTGTTATACTCGATCAGGGGATATGTTATACTCGACCACGGGACTTAGTTATACTCGATACGGCGGCTTTCTTATACTCGATCAGGGGCCTTTGTTATACTAGATCAGGAAACTTTGTTATACTCGATTTGACGCCTTTTTTGGACTCGATCAGGAGACTTTGTTATACTCGAGCAGGGGGCTTTGTTATACTCGACCAGGGGACTTTTTTATACTCGATCAGGGGACTTTGTTATACTCGATCAGGAGGCTTTGTTATACTCGATGAGGGGACTTTGCTATACTCGACCAGGGGACTTCGTTATACTCGAAAAGGGGACTTTGTTATACTCGATTAGGGGACTTTGTTATTCTCGACCAGGGAACATTTTTATACTTGACCAATGGAGTTTGTTATACTCGATGAGGGACCTTTGTTATACTCGACCAGGGGACTTTGCTATAGTCGACCAGGGGACTTTGTTATACTCGATTAAGGGACTTTGTTATACTCGACCAGGGACTTTGTTATACTCGATTAGGGGACTTTGTTATACTCAATTAGGGGACTTTGTTATACTTGATGAGGAGGCTTTGTTATACTCGACCAGGGGACTTTGCTATAATCGACCAGGGGACTTTGTTATACTCGATTAAGGGACTTTGTTATACTCGACCAGGGTCTTTGTTATACTCGATTAGGGGACTTTGTTATACTTGATTAGGGGACTTTGTTATACTCGATGAGGAGGCATTGTTATACTCGACCAGGGGATTTTGCTATAGTCGACCAGGGGACTTTGTAATACTCGATTAGGGGACTTTGTTATACTCGACCAGAGGACTTTGTTATACTCGTCTAGGGGGCTTTTTTATACTCGATCAGGGGACTTTGTTATACTCGATCAGGGCACTTTGTCTTACTCGATCAGGGCCCTTTGCTATACTCGACCGGGGGACTTTGTTATAAACGATCAGGGGACTTTGGTTTGCTCGATCTAGGGACTTTATTATAGTAGGCTAGGGAACTTTTTTATACTCGATCAGGGGACTTTGTTACACTGGACCAGGGGACATTTTTATACTCGATCAGGGGACTTTGTTATACTCGATCAGGGGACTTTTGTTACACTCGATGAGGGGACTTTGTTATACTCGACCAGGGTCCTTTGTTATACTCGATTAGGGGACTTTGTTATACTCGATAAGGGAACTTTGTTAAACTCGATAAGGGGAATTTGTTATACTCCATAAGGGGACTTTGATAGACTCGAACAGGGGACTTTGTTATACTCGACCAGGGGACTTTGTTATACTCGATTAGGGGACTTTGTTAGACTCGAACAGGGGACTTTGTTATACTCGACCAGGGGACTTTGTTATACTCGATTAGGTGGCTTTGTTATACTCGATCAGGGGACTTTCTTATACTCGATTAGAGGCCTTTTTTGGACTCGACCAGGGGACTTTGTTATATTCGAGCATTGGGCTTTGTTATACTCGATCATGGGACTTTGTTATACTCGATCAGGAGGCTTTGTTATACTCGATCAGGGGACTTTGCTATACTCGACCAGGGGACATTGTTATACTCGATTAGGGGACTTTGTTATACTCGACCAGGGATCTTTTTTATACTTGACCAATGGACTTTGTTATACTCGATGAGGGGCCTTTGTTATACTCGATGAGGGGGCTTTGTTATAATCGACCATAGGATTTTGTTATACTCGATCAGGGGACTTTTTTATACTCGACCAGAGGACTTTGTTATACTCAATCAGGAGATATGATATACTCGATCAGGGGACTTTGTTATACTCAACCAGGGGACTTTGTTATACTCTATTAGGGGACTTTGTCATACTCGACCAGAGGACTTTGCTATTCTCGATCAGGGAACTTTGGTATGCTCGATCTATGGACTTTGTTATACTGGGCCAGGGAACTTTTTTATACTCGATCAGGGGACTTTGTTACACTTGACCAGGGGACATTTTTATACTCGATCAGGGGACTTTGTTATTCTTGATCAGGGGACTTTTGTTACACTCGATCAGGGGTCTTTCTTATACTCAACCAGGGACTTTCTTATATTTGATCAGGGGATATGTAATACTTGATCAGGGGACTTTGTTATACACGATCAGGGGTCTTTGTTATACTCGTCGAGGGGGCTTTGTTATACTCGATCAGGGGACTTTGTTATACTCGATCAGGGGACTTTGTCTCATTCTTGGCAGGGCCTTTGTTATACTCGACCTGGGGACTTTGTTATAATCGATCAGGGGACTTTGTTACGCTCGATCTGGGGACTTTGTTATACTGGGCCAGGCGACTTTGTAATTCTCGATCAGGGGATATGTTATACTCGATCAGGGGACTTTGTTATACTGGACCAGTGGACTTTATTATACTCGATCATAGGACTTTGTTAAACTCGATCAGGGAACTTTGTTATACTCGTCCAGGGGTCTTTGTTATACTCGATTAGGGGACATTGTTATACTCGATCAGAGGACTTTGTCTTACTCGATCAGGGCCCTTTGCTATTCTCGACCAGGGGACTTTGTTATAATCGATCAGGGGACATTGTTATGCTCGATCTGGGACTTTGTTATACTCGATCAGTGGACTTTCCTATATTTGACCAATGGACTTTGCTAAACTCGATGAGGGGCCTTGGTTATACTCGATCAGGGGACTTTGTTATACTCGACCAGGGGACTTTGTTATACTCGATCAGGGGACTTTGTCATACTCGGCCAGAGGACTTTGTTATACTCGATCAGAGGATATGTTATACTCGATCATGCGACTTTGTTAAACTCGATCAGGGGACTTGGTTATACTTGATTAGGGGACTTTGTTATACTCGATCAGGGGACTTTGTTACACTGAACCAGGGGACATTTTTATGCTCGATTAGGGGACTTTGTTATTCTCGATCAGGGGACTTTTGTTACACTCGATCAGGGAACTTTGTCATACTCGACCAGGGGCCTTTGTTATACTCGATTAGGGGACTTTGTTATACTCGATTAGGGGACTTTGTTATACTCGATAAGGGGAATTTGTTATACTCGATAAAGGGACTTTGTTAGACTCGAACAGGGGACTTTGTTATACTCTATCAGGGGACTTTGTTATACTCGATCAGGAGGCTTTGTTATACTCGATGAGGGGACTTTGCTATACTCGACCAGGGGACTTCGTTATACTCGAACAGGGGGCTTTGTTATACTCGATTAGGGGACTTTGTTATACTCGATCAGGACGCTTTGTCATACTCCATCAGGGGACTTTGCTATACTCGAAAAGGGGGCTTTGTTATACTCGATTAGGGGACTTTGTTATACTCGACCAGGGAACTTTTTTATACCTGGCCAATGGAGTTTGTTATACTCGATGAGGGGCCTTTGTTATACTCGACCAGGGGACTTTGCTATAGTCAACCAGGGGACTTTGTTATACTCGATTAAGGGACTTTGTTATACTCGACCAGGATCTTTGTTATACTCGATTAGGGGACTTTGTTATACTCGATTAGGGGACTTTGTTATACTCGATGAGGAGGCTTTGTTATACTCGACCAGGGGACTTTGCTATAGTCGACCAGGGGACTTTGTTATACTCGATTAGGGGACTTTGTTATACTCGACCAGACGACTTTGTTATACTCGTCTAGGGGGCTTTTCTATACTCGATCATGGGACTTTGTTATACTCGATCAGGGGACTTTGTCTTACTCGATCAGGGCCCTTTGCTATACTCGACCGGGGGACTTTGTTATAAACGATCAGGGGACTTTGGTATGCTCGATCTAGGGACTTTATTATACTGGGCCAGGGAACTTTTTTATACTCGATCAGGGCACTTTGTTACACTGGACCAGGGGACATTTTTATACTCGATCAGAGGACTTTGTTATACTCGATCAGGGGACTTTTGTTACACTCGATCAGGGGACTTTGTTATCCTCGACCAGGGGCCTTTGTTATACTCTATTAGGGGACTTTGTTATACTTGATTTGGGGAATTTGTTATACTTGATCAGAGGACTTTGTTATACTCGATGAGGGGACTTTGCTATACTCGACCAGGGGACTTTGTTATACTCCACCAGGGACTTTTTTATACTCGATCAGGGGATATGTTTTACTCGATCAGGGGACTTTGTTATACTCGGTTCAGGGGACTTTGTTATACTCGTCCAGGGAGCTTTGTTATACTAGGAACAGGGGACTTTGTTATGCTCGATCAGGGGACTTTGTCTTACTCGATCGGGCCCCTTTGTTATACTCGACCAGGGGACTTTGTTATAATCGATAAGGGGACTTTGTTATGCTCGATCTGGGGACTTTGTTAAACTGGTCCAGGAGACGTTGTTATACTCTATCAGGGGATATGTTATACTTGATCAGGGGACTTTGTTATACTGGACCAGGGGACTCTGTTATACTCGATTAGGGGACTTTGTTATACTCGATGAGGGAACTTTGTTATACTCGTCTAGGGGGCTTTGTTATACTCGATCAGGGAACTTTGCTATACTCGATCAGTGAACTTTGGTATGCTCGATCTAGGGACTTTGTTATACTGGGCCAGGAACTTTTTTATACTCGATCAGGAGACTTTGTTACACTGGACCAGGGGACATTTTTATACTCGATCAGGGGACTTTGTTATTCTTGATCAGGGGACTTTTGTTACACTCGATCAGGGGACTTTCTTATACTCCACCAGGGACTTTCTTATATTTGATCAGGGGATATGTAATACTCGATCACGGGACTTTGTTATACACGATCAGGGGTCTTTGTTATACTCGTCCAGGGGGCTTTGTGATACTCGATCAGGGGACTTTGTTATACTCGATCAGGGGACTTTGTCTCATTCTTGGCAGGGCCTTTGTTATACTCGACCTGGGGACTTTGTTATAATCGATCAGGGGACTTTGTTACGCT
>NW_024737051.1:0-11765 GCF_018991925.1 Homarus americanus
TCTAGCAGTGTGAGTTTAGACTAGCAGTGTGAGTTTAGTCTAGCAGTGTGAGTTTGGTCTAACAGTGTGAGTTTAGTCTAACAGTGTGAGTTTACTCATACAGTGTGAGTTTAGTCTAGCAGTGTGAGTTTAGTCTAACAGTGTGAGTTTGGTCTAACAGTGTGAGTTTAGTCTAACAGTGTGAGTTTACTCATACAGTGTGAGTTTAGTCAAGCAGTGTGAGTTTACTCATACAGTGTGAGTTTAGTCTAGCAGTGTTAGTTTAGTCTAACAGTGTGAGTTTGGTCTAAGAGTGTGAGTTTAGTCTAACAGTGTGAGTTTAGTCTAGCAGTGTGAGTTTAGTCTAGCAGTGTGAGTTTGGTCTAACAGTGTGAGTTTAGTCTAACAGTGTGAGTTTACTCATACAGTGTGAGTTTAGTCTAGCAGTGTGAATTTAGTCTAACAGTGTGAGTTTAGTCTAACAGTGTGAGTTTAGTCTAACAGTGTGAGTTTCGTCTAACAGTGTGAGTTTAGTCTAACAGTGTAAGTTTAGTCTAACAGTGTGAGTTTAGTCTAACAGTGTGAGTTTGGTCTAACAGTGTGAGTTTAGTCTAACAGTGTGAGTTTACTCATACAGTGTGAGTTTAGTCTAGCAGTGTGAGTTTAGTCTAACAGTGTGAGTTTAGTCTAGCAGTGTGAGTTTAGTCTAACAGTGTGAGTTTATTCTAGCAGTATGAGTTTAGTCTAGCAGTGTGAGCTTAGTCTAACAGTGTCAGTTTAGTCTAACAGTGTGAGTTTAGTGTAGCAGTGTGAGTTTAGTCAAACAGTGTTTCATCTAACAGTGTGAGTTTAGTCTAACAGTGTGAGTGTAGTCTAACAGTGTGAGTTTCGTCTAACAGTGTGAGTTTAGTCTAGCAGTGTGAGTTTAGTCTAACAGTGTGTTTCGTCTAACAGTGTGAGTTTAGTCTAACAGTGTGAGTTTAGTCTAGCAGTGTGAGTTTGGTCTAACAGTGTGAGTTTAGTCTAGCAGTGTGAGTTTACTCATACAGTGTGAGTTTAGTCTAACAGTGTGAGTTTAGCCTAGCAGTGTGAGTTTGGTCTAACAATGTGAGTTTAGTCTAGCAGTGTGAGTTTACTCATACAGTGTGAGTTTAGTCTAGCAGTGTGAGTTTAGTCTATTAGTGTGAGTTTAGTCTAGCAGTGTGAGTTTAGTCTACAGTGTGAGTTTAGTCTAGCACTGTGAGTTTAGTCTAACAGTGTGAGTTTAGTCTAGCAGTGTGAGTTTAGTCTAGCAGTGTGAGTTTGGTTTAACAGTGTGAGTTTGGTCTAACAGTGTGAGTTTGGTCTAACAGTGTGAGTTTAGTCTAGCAGTGTGAGTTTAGACTAACAGTGTGAGTTTAGTCTAGCAGTGTGAGTTTGGTCTAACAGTGTGAGTTTAGTCCAACAGTGTGAGTTTACTCATACAGTGTGAGTTTAGTCTAACAGTGGGAGTTTAGTCTAACAGTGTGAGTTTAGTCTAGCAGTGTGAGTTTGTTCTAACAATGTGAGTTTAGTCTAACAGTGTGAGTTTACTCATACAGTGTGAGTTTACTCATACAGTGTGAGTTTAGTCTAGCAGTGTGAGTTTACTCTAGCAGTGTGAGTTTAGTCTAGCAGTGTGAGTTTAGTCTAACAGTGTGAGTTAAGTCTAACAGTGTGAGTTTAGTCTATCAGTGTGAGTTTGTTCTAACAGTGTGAGTTTAGTCTAACAGTGTGAATTTACTCATACAGTGTGAGTTTATTCTAGCAGTGTGAGTTTAGTCTGCTTGATTATCAGGCTTAGTACAACAGTGTAGGTTTAGTCTTTAACAGTGTGAGTTTGGTCTGGCAGTGCTTGGTCTAACAATTGTTATCGTGCTTGGTATGATTCGTCTGCCAGTGTGAGTTTAGTCTGTGGTGTGAGCTAAATTACAACGGTGTGAGTTTGATATGAGTGTGAGTTTGTCCTGGCAGTGCGAGTTTAGTCTAACAGTGTGAGGTTTAGTCTGTGGTTTGGGTTTGGTGCCGTACAGTTTGGTCTAGCAGTGTGAGTTTAGTCTAGCAGTGTGGTTTCGTATGTGCATGAGAGCCTAGTCTAACAGTGTGAGTTTAGTCTAACAGTGTGAGTTTGGTCTAACAGTGTGAGTTTATGAGGTTAGTCTGTGATGTGAGTTTAGTCTAGCAGTGTGAGTTTACTCATACGGTGTGAGTTTAGTCTAGCAGTGTGAGTTTAGTCTAATAGTGTGAGTTTAGTCTAGCAGTGTGAGTTTAGGCTAACAGTGTAAGTTTAGTCTAGCAGTGTGAGTTTAGTCTAACAGTGTGAGTTTAGTCTAGCAGTGTGAGTTTAGTCTAGCAGTGTGAGTTTGGACTAACAGTGTGAGTTTGGTCTAACAGTGTGAGTTTAGTCTAGCAGTGTGAGTTTATTCTAACAGTGTGAGTTTAGTCTAGCAGTGTGAGTTTGGTCTAACAGTGTGAGTTTAGTCTAACAGTGTGAGTTTACTCATACAGTGTGAGTTTAGTCTAACAGTTGGAGTTTAGTCTAACAGTGTGAGTTTAGTCTAGCAGTGTGAGTTTACTCATACAGTGTGAGTTTAGTCTAACAGTGGGAGTTTAGTCTAACAGTGTGAGTTTAGTCTAGCAGTGTTAGTTTACTCATACAGTGTGAGTTTAGTCTAGCAGTGTGAGTTTGTTCTAATAATGTGAGTTTAATCTAACAGTGTGAGTTTACTCATACAGTGTGAGTTTAGTCTAGCAGTGTGAGTTTAGTCTAGCAGTGTGAGTTTAGTCTAGCAGTGTGAGTTAAGTCTAACAGTGTGAGTTTAGTCTAACAGTGTGAGTGTAGTTTAGCAGTGTGAGTTTGTTCTAATAGTGTGAGTTTAGTCTAACAGTGTGAATTTACTCATACAGTGTACGTTTAGTATAGTAGTGTGAGTTTAGTCTAGCAGTGTGAGCTTAGTCTAACAGTGTGAGTTTAGTCTAACAGTTTGAGTTTAGTCTAGCAGTGTGAGCTTAGTCTAACAGTGTGAGTTTAGTCTAACAGTGTGAGTTTAGTCTAACAGTGTGAGTTTAGTCTAGCAGTGTGAGTTTAGTCTAAGAGTGTGAGTTTAGTCTATGAGTGTGAGCCTAGTCTAACAGTGTGAGTCTAGTCTAACAGTGTGCGTTTAGTCTAGCAGTGTGAGTTTAGTCTAGCATTGTGAGTATGGTTTAGCAGTGTGAGTTTAGTCTAACAGTGTGAGTTTAGTCTAGCAGTGTGAGTTTAGTCTAGCAGTGTGAGTTTAGTCTAACAGTGTGAGTTTAGGCTAACAGTGTGAGTTTAGTCTAGCAGTGTGAGTTTGGTCTAACAGTGTGAGTTTAGTCTAACAGTGTGAGTTTACTCATACAGTGTGAGTTTAGTCTAGCAGTGTGAGTTTAGTCTAACAGTGTAAGTTTAGTCTTGCAGTGTGAGTTTAGTCTAACAGTGTGAGTTTAGTCTAGCAGTGTGAGTTTAGTCTAGCAGTGTGAGCTTAGTCTAACAGTGTGAGTTTACTCTAACAGTGTGAGTTTAGTGTAGCAGTGTGACTTTAGTCTAACAGTGTTTCATCTAACAGTGTGAGTTTAGACTAACAGTGTGAGTTTAGTCTAACAGTGTGAGTTTAGTCTAACAGTGTGAGTTTAGTCTAGCAGTGTGAGTTTGGTCTAACAGTGTGAGTTTAGTCTAGCAGTGTGAGCCTAGTCTAACAGTGTGAGTTTAGTCTAACAGTGTGAGTTTAGCCTAGCAGTGTGAGTTTAGTCTAACAGTGTGAGTTTAGTCTAACAGTGAGAGTTTAGTCTAGCAGTGTGAGTTTAGTCTAACAGTGCGAGTTTAGGTTACCAGTGTGAGTTTAGTCTAACAGTGTGAGTTTAGTCTAACAGTGTGAGTTTAGTCTAGCAGGGTGAGTTTAGTCTAGCAGTGTGAGTTTAGTCTAACAGTGTGAGTTTAGTCTAACAGTGTGAGTTTAGTCTAACAGTGTGAGTTTAGTCTAACAGTGTGAGTTTAGTCTAACAGTGTGAGTTTACTCAAACAGCGTGAGTTTAGTCTAGGAGTGTGAGTTTAGTCTAACAGTGTGAGTTTAGTCTAGCAGTGTGAGTTTAGTCTAACAGTGTGAGTTTATTCTAGCAGTGTGAGTTTAGTCTAGCAGTATGAGCTTAGTCTAACAGTGTCAGTTAGTCTAACAGTGGTAGTTTAGTGTAGCAGTGTGAGTTTAGTCAAACAGTGTTTCATCAAACAGTGTGAGTTTAGTCTAACAGTGTGAGTTTAGTCTAGCAGTGTGAGTTTGGTCTAACAGTTTGAGTTTGGTCTAACAGTGTGAGTTTAGTCTAGCAGTCTGTGACTTTAGTCTGGTAGTGTGAGCCCTAGTCTAACAGTGAGTTTAGTCTAACAGTGTGAGTTTGATTAACAAGTGTGAGGTTTAGTCTAGCAGTGTGAGTTTAGTCTGAAGGTGTGGGCCAAGTCTAACAGTGTGAGTTTAGTCTAACAGTGTGAGTTTAGTCTGGCAGTGTGAGTTTAGTCTAACAAGTGAGTTTAGTCTAGCAGTGTGAGTTTAGTCTAACAGTGTGAGTTTAGTCTAACAGTGTGAGTTTGGTCTAACAGTGTGAGTTTAGTCTAGCAGTGTGAGTTTAGTCTAGCAGTGTGAGCCAAGTCTAACAGTGTGAGTCTAGTCTAACAGTGTGAGTTTAGTCTAGCAGTGTGAGTTTAGTCTAGCAGTGTGAGTATGGTTTAGCAGTGTAAGTTTAGTCTAACAGTGTGAGTTTAGTCTAGCAGTGTGAGTTTAGTCTAGCAGTGTGAGTTTAGTCTAACAGTGTGAGTTTAGTCTAACAGTGTGAGTTTAGTCTAACAGTGTTAGTTTAGTCTAACAGTGTGAGTTTAGTCTAACAGTGTGAGTTTAGTCTAGCAGTGTGAGTTTAGGTCTAACAGTGTGAGTTTAGTCTAACAGTGTGAGTTACTCATGTAGTCTGGCAGTGTGGTTTAGTCTAACAGTGTGAGTTTATTCTAGCAGTGTGAGTTTAGTCTAACAGTGTGAGTTTAGTCTAGCAGTGTGAGTTTAGTCTAGCAGTGTGAGCTTAGTCTAACAGTGTGAGTTTAGTCTAACAGTGTGAGTTTAGTGTAGCAGTGTGAGTTTAGTCTAACAGTGTTTCATCTGACAGTGTGAGTTTAGTCTAACAGTGTGAGTTTAGTCTAACAGTGTGAGTTTCATCTAACAGTGTGAGTTTAGTCTAGCAGTGTGAGTTTAGTCTAACAGTGTGTTTCGTCTAACAGTGTGAGTTTAGTCTAACAGTGTGAGTTTAGTCTAGCAGTGTGAGTTTGGTCTAACAGTGTGAGTTTAGTCTAGCAGTGTGAGCCTAGTCTAACAGTGTGAGTTTAGTCTAGC
Source organism: Homarus americanus (assembly GCF_018991925.1). NCBI lineage: Eukaryota > Metazoa > Arthropoda > Malacostraca > Decapoda > Nephropidae > Homarus > Homarus americanus. The sequence continues at coordinate 5,385 of NW_024737051.1, forward strand.
AGTGTGAGTTTAGCCTAGCAGTGTGAGTTTAGTCTAACAGTGTGAGTTTAGTCTAACAGTGTGAGTTTACTCATACAGTGTGAGTTTAGTCTAACAGTGCGAGTTTAGTGTACCAGTGTGAGTTTAGTCTAACAGTGTGAGTTTAGTCTAACAGTGTGAGTTTAGTCTAACAGTGTGAGTTTAGTCTAACAGTGTGAGTTTAGTCTAACAGTGTGAGTTTAGTCTGACAGTGTGAGTTTAGTCTAACAGTGTGAGTTTACTCATACAGTGTGAGTTTAGTCTAGCAGTGTGAGTTTAGTCTAACAGTGTGAGTTTAGTCTAGCAGTGTGAGTTTAGTCTAACAGTGTGAGTTTATTCTAGCAGTGTGAGTTTAGTCTAGCAATGTGAGCTTAGTCTAACAGTGTCAGTTTAGTCTAACAGAGTGAGTTAAGTGTAGCAGTGTGAGTTTAGTCAAACAGTGTTTAATCTAACAGTGTGAGTTTAAACTAACAGTGTGAGTTTAGTCCAACAGTGTGAGTTTCGTCTAACAGTGTGAGTTTAGTCTAGCAGTGTGAGTTTAGTCTAACAGTGTGTTTCGTCTAACAGTGTGAGTTTAGTCTACCAGTGTGAGTTTAGTCTAGCAGTGTGAGTTTGGTCTAACAGTGTGAGTTTAGTCTAGCAGTGTGAGTTTACTCATACAGTGTGAGTTTAGCCTAACAGTGTGAGTTTAGTCTAGCAGTGTGAGTTTGGTCTAACAGTGTGAGTTTAGTCTAGCAGTGTGAGTTTACTCATACAGTGTGAGTTTAGTCTAGCAGTGTGAGTTTAGTCTAATAGTGTAAGTTTAGTCTAGCAGTGTGAGTTTAGTCTAACAGTGTGAGTTTAGTCTAGCACTGTGAGTTTAGTCTATCAGTGTGAGTTTAGTCTGGCAGTGTGAGTTTAGTCTAGCAGTGTGAGTTTGGTCTAACAGTGTGAGTTTGGTCTAACAGTGTGAGTTTGGTCTAACAGTGTGAGTTTAGTCTAGCAGTGTGAGTTTAGTCTAACAGTGTGAGTTTAGTCTAGCAGTGTGAGTTTGGTCTAACAGTGTGAGTTTAGTCTAACAGTGTGAGTTTACTCATACAGTGTGAGTTTAGTCTAACAGTGGGAGTTTAGTCTAACAGTGTGAGTTTAGTCTAGCAGTGTGAGTTTGTTCTAACAATGTGAGTTTAGTCTAGCAGTGTGAGTTTACTCATACAGTGTGAGTTTACTCATACAGTGTGAGTTTAGTCTAGCAGTGTGAGTTTAGTCTAGCAGTGTGAGTTTAGTCTAGCAGTGTGAGTTTAGTCTAACAGTGTGACTTTAGTCTAACAGTGTGAGTTTAGTCTAGCAGTGTGAGTTTGTTCTAGCAGTGTGAGTTTAGTCTAACAGTGTGAATTTACTCATACAGTGTGAGTTTAGTCTAGCAGTGTGAGTTTAGTCTAGCAGTGTGAGCTTAGTCTAACAGTGTGAGTTTAGTCTAACAGTGTGAGTTTAGTCTAGCAGTGTGAGCTTAGTCTAACAGTGTGAGTATCGTCTAACAGTGTGAGTTTAGTCTACCAGTGTGAGTTTAGTCTAGCAGTGTGAGCCTAGTCTAACAGTGTGAGTTTAGTCTAACAGTGTGAGTTTAGTCTAGCAGTGCGAGTTTAGCCTAACAGTGTGAGTTTAGTCTAGCAGTTTGAGTTTGGTCTAACAATGTGAGTTTGGTCTAACAGTGTGAGTTTAGTCTAGCAGTGTGAGTTTAGTCTAGTAGTGTGAGCCTAGTCTAACAGTGTGAGTTTAGTCTAACAGTGTGAGTTTGGTCTAACAGTGTGAGTTTAGTCTAGCAGTGTGAGTTTAGTCTAGTAGTGTGAGTTTACTCATACGGTGTGAGTTTAGTCTAGCAGTGTGAGTTTAGTCAAATAGTGTGAGTTTAGTCTAGCAGTGTGAGTTTAGGCTAACAGTGTAAGTTTAGTCTAGCAGTGTGAGTTTAGTCTAACAGTGTGAGTTTAGTCTAGCAGTGTGAGTTTAGTCTAGCAGTGTGAGCTTGGACTAACAGTGTGAGTTTGGTCTAACAGTGTGAGTTTAGTCTAGCAGTGTGAGTTTATTCTAACAGTGTGAGTTTAGTCTAGCAGTGTGAGTTTGGTCTAACAGTGTGAGTTTAGTCTAACAGTGTGAGTTTACTCATACAGTGTGAGTTTAGTCTAACAGTGGGAGTTTAGTCTAACAGTGTGAGTTTAGTCTAGCAGTGTGAGTTTACTCATACAGTGTGAGTTTAGTCTAACAGTGGGAGTTTAGTCTAACAGTGTGCGTTTAGTCTAGCAGTGTGAGTTTACTCATACAGTGTGAGTTTAGTCTAGCAGTGTGAGTTTGTTCTAACAATGTGAGTTTAATCTAACAGTGTGAATTTACTCATACAGTGTGAGTTTAGTCTAGCAGTGTGAGTTTAGTCTAGCAGTGTGAGTTTAGTCTAGCAGTGTGATTTAAGTCTAACAGTGTGAGTTTAGTCTAACAGTGTGAGTTTAGTTTAGCAGTGTGAGTTTGTTCTAATAGTGTGAGTTTAGTCTAACAGTGTGAATTTACTCATACAGTGTGAGTTTAGTATAGTAGTGTGAGTTTAGTCTAGCAGTGTGAGCTTAGTCTAACAGTGTGAGTTTAGTCTAACAGTTTGAGTTTAGTCTAGCAGTGTGAGCTTAGTCTAACAGTGTGAGTTTAGTCTAACAGTGTGAGTTTAGTCTAACAGTGTGAGTTTAGTCTAGCAGTGTGAGTTTAGTCTAAGAGTGTGAGTTTAGTCTATCAGTGTGAGCCTAGTCTAACAGTGTGAGTCTAGTCTAACAGTGTGCGTTTAGTCTAGCAGTGTGAGTTTAGTCTAGCATTGTGAGTATGGTTTAGCAGTGTGAGTTTAGTCTAACAGTGTGAGTTTAGTCTAGCAGTGTGAGTTTAGTCTAGGAGTGTGAGTTTAGTCTAACAGTGTGAGTTTAGTCTAACAGTGTGAGTTTAGTCTAACAGTGTTAGTTTAGTCTAACAGTGTGAGTTTAGTCTAACAGTGTGAGTTTAGTCTAGCAGTGTGAGTTTGGTCTAACAGTGTGAGTTTAGTCTAACAGTGTGAGTTTACTCATACAGTGTGAGTTTAGTCTAGCAGTGTGAGTTTAGTCTAACAGTGTAAGTTTAGTCTTGCAGTGTGAGTTTAGTCTAACAGTGTGAGTTTAGTCTAGCAGTGTGAGTTTAGTCTAGCAGTGTGAGCTTAGTCTAACAGTGTGAGTTTACTCTAACAGTGTGAGTTTAGTGTAGCAGTGTGACTTTAGTCTAACAGTGTTTCATCTAACAGTGTGAGTTTAGACTAACAGTGTGAGTTTAGTCTAACAGTGTGAGTTTAGTCTAACAGTGTGAGTTTAGTCTAGCAGTGTGAGTTTGGTCTAACAGTGTGAGTTTAGTCTAGCAGTGTGAGCCTAGTCTAACAGTGTGAGTTTAGTCTAACAGTGTGAGTTTAGCCTAGCAGTGTGAGTTTAGTCTAACAGTGTGAGTTTAGTCTAACAGTGTGAGTTTAGTCTAGCAGTGTGAGTTTAGTCTAACAGTGAGTTTAGTTTAGCAGTGTGAGTTTAGTCTAACAGTGTGAGCTTTGTTCTAACAGTGTGAGTTTAGTCTAGCAGGTGAGTTTAGCTCCAGCAGTGAGTTTAGTCTAACAGTGTGAGTTTAGTCTAACAGTGTGAGTTTAGTCTAACAGTGTGAGTTTAGTCTAACAGTGTGAGTTTAGTCTAACAGTGTGAGTTTAGTCTAACAGTGTGAGCTTACTCAAACAGTGTGAGTTTAGTCTAGCAGTGTGAGTTTAGCCTAACAGTGTGAGTTTAGCTCCAGTTAAGTGTGAGTTTAGTCTACCAGTGGAGCTATTCTTAGCAGTGTGAGTTTAGTCTAGCAGTGTGAGCTTAGCTCCAACAGTGTCAGTTTAGTCTAACAGTGTCAGTTTAGTGTAGCAGTGTGAGTTTAGTCAAACAGTGTTTCATCTAACAGTGTGAGTTTAGTCTAACAGTGTGAGTTTATTCTAGCAGTGTGAGTTTGGTCTAACAGTGTGAGTTTGGTCTAACAGTGTGAGTTTAGTCTAGCAGTGTGACTTTAGTCTAGTAGTGTGAGCCTAGTCTAACAGTGTGAGTTTAGCCTAACAGTGTGAGTTTGGTCTAACAGTGTGAGTTTAGTCTAGCAGTGTGAGTTTAGTCTAGCAGTGTGAGCCAAGTCTAACAGTGTGAGTTTAGTCTAACAGTGTGAGTTTAGTCTAGCAGTGTGAGCTTAGTCTAACAGAGTGAGTTTAGCCTAGCAGTGTGAGCTTAGTCTAAGAGTGTGAGTTTAGTCTAGCAGTGTGAGCCTAGTCTAACAGTGTGAAAACCTAGTCTAACAGTGTGAGCTTAGTCTAGCAGTGTGAGTTTAGTCTAGCAGTGCAGCATGGTTTTGCAGTGTGAGTTTTAGTCTAACAATGTGAGCTGAACAAGGTGAGTTTAGGGGTCTAGCAGTGTGAGTTTAGTCTAACAGTGTGAGTTTAGTCTAACAGTGTGAGTTTAGTCTAACAGTGTGAGTTTAGTCTAACAGTGTGAGTTTAGTCTAACAGTGTGAGTTTAGTCTTGCAGTGTGAGTTTAGTCTAACAGTGTGAGTTTAGTCTAGCAGTGTGAGTTTAGTCTAAGAGTGTGAGTTTAGTCTATCAGTGTGAGCCTAGTCTAACAGTGTGAGTCTAGTCTAAGAGTGTGCGTTTAGTCTAGCAGTGTGAGTTTAGTCTAGCATTGTGAGTATGGTTTAGCAGTGTGAGTTTAGTCTAACAGTGTGAGTTTAGTCTAGCAGTGTGAGTTTAGTCTAGCAGTGTGAGTTTAGTCTAGCAGTGTGAGTTTAGTCTAACAGTGTGAGTTTAGTCTAGCAGTGTGAGCCTAGTCTAACAGTGTGAGTTTAGTCTAACAGTGTGAGTTTAGTCTAACAGTGTGAGTTTAGTCTAACAGTGTGAGTTTAGTCTAACAGTGTGAGTTTAGTCTAACAGTGTGAGTTTAGTCTAGCAGTGTGGGAGTTTAGTCTAACAGTGTGAGCTTAGCCCAATATGTGATTTTTAGCTCCAACAGTGTGAGCTGGCCCAGTGTGAGTTTAGGCGTGAGCTTAGTCTCACAGTGTGAGTTTAGTCTAACAGTGTGAGTTTAGTCTAGCAGTGTGAGTTTGGTCTAGCAGTGTAAGTTTAGTTTAGCAGTGTGAGTTTAGTCTAAGTGTAAGTTTAGTCTAGCAGTATGAGTTTGGACTAACAGTGTGAGTTTAGTCTAGCAGTGTGAGTAAAGTCTAGCAGTGTGAGTTTAGTCTAGCAGTGTGAGTTTGGTCTAACAGTGTGAGTTTAGTCTAGCAGTGTGAGTATAGTCTAGCAGTGTGAGGTAAGTCTAGCAGTGTGAGTTTAGTCTAGCAGTGTAAGTTTAGTCTAGCAGTGTGAGTATAGTCTAGCAGTGTGAGTTTAGTCTGGCAGTGTGAGTTTGGTCTAACAGTGTGAGTTTAGTCTAACAGTGTGAGTTTAGTCTAACAGTGTGAGTTTAGTCTAGCAGTGTGAGTTTAGTCTAGCAGTGTGAGTTTAGTCTAGCAGTGTGAGTTTAGTCTAGCAGTATGAGTTTAGTCTAGCAGTGTGAGTTTATTCTAGCAGCGTGAGTTTAGTCTAGCAGTGTGAGTTTAGTCTAGCAGTGTGAGTTTAGTCTAGCAGTATGAGTTTAGTCTAGCAGTGTGAGTTTATTCTAGCAGCGTGAGTTTAGTCTAGCAGTGTGAGTTTAGTCTAGCAGTGTGAGTTTAGTCTAGCAGTATGAGTTTAGTCTAGCAGTGTGAGTTTATTCTAGCAGCGTGAGTTTAGTCTAGCAGTGTGAGTTTAGTCTAGCAGTGTGAGTTTAGTCTAGCAGTATGAGTTTAGTCCAGCAGTGTGGTTTAGTCTAGCAGTATGAGCTTAGTCTGTAGCGTGAGTTTAGTCTAGCAGTGTGAGTTTAGTCTAGCAGTATGAGCTTAGTCTAGCAGTGTGAGTTTAGTCTAGCAGTGTGAGTTTAGTCTAGCAGTGTGAGCTTAGTCTAGCAGTGTGAGTTTAGTCTAGCAGTGTGAGCTTAGTCTAGCAGTGTGAGTTTAGTCTAGCAGTGTGAGTTTAGTCTACTGAAGCAGTGTGAGTTTAGTCTGCTGAAGCAGTGTGAGTTTAGTCTACTGAAGCAGTGTGAGTTTAGTCTGCTGAAGCAGTGTGAGTTTAGTCTACTGAAGCAGTGTGAGTTTAGTCTAGCAGTGTGAGTTTAGTCTAGCAGTGTGAGTTTAGTCCAGCAGTGTGAGTTTAGTCTAGCAGTGTGAGTTTAGTCTAGCAGTGAGAGTTTAGTCTAGCAGTGTGAGTTTAGTCTAGCAGTGTGAGTATAGTCTAACAGTGCGAGTTTAGTCTA
>NW_024737052.1:0-27184 GCF_018991925.1 Homarus americanus
TACACCACGTCAGGTCCCTCATAACACCATCTGTGAAGGAGTTACTACACCACGTGAGGCCCCTCATAACACCATCTGTGAGGGAATTACTACACCACGTGAGGCCCCGCATAACACCATCTGTGAGGGAATTACTACACCACGTGAGGCCCCTCATAACACCATCTGTGAGGGAATTACTACACCACGTGAGGCCCCTCATAACACCATCTGTGAGGGAACTACTACACCACGTGAGGTCCCTCCTAACACCATCTGGGAGGAAGTTACTACACTACGAGTTTGCTGTTCAACACCTACATTAATCTGTATGTTCACTGTATGTTCCTTTACCTTTCTCTAATGAAGGTTTTTGTTAAACCACCAATGTATGTAATAAGTCATTTTTGTCCAATGTATATTTTCAGCCTTCGGGCTGCAGAACTTTTTCAATAAACCGTTAATTATTATTATTATTATTATTACACACATACACCTTAGTCCTCCCAGTCACAACTACTGCCCGCCGTTGAGGTAATTTACGCTATCTTAAAACACCTGTAAAATTAGCAACCCGTGTTTGTTAAGGCGTTGTCTCTGTCGTAAAGCTGACCATAAAACACTGCCATGAATTCGATCCACTGTAAATGTGTAAATTGTTCGTAAAAAGGAAAGATACAAAGTTTATTTTTAGGCTTTACGTTTTCGTCGAAGTAATAGGAAAATTATAGTAAGCCAGTAATACATTGATCTGGTACTGCACTGAACTTCAACCATACCCCGGGTTGGTTAGGTGAGGTTAGTTTAAATTAAAGGTAGATTTAATGTTCGGGGCGAGTTGAGGATAGAGGCAGGTTAGAGTAGGTTAGGTTAGGTTAGGTTAGGGTAGGTTAGGTTAGGGGTCAGTTAGGGCAGGTTAGGGGTAAATTAGGGCCCGCTCACACTGAGGTCCCTAGGTTAAGTTAGGGGTCAAGTAGATCAGACTAGGTTAGGTTAAGGATACGTTAGATTAGGCGTTAAGATAAATTCGATTAAGGTAGGTCAAGTTACGTTAGGTTTGATTCAGTTAGGTTAGGTTAGGTTAGGTTCGGTTAGGTTAGGTTAGGTTAGGTTAGGTTAGGTTAGGTTAGGTTAGAGATACGTTAGTTTAGCTTCGATTCGGTTCGGGTAGTATTAAGTTAGTTTAGTAGAGATTAGGTTAAGGTGATGGTAACTTAGGTTAGATGTATTTTAAGTTGGGTTTACGATTAAGATAGGTTAAGGATAGGATAAACTAGGTTAAGCTAAGGATAGGTTAAATTAGATTAATTTAAAGACATGAAAAATGTTTAATTCAAACTTAACTTCGGCTACGTTCTGGACCCGAAATGTTTAAAGAGAGTTTTATATTTCCTGCCAGATGTTTGCTCAATGGCTGCCAAACTACTATGTGAATGAATGTAAACAGAAGATTCTTTAATTTATAGCATATTGAAAAGGCAGGTTGTTCTCTGTGTGTCTCGGCTTGATGATAGGGTTAAAATATTTATAATGGGAATTTAATATGTATTTTTTAACCTGTTGTTAAGTCTCACCAGTTGTTTGTTTTTTTCAATGTGTGCGTAATGAGTTGTTCACCTGAAATTGTTAAGTCGTGACGGGAAAGTGATACATGTTTTATTTAGTAGTAGTAGCAGCAGTCCAGCCTGTCACCTCTCCGCCCTTCCCTCATAAGAACCAGTATTATCTTGTGCCTGGGACTAAATCAGATGTTCGGAGGCGGACGTAACTGTCGCGCAAGGTGCTGTTCACTATGCCTGGCAACAATCATTGCTGCGTCTGTGCTAACCCGAACCAAAACTGCACAAATTGTGTTTGTGCGAGAAACAACCGACCATGTGTGGATTGCAAGAAGCGAGACCAGTGTCGGAACCCACGTCGCAGGGAGCCGACACAGGTGGCCACAGTGGATATCGTCGGGACCCAACTACCCGATGATGTCCGAAATGACAGCAGTGAGTCTACTCAACCCGTAAATGTAGTACTAATAAATGCTGCTCCCTTAGTAGCAGGTGTCCACGAGGAGAACGAGAGACAGCCACCTCAGTGGAATGGCATGTCGATGGAAAATGCAGACATATGGGTCAAAGAAACCTACTCAGAAATTGTCAAGTGGTCACCCGCTAACTTATTTGAACCACCCAAGTGTGCGGCCACCAAAGAAATGATTCGGGAGATGACTCGCTTCATGACTGATTACACTCAGGACCGCTTCCTCGCCCCCCTAGCTCTTCAAATACTGGCAATAATACCACATCTATTTTGTCAGAGGACACACACAAAGGCTAAGCACAAAGAAAATGTGGCAGCAATGAAGAGAAGATTGACAATGTGGCAGACTGGGGCCCTAGATGATCTCCTATGTGAAGCAAGAACACTGCAGGAGAGACTAAAATTTACGGGTGACGGAAAGCAAAACACCGATGACGTGGCAAGAAAATTTGGAAACAAAATGCGTGTGGGAAAAGTGTCTCTTGCGGTAAGATCTCTCACAGAGGAATCCTACGGTGGGGTGATGCCAATAAACAGAGAGACATTAAAACTATTGAAAGAGAAACATCCCCCTGCAAGCGAAGATGAAGGCATCAGGTTCCAGGGTGACTATATCCCACCAAATGCTGTCCTGTTCGAGAAAATAACAGGAGAGATGGTGTGGAAAAAGGCACTGAAGACTCGAAGAGGAGCCGGCCCTTCAGGTCTGGATGCAAACGGTTGGAGAGTCATCCTCAGCACAAACAAGTTTGGCCCTGTAGCAAGCGATCTCTGCACTGCCATTGCTGCCCTTGCAAGAAAGCTTGCATCCTCTTGCTGCCATCACCTCCAGGCCCTGACGGCCTGCCGCCTTATTCCTCTGGAAAAGAAACCAGGATGTAGACCTATAGGGGTGGGGGAAGTGCTGAGGCGGATCATCGGAAAATGCATAATGGAGGTGGAAAAGGATGATGTCAGGGCAGCAGCAGGGAACCTACAAGTGTGTGCTGGCCACCAGGCTGGTGGGGAGGCTGCCATTCACGCCATGAGATTGATATTTGAGCAGCGTGATTGTGAGGCCGTTCTCCTGGTGGATGCTTCAAACGCATTCAACATACTTAACCGCAAGGCTGCACTGCACAACATCAAGATCAAGTGTCCAAGCTTGTGATGTATGTTGAAAATTCGTATAGGAATCCATCAGACCTCTACATAGTAAACAACAAGGCTCTACGAGGTGATACCATCCTACAGTCGACCGAGGGAACAACACAGGGGGACCCCGTTGCAATGGCAATGTATGCAATTGGCCTATCAGTGCTCCAACAAGAAATAAAATTTGAAACAACTGGGGTCAAACAAGTGGCATATGCTGATGACCTCACAGGAGCAGGAAAAGTGGAGGACATCAAAAAGTGGTGGGACTTGGTAACATCGCGAGGTCCACAAATAGGGTTCCACCCAAACGCCAGCAAGTCCTTCCTCATTGTGAAGCCAGAACATTATGAACGGGCAATGGAGGTTTTTGGCGGAAGTGAGGTCAAAATAACTAAGGACGGCCAAAGACATCTAGGCGCAGTGATTGGCACTACGGACTTCAAGACCGAGTACGTAGCGCGAAAAGTGAATGAGTGGGTTAGTGAAATCCAAGCTCTGTCTGAAATTGCTAACACAGAGCCACATGCGGCCTTTGCTGCATTCACCCATGGAGTCAAGCATCGTTGGCACTACCTGATGCGTACTATCCCTGATATCGGACCCCTCCTCCACCCTCTGGAAGAAGCTATCAGTGTCAAGTTCATTCCCAAATTAGTGAAACACCCTGACTTAACCCCAGCAGAAAGAGCATTTCTTGCACTTCCACCAAGACTGGGAGGGATGGGACTAACAAATCCAGGGGTGATTGCTGCCACTGAACATCAAAATTCACTTAAGCTCACGGCAGCCCTCACGGACCACATAATAGCCCAGAATGCAACAGGGGAAGTGGATACCAGCGAAGTAAATAAGATTCGTAGGTCCATTACGACAGATCGACAGCACTGCCAAAATGATAAGTTGCAGCAACTATTGCTGCAGGTTCCAGAAAATTTGAAAAAAAAAGTAGCTATAGCGCAGGAGGTGGGCGCCTCGAACTGGTTAACTACGTTACCGATAAGGGCAAATGGTTTCAGTCTTAATAAACAAGAATTTACAGATGCCATTGCTCTAAGGTACGGTTGGCCAGTAGAAGGTTTGCCCTCCCAATGCGTGTGTGGCTCTTCCTATGATGGTGATCACGCCATGGTGTGCAAGAAGGGGGGCTTCATATGCATGAGGTATGACGAGGTAAGGGATCTCACAGCAAATATGTTGAAGGAAATCTGCCGGGACGTCATGGTAGAACCGACCCTCCTTCCATTGGATGGCGAGATCTTCCAACACAGGACTTCAAACACATCTAACGAAGCCCGTGTGGACGTCAGTGCTCGAAGATTCTGGACGCGGGGACAGCGAGCTTTCTTCGACATCAGGATTTTTGATCCCATGGCCGCATGTCACCGTAATCTAGCTCTCGATGCTGCACATAGGAGGAACGAGAACGACAAGAGAAGGGCATATGGGGAGAGAATTCAAAACGTTGAGCAAGGCAGCTTCACTCCTCTAGTGTTAACAACCTCTGGTGGGATGGGCCCAAGTGCAAGATGTTTCTACGCCAGACTCGCGGAGTTGATCTCCGAACAGAAGCAGCAGCCCAGAAGCTATGTTACAGCCTGGATGAGATGTCGACTGTCTTTCTCTCTCCTTCGGTCGGCTCTGCTCTGCCTCAGGGGAACGAGAGCTTCTGCCCCAACTCCGACAACTGCTGCAGGTATTGACTATGAGGCTACAGTCACTGAATGCCGCATAGATCTGCGGCTCAACTAATTTAACACAGATAGGATAGCTTCTTATGTATTAGGATATTTAATATTAAGGTAATTAAATGGTGGCGAAGGTATGGCTATTGGGGGAGGCTGGAGGCCACGAAAAAAAAAATAGTAGTAGTATTGGTAGTAGTAGTAGTAGTAGTAGTAGTAGTAGTAGTAGCTCTCAGATACAAATAAGTGACTATACAGTACAAGGGAGGGAGGTGGGATAAGGGGAGGGGGAATAAGGGGAGGGTATGGATAGGTGGGGGGGGGGAATAAAGGGAAAGGGGGAAATAACGGAGACAAACACACCAGTCTCAGTATATAAACACACTATTGGGAGGTGTGTGTGTGTGTGTGTGTGTGACCCGCCCGTCCAGGAAGTCATCAAACATAAAGTGTTTCTCGTACACAACTTTGTTCTAGGAAATGTCGACCATGTCCAACCATTTCCCAATATTGTGAACCGTTTAGCAGATTTTCTTCTCCTCCTGGACCCCCAAAAATACCCTAAGTTTTTTTTTCTTTAGTTTTCAGGTCAATGAAGTTAGGTCAGTTCTCTTGCCAAACATCACTGCATAAGGTTCCACTGAGATTCAACTTTCAGTAAATATAATGACACCTTATGGGCATTATATATATATATATATATATATATATTTAAACGAATAACATCTATCTCTTATTACATATCAAAGCACACCAAAAAATAAACAAAAATAAAATACCTGGTTTTTCCTATAAAAGTTCAAAGTTTATTTATTTTTTATCTTCTACCATTGAGTCACCGATGAATTACTTCTACTTAAAACTTTGATCTTGTAAATAGAAATAAAACTTTTGACCACACGGGGTAAGGTTAGGTTAGGTTTGGTTTAGGGGTTAGTTAGGTTAGGTTACGTTAGGTTTAGGTTAGGTAATGAAAAATCAAAGTTACAAATTTGGGATCTTAGAAAAAACTTACGTGAAAAATTAAAAATAAAACTTACAAATGACTGATCTTAAAAATATCTTCAGTGTAAAATGAAAAAATTACAAATGTAGGATCCTAAAAACTTTCTTACGTGAAAATCTTCCCTGTAATCTGAGATGAGGAAACGTGGACAATTACCTGCGGGATTTGGGGAGTAATTAGGTCGACATCTTGGCCCCCAGGTGTAATGTCTTCTGTTCACCTGTTATCTTTATATGTTCACCTGTTATCTTGTTACGTCCATTTGTTATCTTGATATGTTCACCTGTTATCTTGTTACGTTCACCTGTTAGCTTGTTACGTTCACATGTTATCTTGCTATGTTCACCTGTTATCTTGATATGTTCACCTGTTATCTTGATATGTTCACCTGTTATCTTGCTATGTTCACCTGTTATCTTGCTATGTTCACCTGTTATCTTGATATGTTCACCAGTTATCTTGGTATGTTCACCAGTTATCTTGATATGTTCACCAGTTATCTTGATATGTTCACCAGTTATCTTGATATGTTCACCTGTTATCTTGCTATGTTCACCTGTTATCTTGCTATGTTTACCTGTTATCTTGATATTTTCACCAGTTATCTTGATATGTTCACCTGTTATCTTGATATGTTCACCTGTTATCTTGCTATGTTCACCTGTTATCTTGCTATGTTCACCAGTTATCTTGATATGTTCACATGTTATCTTGATATGTTCACCAGTTATCTTGATATGTTCACCTGTTATCTTGATATGTTCACCTGTTATCTTGATATGTTCACCTGTTATCTTGCTATGTTCACCAGTTATCTTGATATGTTCACCTGTTATCTTGATATGTTCACCTGTTATTTACACACGGGAAAAACTTGTCGTACGAGTTTTAAAGAATTTGATCCGAGATGAATGAAAGAGCACAAGTAAGTCTGACCTCTCTGCCAGATTGCTTCTACACGCCGATGGCCACGTTTAAACAAGTTCAAACTCGTTGAAACTTGTTCAGACTTGTTGAGACGTGATCAAAGCATCGCGGGGACTACCTGTACGCCAGTGGCTGTGTACACCGTGGTCGTGCACATGGATAAACTAACTATGGTAAATTTATATACTTATACACATGCAAAGGTGTACATGATTTTAATGTTTATAATATTTGTAAATAATACATACACACACACACACACGCTGGATGTGTACAGACTATTACGTTCATGGTGTGTGTGTTTGTGTGTGTACGTCTTGACACGTGGTAGTGGTGGTGTACACGCTGTTAATGGTCATGGCGTTTGTGCAAGAGGAAGTGTACACGCTGTGAACGTAATGACACACACACACACACACGTAATTATACACAGGGAGGAAGAGCGATTAAGACAAGGGGAGAAATAAAGTAAGGCAGAGAGAGAGACGGAAGAACAGGGACAGTAGAGAGAGAGAGAGAGAGAGAGAGAGGCGATGTGGTATACGGTTTTATTATGGTAAGGTAACATTAAGTTGTCTGTCGTCTGTGTCTGTCAGTGTTTGAGATGTAACTTGTATCTCGCTTGACCGATTCCTTACAAACTTTGGGGGACAACGTCACTCATTGGTCAGTCCTGGTCCAATTCACACACACACACACACTTAAGAAACATTAGTCTCTTATTATACCCTTTAACTCGTCCAACAGAAGTGAAAACAAACTTTTTGGCCCAAGTTAAATGACAGCGTGTCTAGTGAGGGGTGAGGGAGGGAGAAGGGGGGTGACGTGGAGGAGGGGTGAGGGAGGGGGCGGGAAGGGATAGAGTAAGGGAGGAATAAGAAGAGGATAAAGCAGGAGGGAGTAGAGAAGAAGAAGGAATTCTTGAGAAATAATCCATAATAATAAACATTCTTAAGTTGTGTATGTATAATGATAACTTATTACATGTCAAATGGGCCCCAGTCCGTTTAGGCCCCAGTCCGTTTAGGCCCCTAACCTAAGCTAACCTGATTTAACCTGACCTGCAAAACGACTGTCTCTCCTCCCACAGTCTTGACCTACGAGAGGGCGGGGAACAGCAGGAGTACGTGGATCCCGGGGTCAAAGGTCGGGTCAAGTCAGTTGCTACAGGTGCTCACTTGACCTTTGACCCCCTACAAGGTAGTGACACGGGCAGGTACAGGTGTCGGGTGGACTTCGAGGTGTCCCCAACACTGTTCGCTCTTGTCGACCTCACCGTGTATGGTAAGTTGATGATGAGTGTTGGTGATGGTGGTGGTAACGAGTGTTGGTGATGCTGGTGCTGATATTAATGGTGGTGATGATGGTGGTGGTTAGGTTAAGTTAGGCTAAGTTAAGTTAGAGCAGCATAACCTGAAAAATCTCCACTACAACTTACTCCAACTAATAACTAACCAAACATAAGCTAACATAATTACAGACACACACACACACACACACACACACACACACACACACACACACACACACAAACACACACACACACACACACACACACACATAAACCATAAATATGTTATATGGAACATAAATATAACTTCCAAAATCACTCTCATATACTTCCTAACCGCGGCCTGACGAAATAGTACACCTGTAACGTTCTGTCAGGGCTCAGGTCGAGGCTCCTCCTTACTGATCACCTATACGTGTGTGTGTGTGTGTGTGAGATGTTTCCTAGTATGTAATAAAAAAGGCGGGGATCCGCTTTTGAATTTTGCCACATACAGCGGCTAGTTTATTGTGCACCCATATTCATCCCGTGAACGGTAGCGTAAGCAGATTATAGTTAAACAGTACAAGTCAGAATATTATGGCACTGAATGTTAAAAACAATGTATTTCCAAAAAATTATTTGTTTAGTTCTGTAGAGTACATCGCCCTCTCCCTCAACCTGCCATTATTCAATAAATTATTTGTTCCTGTTCTAACAAGTTAAGAGACACGATAACATATTCGATTTGAAGATAAAATACACCGTCCAGGAAGAGTCATAAATAAACTTGGAAGCTATCTGAGAGAGAGAGAGAGGAGAGAGAGAGAGAGAGAGAGAGAGAGAGAGAGAGAGAGAGAAAGTTTAAATACCCTTATGGGCCAGCATGAAAGAGATAGCATGACCACCATGACCCACGGAGATCTGTACCTTCTGGTTCTGGACCCTGCTGATCTTGTGTATATCACACCCAGTTGACCTTTCCTGCTCCCTATTCCCCGCCCATTCCCTCCTACAAGTCAAGGGCTGGGGGGCCGAGGGGGGGAATTATGTAATCTAGAAGAAGTTGAGGTTGAAGTGAAGACAAGTTTGAGTGATAGATCAGGGTCCCATGGTTATTTTTCTCTAACACATATATATCCCTATTCTGTAAAATCGTGTGGTTATTTATATTTACTCACTGTTGATATTCTGGGAGAGAGAAAGAGAGAGAGAGAGAGAGAGAAAGAGAGAGAGAGAGAGAGATGTAGATTGAGAGAAAGATATTATTGAGAGAGTAGACGAGGGAAATAGACTGGAGAGAGAGAGAGAGAGAGAGAGAGATGTGAATTAGTGTTTACTCCCACTCATAAGTATAGTATTAGTCAACTTATATTATACAGGGTCTCCAGTCCACATTAAAATGAAAACAACTTTGTAAAACCTTATAAACTTTTGATTGAATGATAACAGATTAATATCCACACACACACATTATAGTCAGTCTCTTCGAGTTTTATTTGGTGTATGGGTATATATCGTTTGGGTATAAGGTATAAGGCATCATTCGGGAGAGGTCAGGTCAGGTCAAAGTAAAGGTAAGGTCAGGGTAGGTGATCTCAGTGGCCAGGAAACGTGAATTTTTAGGTTGGGATGAATATTTTTTTTTTGGCGGGGGAGGAGGGAGGGGAGGGGGGGAGGGGAGGGGGGGAAGCGAGTATGATTTTATATGATGGTGATGAAGGAAGGAATAGAGGGAGAGATGGAGAGGAATTATGAAGGAGGGAAGGTTAAAGGAAAGATGTGAATAGGAAAAGGAAGGGAGGAAGGAGACAGGAAAAATTGAAAACTGATAAAGATGATGGAAGGGTGAAAATAAAGAGGATGGCGAGGAAAGAAAGAAGGATAGAGGGAAGGAAAGAAAGGATAGGAAAGAAAGAAGGATAGAAGGAAGGAAAGAAATCACGAAAATTTTAAATGAAGAAATGAAGACGAAAATCAACAAAAAAATTTAATAAAAGAAGAAATAATCGTGAGAGAAGAAAGAAGAGAAATTGCTGGATTGACAAACACGACAGCCACACGGACACGACGACAAGAGATTATGTTAATTTGAGAAAAACTTGGTGGTTGTGATGTGTCTGTCTGTCTGTCTGTCTGTCGCTTCCTGTTGGTGTAGGATGATAATAAGCTGCTTAGATCTCTCTCTCTCTCTCTCTCATATCTACTTCAGGAGACGTGTGTGTGTGTGTGTGTGTGTGTGTGTGTGCGTGCGTTGCCGACACACGGTGTAATTGTCAGCTTGCTCGCCTCGCAAGCGAATGAACCCGGGTTCCATTTCCGGGCAGGGTGAGACCATGAGCAAGTTCCTTTGCGTCATTTACCTCTATCTACCCAACAGTAATTGGGGACCTGGATGTTAATCGATTCGCGCGTTGTGTTACGGGGTAATGGTTAGCCAGTGCAGTTGGCCACGGACTATTCCTTGACACTGGGTCACTCAGCTCATTAACTCAGGGTGTGGTTGTTGTGTTGGCGATAGCTTCAACACCTTAAACAAATTCACGCCTAGGTGTCCCTTGGGCCTGGCCATTCTCATTACAGGAGGGGCAACCATTATAATAATAATAAAAAAAAATAAAAAAAACAATCATCAACTTCAGGTACACCAATCATCCTTGTAAAAAAATCCTGATTGAATAATTTCCTCAGTAACATACAAGTGAACCAAACTTGGGTACTACACAACTACAGTATCACTCAATGACTTATTTTACACTATATCTACTACCACTTAACATTTCTATATCAGTTCAACAACCATCACTCAACCTTGTTCCATTTTATTTAAAGTTCGTTAATCAATAAGAGGAATTATTATCACAACACAAGCATTCATTAATCAGTCTCCATTGTGAATCATTTTGCTGGGGTGTGTGGGAGGATTATGCTGGATAATAACTTAGTGTTTTGTATATCCAGAAGAATCTTAACTCCAGCTTACTCCAACTAATAACTAACCTAATCTAACACAACCTAACCTAATCTAATCTAACCTAACCTGAAAAATCTCCACGACAACTTACTCCAACTAATAACTAACCAAACATAAGCTAACATAATTACAGACAGACAGACACACACACACACACACACACACACACACACACACGAACCATAAATATGTTATATGGAACATAAATATAACTTCCAAAATCACTCTCATATACTTCCTAACCGCGGCCTGACGAAATAGTACACCTGCAACGTTCTGTCAGGGCTCAGGTCGAGGCTCCTCCTTACTCATCATCTATACGTGTGTGTGAGTGTGAGATGTTTCCTAGTATGTAATAAAAAAGGCGGGGATCCGCTTTTGAATTTTGCCACATACAGCGGCTAGTTTATTGTGCACCCATATTCATCCCGTGAACGGTAGCGTAGGCAGATTATAGTTAAACAGTAGAAGTCAGAATATTATGGCACTGAATGTTAAAAACAATGTATTTCCAAAAAATTATTTGTTTAGTTCTGTACAGTACATCGCCCTCTCCCTCAACCTGCCATTATTCAATAAATTATTTGTTCCCTCGTTCTAACAAGAGATACACGATAACATATCCTATTTAAAGATAAAAATACACTGTCCAGGAAGAGTCATAACAAACTTAGGGGTTATCTGAGAGAGAGAGAGAGAGAGAGAGAGAGAAACAATACCTTCTACAGTACAGTTATATAGTATGACCACCATGACCCACGGAGATCTGTACCTCTTGGCTCCTGACCTCTGTTGACCTTGTGTATACTCACCCAGTTGACCTTTCCTGCCCCATCTCGCCCATTCCTCCTACAGTCAAGGGCTGGGGGGCCGAGGAGGGGGGGACGGAGGGGAATGGTTCTGTAAGCATAGTTGAGGTTAGGTTAGGTTAGGTTAGGTTCAAATGAGTGATAGATCAGGTCCCATGGTTAGTTTATCTCTCTCTCTCTAACACATATATATCCCTATTCTGTAAAATCTTGTGGTTATTTATATTTACTCACTGAGAGATGTGAATTAGTGTTTACTCCCACTCATAAGTATAGTATTAGTCAACTTATATTATACAGGGTCTCCAGTCCACATTAAAATGAAAACAACTTTGTAAAACCTTATAAACTTTTGATTGAATGATAACAGATTAATATCCACACACACACATTATAGTCAGTCTCTTCGAGTTTCATTTGGTGTGTGGGTATATTTCGTTTGGGTATAAGGTACAAGGCACCGTTTTCAACTATCTTCCTATTCTTGAACTAATCTTTACAATCAAACATTTAACAATTTCACTAAGAAACTTCAACAAACTTTCAAGTACGTTTTTTTTCTATTATAATTTTGTTGTTCTCGTACTATAACCTCCAAAGCTTCTTTATTTACACCTTCTACCTCCTCAGACGCAGCATGACTGAGTACTGAGCCGTCGTCAAATTCGTACACACTTTAGACAGTTTGAACCTTCGTGAAATCATAATCTAATAGCTTTCTGGGATTTGCTTCTGAAAAATTTTGCTTTATCTCGCCTTAAGAATTCAATTTCTAGAAGTTTCGAATGAGTATTTATCTGTCCAGGGCTGATTACTGCGTCTCTCTCTCTCTCTCTCTCTCTCTCTCTGAGAAAGTCATGTCACCTCAATATTGAACTGACAGCATCACTGTTTTTCACTGCTGAGTCAACTAGTTTGTAAACAGATGTGAATAAATGGTGATAGAGATGATGATGATGATGATGATGATGATGATGATGATGGTGATGATGATGATGAAAAACAAGAAGAAAAACAAAATGAAGATCCAAAAGAAAAACAAAAAAAAACAAAAACTGAAAATCAAAACACACATCTAATCCTATATATATAAATATATACTTTAGAATATAAAAATTTCCTCAATGTAAATTTATTCTTTAAAAAAAATAATCCCCCTTTTTTTGGAAACCTTCGAATAATTATTTTTCCTTCAATTATAATCTCTTAATAAACGATGTAAATAAAGTTAAATATTTATTTCTTCATAATTAACACTAAATAACGGACCAATACCGTATCCTATCACACTGTAAGGTTATTTTAGAACAAATTTTTAATCTGTTTACGTTTTGTGGAATATATCTCCCCCCCCCCGCCTGTTTTGGTCTTGCATACAGCGGGTTATTAACGTGTATCATACAAGCTTTGATCTTAGTGATAACAGGTGACCAGAGAAGCAATAAAAGTTGTTAAAAATGATCAATAATAAAAGTAGGAAATTCGAGTCTATTGTTTTTATTGTGTGTGTCCTTATACATACATACATACATACATACATACATACATACATATACTTTATCCCTCTCATGTACTCAGTACCAAGATGACCTGACCTCAAGAATCCATTATTCACCTCATTATAATTAGGTCAAGGTTAATTAAGACCAACATCCACACAGGTAAGTTAATGAGAGTTAATGAGATCGGCTCCTATCTGTTGATTATGGTAAATAAATAATGTCCAAACTGGTTAATGCCCTAATTTGCATCTCTACCTGAAGATGTGAGAAAGTATATAACTGATTCTCTTAATAACGACACAAAGGTGGATTTTAAGAGGTCAATGAACACAAGCTACACCTTAATTAGACAGGTGAGAATATATAGCTACCTGTGTTACCTTTATGAATGGTTAATGGGGTTAATAACGAATAGAAAAAAAAACACATAAAAGGAATCGTTGTCATTATTCCTAGTTAATGGTAAAATAAACGTACAATTCTTGGAGATAATATTGACAAAGAGAATGAAACTATCTCTCAAGTGGTTATAAAAGAAAAATAAGATTCTAGTTAGTAACTCGCTCTCTTTAAATGAATAATGTCTCTCATAAGCAAGACATGAATCAGACGTAACTACCCTGTGATGACATTAACAAGCGATAATTAACTCCGGGTAGCTAAGTCTTTTTCTTAAATATTTATATCAATCAAGTACTGTTTTACTACTTGAACGACAGAAGACTTCATTTAAAGGTATAATTAAGCTCTTATTATGTCTAACTTATTTCTATAAACTTACAAATTATTATATACAGTACATAATTCTTTTATTTTTACTATTTAATTTAACTCCTCATTTAACTCTATCCTAATCAACAATAATTAACTCATACATTCCTATTAATTATCAAGCAATCATCATTTTAAAATTATATTGTTAATTAAAATTGAAACATAAACACAAATTAAGAACATACAAACATACGCTTCTCTTAGTGTAAACATAACAAGATCCCATGTTGAAGAATTACACCGACATCAGAGACCATGTTAAAAAGCCTAAAATATTTTAAATACGATCATTAATTCCTATAATTAGTTAGAGTAATAATTAGCTTTATATATGGAGAATAAAATTATATTGTAGAGTGTTCCTTGGTCATTACTTTACCAATAGGTGTTGGGTATATGTGAGTGGAGGGCAAGCAGGCAGAGTAAGTGAAACGTGGCAGCCTGGGACCGTAGAGTTTTATAGCCTGGGTCCCGGGATGGTTGGTGATGGGTGATGCATCTCTCTCTCTCTCTCTCTCTCTCTCTCTCTCTCTCTCTCTCTCTCTCTCTCTCTCTCTCTCTCTCTCTCTCTCTCTCTCCTTGTACGTGTGTTTGTGTGTGTGTGTGTGTATGTGACGTCCAAGGACAGTCTTAGTACCTAATTATGTATCCAGTTAAAGAGTTGAGGAATAAGACCACGGGATTACTACCACTACTACCACCACCACCACCTTCCCTCTCCCAAAGACTACCACCACCTCAACCAAATACTACCACTACCACCTCCTTCTCTCAACCATCCCTCGGCTAATACCTAAGTAATTTCCTACATTACCCAGTTACCACGAGTAAATTTGGTAATGTTTTAGTTTAAAGTATTAAGTAAGATCTTCTATCATTTGCTTTTTTTACGGTTTAAGATGATTACGAGGAAGATTGTGATGGATAGTGTAGTTGGTGATTTGGGGTTAACTGGAGATGTTGATGTGTTGTGGGATTTGGGGGGATTTATGGGGGTTTTATGGGGTTTTGTGGGATTTAGGGGATTTAGGTGCTGAATTTGGTTCGAATTGTGAAGGGATTTTCTTTCTTCGTTTTGAGTTTTATTTTGTCTTCATTATGTGAGGACTTTCCCAATGGATTTTTTTATTTATTTTTTTTTACTTGCTTCATTAACAATGTTTCCTTCGATAGATTTTCCAAATTTCTTCACGAGCTAAGAATTTCTCACTGGATTTTAAATTTCATCATACCATACGTGTCTAGATTCACATTCCCAAATAATTTCTTAAGTCTCAACAATTTCATTCAGTTTTAACAATAGAAAAAAAATGCCTCATTACTCTAATATCATTCATATGTAAGAAAATCTTCCACTTGTATATAATTTCTTCTTGTTTATTTCAGGTTTACGTAAAAGATTTGTCCTCAGTACATATATTTCGCTCTATCTTGTTTAAGCTTACACAAACATACTGTATCTTAACTAAATAAAGCTTTCCTACTTTGTTGTTTGTCCTGGAGGAGGGAAAGAATATCCAGCCAGCTTAGAATTATTGTCGACCCACAACACAGGGATCTAGTTAAGCTGACATAAAGGGAGTAGAGAGAGAGAGAGAGAGAGAGAGAGAGAGAAATTGTATGGGCAAAAATAAATATTCACGCCTCTCTCTCTCTCTCTCTCTCTCTCTCTCTCACCTGGCTATACCTTGTGTCCGTATGTCTGGTAGTAATTTACAACTCTGTCTTACTACAAACAATTAGTACTCAAAATCGTCACAAACAGTACTCAAGACCACAAAAAGTACTCAAGTCGCCCCAAACAGTACTCAAATTACCACAAACAGTACTCACATCACCACAAGCACAAACACCTACAGTCCCTTGTGCTTCCTCCTGCATTAACATAAAAAAATTCAGATTTCTTTAATGATGACAATAAATTACCAAAGTTTATTTCCTTGGTTCTTCTGCCTCAATGTACAGCCTTTGTTTGTTGAAGTTTAACTGAGTTGTGGGGAGGGGTGTGGGGAGGGGTGTGGGGAGGGGTGTGGGGAGTGTGGTGTGGTAGAGTTTACTGTGGGGAGTTTACTGTGGTGAATATTGCTTTAACCAACCATTACAAACCACAGCTGTAAATCATTTCAAACCACAACTGTAAACCATTTCAATCCACAGCTGTAAACCATTTCAAACCACAGCTATAAACCATTACAAACCACAGCTGTAAACGCCCAAAATACTGGTTTACACCTAAACAAAACCACACACACACACATTTACACTTTTTACAACTCAAACACTTTACAACAACAGCGGCTTGACCTGAATCCCATAGAAGATAAATTACTCTTTTAAAACAACGGATACAAAAAGCATTCTGGATACTAACATTCAACCGGACACGATTACTCTATTGTGACAAATGTTTATATTGTCACAGAGAGCTATCGTACTCAAGTGGATGTATTTAGACAGACAAACACTTAATTCAGATACTAATAAGAGCACTACATTCATACAATCATACTTATACAGTCAAATAAAAGTTGTAGTATGAGTATTGGATCCAAACAAACATGTATACAGTCAAACACCAAACAGTATCCAGGTCAATAATTCCCCCAAAAAACACATTTATAATAGGGTAGGGGAAGTTATATAAACACCTTCACGTTTATATAACCTGGAGTTAATGATTAGTGTAGTGGGTAAGAAATCCAAGATGGCCGACAGAGATGCTTTCGCTTTAAAATTCTTCCCGTTGTCATATATATTGTTAATAAATAATTTGAATACCATTTTAATTTTGTTTTATTAAATTTTATAAGAATTCTATGTTTTTTAATATATTTTATTGATATATGAACCTAAAATGGCCTCCGTTTAGATGTTATTGACACTATTTTATCATAGTGAAAAATAACCGAATGTATTAGTTAAAATTTATGAAATTAAGAATTACAATATAAATTTGTGTGATTTTTGTCCACTTGTGATAATGAAAAATAATATCTAAAAAT
Organism: Homarus americanus; assembly: GCF_018991925.1. Taxonomy (NCBI): domain Eukaryota; kingdom Metazoa; phylum Arthropoda; class Malacostraca; order Decapoda; family Nephropidae; genus Homarus; species Homarus americanus. The sequence continues at coordinate 17,094 of NW_024737052.1, forward strand.
AAAATATATTGAATACAGAAATAAAATTAAAAATATAAAATGAAAAATAGAAACTTACTAAATATTTATATAATAATGATTTACTGAAATACTGTAATAGATATTGGTTATGTTATTATAGTGTGAGTTGCCTTAAGGTACTTGAGATTAATTGATGTTTTAAAATCAATTGAAGGAAAAGGCCCTTTGCATGATTAATACACACATACACACTATAACATACATACTTAGCACACACAAACATAAAATAACATACACACACAGACACACACACACACACACACACACACACACACACACACACACACACCTTTCCCATATGTTACCTTATCCTCCCTCCCGACTATGTCACACAATACTCTCTACCTATCCACCCACACCCTACCCTCCCCCCACCCTCCTACCCTCACCCTACCCTCCCCCGACCCCACCCTACTCCCCCCTATCCACCCCGTAACTACATGTGACCTACGCCAGTCTAGCTACACTGTCATTCAAGGATGCACAGTGTTCTTTAAACCTATTACCGCCATTACTGTCAACAGAGACACTTAAGAGGAGAAAAATGTGAAGAACTAGGCACCTTAGAGTGACCTGAAACCTCCTTAAATAGCCTCTATGTCAAGATGAATTAACATAAGAACATAAGAATGGAGGAAACTGCAGCGGGCCTATTGGCCCATACTGGGCAGTCCCGTTTACACCCAACCCCTATTGCTCATATGAGCATCCAACCTATGTTTAGGCGTATTCGAGTTAATGATGATGTTTAAATCCTTGTTCCATTCATCCACTACTCTGTTTCCAAACCAGTGTTTACCTATTTCACGCCTAAATCTAAATTTGTCTAATTTAAAACCATATTTTACGAGTTCGCTCTGGTTGGATAATTTGATACCTACTAAAATGTCCCTTTGTTTAGCCCTGCCTTCCACTTATACATCTCTATCAGGTCGCCCCTCACTCTACGTCTCTCGAGGGAGTGCAAATTAAGATGCTTTAACCTGTCTCTATACTCAAGGTTCCTAATGCCCAGGATTAGTCTTGTCATTCTCCTCTGAATTCTTTCCAATGATTCTATATCCATTCTGTAATACGGTGACCAGAACTGAACTGCGTAATCCAGGTGTGGTCTCACAAGAGCAAGATACAATTTTAGGATGACCTCGCTAGTCTTGTAACTAACACTCCTTTGTATGAACCCAAGTACTTTATTAGCCTTGTTACGAGCAAAAACACATTGTTTACTTGGCTTAAGGTTCCTACTTATCATTACTCCTAAATCTCTCTCGCAGTCGGATTTCTCTATGGCATCGTTGTTCATCTGGTATCTGGTTTCCCTGTTTACATCTCCTATACTGAGTACTTTACATTTGTCGACATTGAATTTCATATGTCGACATTGAAGGGTGAGTTTAGTGATAGTTCCATCCTTCTACGATATCGAGTACAAAATGGTCTTAGACAAAGGACAATGACCTCTATGTCAGAGGGAAATTAAAGGCGAATTTAGTGTTATTTTGATCTTTTGAGTGTAGGTTTAAAATGGCCTTAACCGAGGTAAGAGAAGTAATCCTAAATAACCTCTATATCGAGATGAATTAAAGATCAAAATAGGGTAAAATTTTCTCGGACCAAGACTCAGGTATGCAGTAGTGACGTAAGCAATACTCAAGAACCAAAGGTCAAATGAACCTTATGTCAGGAGTGAATAAAGGCGCGTCCCTTTTAGTACCTGGTGTTGTAGTTACCTGAATGACTGACTCGATGAAGATGGAGTGCTGTTCAGAGAAAGTTGGAGGGAAAGATGAATAAACAGGACACAATGATAAATAGGAGGCAGTAGAGGTGTGATAACGAGACAAGGGAGAATAATGATGGTAGGAAACAATAGAGAAATAGTCTATTGGATCTATTCTTCACTCTTCTTCACCATCATCAGTTTATTCCGCGTGACAAAACTGATTCAGACACAACAACCAATCAGAGAAGCTAATTCAAACACATCAACCAATTAGAGAAGCTAGAACTTATGACGTCACAATGAAGGCGGAATAACCATTCAGAGAAGCTAGCTAGAACTTATGACAACACAATGAGGGTCCAATAACCAATTAGAGAAGCTAGAAATAATGATGTCACAATGAGGGCACAGTAACCAATCAGAGAAGCTAGCTGTAACTTATTACGACACAATGAGGGTGGAATAACCAATCAGAGAAGCTAGCTAGAACTTATGACAACACAATGAGGGTCCAATAACCAATTAGAGAAGCTAGAAATAATGATGTCACAATGAGGGCACAGTAACCAATCAGAGAAGCTAGCTGTAACTTATTACGACACAATGAGGGTGGAATAACCAATCAGAGAAGGTAGCTATAACTTATTACGACACAATGAGGGCACAGTAACCAATCAGAGAAGCTAGCTATAACTTATTACGACACAATGAGGGCACAGTAACCAATCAGAGAAGCTAGCTAGAACTTATGACTACACAATGAGGGAGAAGTTTCAATAATGCCATTCACAAAAACAGAAATTAATGGCATTTTAATTCTGAAATTATATTTAAACCTACGATATAAATTCTTAAAAGTATATATACGGTAAATAATTCTCCAGATCAGGAGATATAACGAATAATTCCCCCAAAATAACTTTAGTGAAGGTTGTAAGGTAAATAATAATAAAAGAAATGTATTTGTAGTTGATCTCTCTCTCTCTCTCTCTCTCTCTCTCTCTCTCCTCTCTCTCTCTCTCTCTCTCTCTCTCTCTCTCCTCTCTTTCTCTCTCTCTCTCTCTCTCTCTCTCTCTCTCTCTCTCTCTCGCTCTCTCGCTCTCTCTCTCTCTCTCTCTCTCTCTCTCTCTCCTCAGATATTCCCTAAGAAAACACAAAGAAATTAAAAGAAAATAAGAAAACAAGATAAAGAGAGATAATGAAAACAGTGAATATAGTGAATGAAAGAAGAAAGAAAGAGAAGAGAAAAGATAAAGATAACGAGTAACACAAGAGAGAGAGAGAAGGATAATAATAGAACAATATTAAAATAGAAAACAACATAAATATAGAAAAACGAAGAAAAGAAGAAGGAGGCGAAGGGGGAGTGGAGGTGAGGGGGTGAAGGGGGAGGGGGGGGCAGGGGAGGGGTGGAAAGTGGGGTCAAGGGGAGGGGGGGCAGGGGAGGGGTGGAAAGTGGGGTCAAGGGGAGGGGGGGATTTCTCTACAGATAACCGTTGTGTAAATCGGATTTCTAGGTGTATAAATATTTACAGATTAAGTTACGTGTTAATCCGGTCAGAGTTCTCACAGATAAATCCCTGATGAAAGGGATTTATTTACATTCTATTTTTTTTCAGTATATTGAAATGATGCAGATTCGTGTGTTAAAGATACGAGACTGGTTCATGTTGGCGACCTGTGGTGTAATGGTCAGCGTGTTCTCCTCGCAAGAGAGTGGACCCGGGTTCGATCCCCGGGCAGGGTGAAACTATGGGCAAGTTTCCTTACGCCATTTGCCTCTGTCTACCCAGCAGTAATTGGGGACCTGGATGTTAATTTGTGGATCGTGTTCCGGGGTAATGGTTAGCCACTGCAGTTGGCGAGTTGTCCGGTCTTCTGGGACTTTTCCTTGACACTGGGTCATGCAGCTCGTTAACTCAGGGTGTGGTTGTTGTGTTGGCGACAGCTTCTACACCTTAAACACTGGGTCAATAGGGTGTGTCATAGGAGGGAAGATCAGCTAAAACTAATGGCCCATCACTTTTTTGGTAGATTTTAGTGTATATAAACAGAAAAGAATTTCAGTTTCAATATTTTGCAACCTTTTGCTAGGTAAATTTTTGCGTGAAATTTATCGAAAATCTAACGTACAGCTGCATTAGTGCATTACAATTAAATAGTGAACATTGCTTTCTGACTTCATTCTTTAACAACCCAACTAACAATATTTTTTTTTTTTTTCAGATTCTGATGCATTTATAAGTTGATAATATTTGCGATGGCTATGTGTCAGGACGAGAACCAAAATCAGCCATCTCAGTCACTATCTTGGGATCTGGGAGAGAGGCTCCTGAGTCAGGAGTTACTTACATTGAGAGATGCTTTGAGATACGGTGTTTTAATCAGGCAAATCAGTAAAAGGACAAGAACTTACACAAACAAGGGCTTATTGCAGTGAAATATGACGAAACTGTCTTGGCACAGTACCTCTATTAACACTCCAGTTCAGAAGCCTCCAGTCATAACAAGTCAGAAGAAGATTAATAGTGAGGACTGCTAGCCAGTTGGGAAAAGGCAAGAGATATCTCTCTTGGGAGAGAAAAACTTGCAGTTAAGGACAGCTTTGCCAAGCAACTGGACCAGTTATTTGACATAATTACTTGCAAGTGCCCAATTGTTCTCTGTCCTGAGTTTGGATGCGATCGTGACTGTAAATCCGAGGCCCACATCTCCTGTATTTGCAAGCGTGAACTGAAGATTCCTGTGATCGAGCTGGCATTTGTCAAAGCACAGAGAGAGAAGACTGACGATGTAGAACTCTAGATTTCTAGCCAAGATATTCAGGTCAAGACGGAGGCTGCCACAGAGAGACAGAGAAGAGGGAGAAAGAGTTGCCGAGGAAAAAAGGGAGACTTGAGAAGGCCCAGGGGTGAGGTAAAAAGGCCGATGATTGGAATCAAAGCTGATTCAGAAGGTTTAATGACTTCCCATGGCTGATCCGAGAGTGCTGTGGAGAATGATGACTTTGTCCCTTGAAAAATAATGATCCCAAACCTTCCAGACTGCTTAAGATTCGAAATAGGAAAGATATCGAGCATAAGCTCTGGCCAGCTTAATACGAACCCCGCACACTAGAGGTCTCAGAGAAACTGCAGAGATAGCAACAGCTGCCTGGATTGACGGTGGTTTGATAACACCTGTTGATGTTCACCTGGTGATAGATCATAACAAAGTAAGGAGAGCTCAGGAGAAACTTGTCAGTAACCTAGAAGAGGAGTTTGATAAGGGGATAAGAGAAAATGGAATCAATTGTTTGTTCTTTGATGGGAGAAGGGATGACACTAAAGTGTTCATGAAAGTTGGAGATTCTGACAAGTTGTTCCCTGCCATGATGAAGGAGGAACACTACTCCTGCTGCAGTGAACCAGGGAGGGAAGTATTTGTGGCATTTCCTCCAGAAAAGATGACATCAGGGAGGAAACCAGCTGGAGATAGTGGCAGATAACATTGTGAACTGGCTCAGAGAGAGGAACGTAGACCAGACCCTGCAGGCCATTGGAGGGGACAGCACCAACACGAACACAGGGTGGCAAGGGGGGGTCATACAGTGGATAGAGCGGAAGATTTGGAGGAAGCTGGTCTGGATTGTTTGTGACCTCCACACCAACGAGTTGCCACTCAGACATCTGATCCAGGAGCTGGATGGCAAGACTCTTTCAAACAACAGATGGTCTGGTCTTCTTGGCAAGATGCTGGACTCTGCCACTGAGTTAGAAATAAATCCGAGCTTTGAAAAAATCACAGTTGGCCCTCCACTCGTTGAGCTTGCACATACTGTCATTGACGACCTGAGTACTGACCAGTACTATGGTTACATGATTTGCAGTGTCATCAAAACTGGGGTCATGCCTGATAGACTTGCTTACCTGCAGATAGGTCCAGTCTCACATTCTAGGTGGCTCACAACGGCTCTCAGGTTCTGCAGAATTTGGGTCGCTCATCATAAATTTCGCTTCACAACCTAGGACTATTGTCCAGGCTAATGTTGAGTGTCTACTTGCCAAATTGGTTTTCCAACACCAAGGTCAAGTCATCGTTCTCCGAGGTCCGAGGCATGTTCTCATTTTCCAGCTTGGCTCCTGAGAGTCAAACGCAAGGAAGGTTGTTCAGATTGTGGAGCAGACTGTGAGAGAATCTTCCTGGTATGCTCATCCCGAGGCAGTTCTGCAGAAAAATGCTCTGCAGTAAGGATGAGGAGGAGAGAAGAGTGGCAGTCAAAAAGATCTTGGATATGAGACTTATGAGAGGATCTGGGCATGACGAATCAGTTGGTGACGATTCCTTCAGGGTCAGGAAGACTCCTGAAGTCAATCTAGGTGCCAAGACCCTCACTGATCTCATAGATCTGGATAACATACAGGCTGGCAGTGAGCCCCCTCTTACCTGCAGCCTCACCAATGTTCAAGTCAGAACTTTCCTGGACAACCCCATGCATGTCCCTGCCTGGCCCTCGCACACCCAGAGTATAGAGCGTTGTGTACAGCAAGTGAGCGAGGCCAGCAGTCACGTGTACAGCCAGGAGAGGAGGGAAGGCTACATCCGAGCTCAGGTGGTCAGCAGGGAGGTGATGAGTAGAAACAGAAGCAAGAAAGACATGTTCTCTATGGTGTGCAGCAACACCGGGTCGTAGTAGTAAAATCGGTTTTTGTATTTGATGATTTGTTTTCTAAAGGAATATTTAGCGTTTAATAAATGTGTCAAGATCATTAGTTTCACTATTCGGATCATTTTTCCATCCCTAATAAATTAACCTGATACATTTACTACTTTAAATAAGCTATTTAGTGGTGTGGTAAAGGGTAGAATACTGAATTTTCATAAGATTTCAGAGTTAAAATTTACCTGCTTAAAAAATGAAAACTTTTCAAATCTGAAGATATCACATGATTCTGCACATAGAACTACATCATTAATACCATGGGCCGATTTTTCAAACTCAAAAAAAAAAATTCGCCTCCGTATGACACACCCTACTGGGTCAAAGGTCATGCAGCTCGTTAACTCAGGGTGTGGTTGTTGTGTTGGCGACAGTTTCTACACGTTAAACACTGGGTCATGCAGCTCGTTAACTCAGGGTGTGGTTGTTGTGTTGGCGACAGCTTCTACACCTTAAACACTGGGTCATGCAGCTCGTTAACTCAAGGTGTGGTTGTTGTGTTGGCGATAGTTTCTACACCTTAAACACTGGGTCATGCAGCTCGTTAACTCAGGGTGTGGTTGTTGTGTTGGCGACAGCTTCTACACCTTAAACACTGGGTCATGCAGCTCGTTAACTCAGGGTGTAGTTTGTTGTGTTGGCGACAGCTTCTACCTTAAACGCTGGGTCATGCAGCTCGTTAACTCAGGGTGTGGTTGTTGGTTGGCGACAGCTTCTACACCTTAAACACTGGGTCATGCAACTCGTAACCTCAGGGTGTGGTTGTTGTGTTGGCGACAGTTTCTACACCTTAAACACTGGGTCATGCAACTCGCTAACTCAGGGTGTGGTTGTTGTGTTGGCGACAACTTCTATACCTTAAACATTGGGTCATGCAGCTTGTTAACTCAGGGTGTGGTTGTTGTGTTGGCGACAGCGTCTACACCTTAAACACTGGGTCATGCAGCTCGTTAACTCAGGGTGTGGTTGCTGTGTTGGCGACAGCTTCTACACCTTAAACAAATTCACGCCTAGGTGGCCCTAGGGCCGGCCATCCTCGTTACACGAGGGGCAACCACTATTATTATTATTATTATTATTATTATTATTATTATTATTATTATTATTATTATTATTATTATTATTATTATTATTAGTGTAGTCTAGTGTTAGTGTTGTGGTACAGTGTTAGTGGTACAGTGGTGCATTGTTACAGTGTTTGTGGTACAGTGTGGTGTAGTGGTATAATACTGTTCACTGCTTTTTGTTTAATTTTCAGTATATTTAATTCTATGATCAAAAGCTCTCTCTCTCTCTCTCTCTCTCTCTCTCTCTCTCTCTCTCTCTCTCTCTCTCTCTCTCTCTCTCTCTCTCTCTCTCCACCTTTTTCTTCTTTGTTAATAAAGAGAGAAAGTGGAGCTATCTCTATCTCTCTCATCACCACCTCTTACGTGACGGTGAAGGCTGGAGAAAATATTCTTTTCTCACCTAACCTGACCTGACCTGACCTGACCTGCCGCTTGTCTTAACTTACGATATAAATATAAATTCATAAGAGTTACGTAAATATGATTATTCTTATTGATTAGAGAGAGAGAGAGAGAGCAACTTTATAACTTCCAGGACCAACAAGAGAAGTAGGATCATCATATATCACTGCACACACACACACACACACACACACACACACACACACACACACACCTTTACTCTACAAACACACAAAAAACACAAGTACGGCCAAACAGGTGTATTAAACACAAACTGTATCACCCCAGGTAAACCCCCAACCCACCCCCCCCGAAAAAACAGACATACACCGGTTTTGGCGAGGTTAATGTTTTAGTTAATAATAATAATAATAATAATAATAATAATTAACGGTTTATTGAAAGAGCTTGGCAGCCAGAAGGCTGAAAATATACAGTTACATATTTGGGGAATGGGTTACGAATTACAAATAATATACAAGTAACATAAGTGACACAAATAAGACACATAGTAACTAGATGGGGAAAAGCTCAAACTACAGTGCATTTCAACATAGTGACAGTGCAAGGAGTAGTGTTTACTGGGAGTGAATACACTGGTTTATTACAAGTTATTGATAATTTTTACAATGGTTGGGACTGGGCTGTTCTTATAGCGATCAGTTCGTGCACGTATGGGCTGGATGCGGTTGTGGTGTCGAACAACAATTCTCGGACTAGGGATCTCAGGTGGTAGTAGTAGTGTGTGTGTGTGTGTGTGTGTAATGTGTGTGTGTGATGATGATGATAATGTGTGTGTGTGTGTTATTGTATTGTTAATGATGATGATGATGATGATGATGATGATGTGTGTGTGTGTGTGTGCGTGTGTGTGTGTGTGTGTGTGCGTGTGTGTGTGCGTAAATAATGTGTGTGTGTGTGTGTGTGTGTGTGTGTGTGTGGTAGCTGGTCAGATGTATCGTTCAGTTGACAGTAATTATTCACGGCTCTGCTTCCGTTTACCTCTACTGCACCAGTCAGTCAAGAGCCTTACGGGCGTGGGAACTCTACGCGTCTGTCTGTCTGTCTCTCTGTCTTCCTATCTATCTGTCTCGCTGTCTGGTCTGTCTTCCTATCTGCCTGTCTCCCTGTCTGTTTTTCTGTCTATCAGTCTGTGTAAAAGTGTTTCATTTTTTTAATGCTTATTGTTATTCACCTGTATTGTACCGGTCAATCAAGAGCTTTGCGGGCGTAGGAGTTGTGTAACTGTATGTCTCTGTCTGTCAGAGCCTCAGGTGTTTGTTTTCTGTTTTATTGTGTGTTTTTGTCTCTTGGATATCCTGTGTTTTATTTAAGTCTGTCGGTGTTTTGGTGTTTGTCCGTCCCTTTGGTTGTTAAGGTGACAGACACAAACCTCACAACTACTCAACCACACAGTCACACCTCTCACACAGCCACACCTCTGTCACCACCACAATCAACCATAAACCCACACTTGACCACACACTCACTTAACCACACCTCTCACACAGCCACACCTCTCACACCACCACAATCAACCATAAACCCACACTTGACCACACACTCACTTAACCACACCTCTCACACAGCCACACCTCTCACACCACCACAATCAACCATAAACCCACGCTTGACCACACACTCACTTAACCACACCTCTCACACAGCCATACTTCCCACATCACCACAATCAACCACCTCTCCCACCACCCCACACCTCTTCCACCTCACCACAAACCCACATCTCCCACACCACCTCTCCCACCACCACACACCTCTCCCACCTCACCACAAACCCACATCTCCCACACCACCTCTCCCACCACCACACACCTCTCCCACACCACCACAATCAACCACAAAGCCAATCCTCACTGGTACCCAAGAGTTAATTTAGTCGACCCCAAAGGTTAATCCTGGGAATCACAATTGGCAGCTGAACCAAAGAGAATATTAAGACCTCGACGTAAAGAATCAATTTTTCTTTTCACTTTTGCAATTATTATGTTACAGCTTTTTTGTCATTTTGTTGGGAATGTTTTGTTTTATTTACAAGTGTGTAGGGGGGAGTGGGGGAGGTGTTGGTGGGGGGTGGGGGGTGTGTGTGGAGGGTGTGATGGGTTGGGGATGTGTGTGTGTGTGGGGGGTGATGGGTTGGGGATGTGTGTGTGTGTGTGGG
>NW_024737053.1:0-12516 GCF_018991925.1 Homarus americanus
TTACACCCACTGCAAAGTGACATACATGGAGTGTGTTTGGGTTTCATTTCTTGTTTGCAGCACGCCTATTTCATGTAAACAATTCATTTTATTTTATTTTATTGAATTTTCTTTTATTTTAGTTATTTATTTACTTACTTATTCTTTATATATTAATTTGTTACTAGCTCTTGTTTTTTGCCCCCACCCACCTCCCGAATTGATGACCTACTATACATTCGTGCCTGCACGACTGTTACCAACTTACCGTTAGGCGATTTGGGTAACCGAAATTAACGCTCTCCTACCACCAACCATTTCGATTGTCATGAAAATTATCTTCAGAACAGTTCTTTGGCCCTGAGAAGGGCCGAGTTATAGATGTCTGGTAGGTTTTGTTGTGCTTTTTCTTTTTCCCCAAGGAAGAGGACTTAAGCACGCTCTCCGCGGATGCGCCGGGCCAGCTGGATGTCCTTAGGCATGATGGTAACGCGCTTGGCGTGAATGGCACACAGGTTGGTGTCCTCGAAAAGACCCACCAGGTAAGCCTCAGAGGCTTCCTGCAGAGCCATGACGGCAGACGACTGGAAGCGCAGGTCAGTCTTGAAATCCTGGGCGATCTCACGCACCAGGCGCTGGAAGGGCAGCTTCCTGATGAGTAGCTCTGTGCTCTTCTGGTAACGACGGATCTCACGAAGGGCGACGGTTCCGGGCCTGTAACGATGGGGCTTCTTGACACCACCGGTGGCTGGGGCGGACTTGCGAGCTGCCTTGATGGCAAGCTGCTTCCGTGGAGCCTTGCCTCCAGTGGACTTGCGGGCAGTCTGTTTAGTACGGGCCATCTCGACGACGAAATAGTCAATACGGGCGGCCCGGTTGTTGTTGTTGTTGTATAGATTGTCGGACCGTAGTCCGACACGGGCCTTTGCCTATAGGCGGCCCGTTTGGTGGTTCCGGCTGGAGCTCCAGGAGCAGCCAGACCGGATTGGGATTGGAGGTGGTCCCACCTGCAGATTGGAGGGATACTGCAGGTTGCAAGTGTGAAGCGGACCCCCGATCAGTGGACGCTTACCACCGGCCCCCACTCTTGGACGTGGTCAGCCTCGGAGTGGCGCGCCCCCCGAACTGGGGTCCGCACTTGCTGGGAGAGGATGCTTTCTAAGCTATCTGGGTGGTGGGTATCGTGTGATCACCCGGAGTAGGTGGTGAGTGTGGTCTGTGTGGGCCTTTCGGGTTAGAGTGGCCGCTGGTGTTGTGTGTGTTTCTTGGGAGATTTGAGTTCTGTCTCGGAGGCTTTGTGTGACCTCGCAATCGAGGAGATAGTGTTCAAGTGGGTTGGCTGCTGGCTCCTGACAGTAGGTGCATTCCATGACGTCGTTTCCGATCATCTGCCAGGAGCACTTGTACCCTAGTCGTAGTCGGTGAAGGTTGACTTGGGTTTGTCTTGGAGTTTTCTTGTCTGCGAAAGGTGGTTCCCCTTTTGTGGCCGCCAGGTACCATTTGGCTGATTGGGAACCAGCGTTGAGTGCGTGAAGGAAGCTCTTTTTGATGTGGAGCTTGGTAGTCTTTCTGAGGTGATTCTTGATCTGTTGCACACTTGCTGGAACCTGGATGTGTACGCTACTAGAACGTGTAGCTGCCTTGGCTGCTTCGTCTGCCACGTCATTTCCTCCGATCCCCACATGACTGGGAATCCAGTGTAAGACGACTGGTCGGTGTTGGCTTTGGAATTCCTGTAGCTGTGCGAGGATCGAGGTGATGATGTGGACGTTGTCTCTTGGTTGACTGTGTTGCAGCGCCTGCATGGCCGATTTCGAGTCCGTGTGAATTATGACGGACTTGTTGTGTTGTGTTGCAGCGTGTTGTAGGGCCTTTGAGATTGCTACCAGTTCTGTTTGTAGGGTGGAGCAGTCGTTGGAAAGTCTCCATTTGAGGGTCTGACCTTGGGTGTAGAAGGCCGCTCCGGATCTGTGATGTTTTGGGTCCACCGAGCCGTCTGTGAAGTATGATGCTGCATCAGCCGGTGTCTCGGTGGCTATGGCTTGGAAAGATATTTTTTGGAGGTCCTCCTTCTGGAGGTTGGCTTTACTATCGCCGAGGTCGGTGAATTTGAGTGTGGCTGGTGGAGGGCTCCATGGTGGAGGAACAGTGTAACCATTGTCTCGTGTGTCTTGGTTGTTCTTGACGAGTGTTTCTGCTTGCAGGTGTCGGATGACCTCGCTTGCCTCGTGCGACCAGGTGGCCCCTCGCACTCTGTGGTCGAGGTGGAGGGAGGCACTGATTCGAATCTTGGCAACTGTGGGCTTGTCTGCTCTACAGATTTTGGCGAGGAGACCGGCTGTCACCTGCTTGACTCGTACTGCCAGGGGTGGTAGCTCGGTTTCCATTTGCAGATTGCAAATTCTGGTCCACATGGGTGCTCCGAGCATGGTCCTGAGAGCATTGTTTTGAATGACTTCTAGCTTGGCTATTTGGTCTTCTCTCAGTCCAATGAGTGCTGGAGCACTGTAATCTACCAGCGATCTGATGGCGGCTGTGTAGTAGGCTTTGAGCACATGAAGGTTTGCTCCTGCGGATTTGCTGGTGAGTGACCTCATTATATTGTGTCTGCTCTTCGTCCTGTGCCTGAGATACTCGAGTTGCGGCTTGAAGGTGAGTTTCTGGTCAAACCAGATTCCAAGACACTGGTGGGCGTTGGTCCAGACTACTGGCGTGTTTTGTATGGAGAGCAACTTGTCTGGTGTGTTTGTGCAGATGGCCATCGCTTTCGACTTGGCTGGATTTATCTTGAGTCCAAGTCTGTTGCACTCCTCTTCTATAAGTTGGAGTGCGTGTTGTGTGTTGGCTAGTCTGTTCGATCCTCTTACTATAAGCTGTAAGTCGTCTGCATAGCATAGGAGCTTGGCTGTTTGTCTGAAGGGAAGTTTGACTAGATTTTCCATCAGGACGTTGAACAGCATTGGACTGAGGATGCCTCCTTGTGGGGTTCCGTTTTCATGGACCCTGTAGCTTGAGGTTGCTCCCTGAAAGCGTACTCGTGCTTCTCTCTGTGTGAGGTAGTTCTGGATCCACCCCAGCAACCTTCCTTTGACGCCTTTTTTAGCGAGCGTAATTGTAATGGCCAAAGGATTTGCTAGTTCGAAGGCTTTCTCCAGGTCGAGGAAGACCACCAGAGCTGGTTTGTTGTCCACTGTGCTGAGTATCTCGGCGATGTTGTTGCCTGTGCCGGTGTTCTCGGTGTAAGCAAAGATGTGAGGGTGTGGGCTGCCTACTTTCCACTTGAGTCGGTTGAGAGCCATTCTTTCTCCGGTCTTCGCTATGCAGCAGAGAAGGGAGATGGGCCTCGGCTTGTCTGGTTCTCTGGGCTTCGGAATGGGCTGTATATCTGCCTTCTTCCATTCCGGTGGGAGTCTTTGTGCTGTCCACGAAGCATTGATGGCTTGCAGCAGAGCCTCATGTCCGGCTGTACCGGCATGAGAAAGCATGGAGTAGGTTATCCTGTCGGCCCCTGGAGCTGTATCCTTGCTTCGTTTTAGCGACTTCTGGAGTTCTTGCTGGTTGAATGGTCTGTCAGTGTCATCTTCACTGTTGCAGGCCTCTTAGATCATCTGGAGTCTGACCTGTCGCAGACGCCGTTGTGTCTCCTCCGCCTGTCTCGGGAGGTTCTTCGTTGCTGCTCGGTCAGAGAACAGTTTTGCAAGTCTCTCGGCTTCCTCTTCTGGGTTGGGATGAGTTGGTGGTGGTGGTGTTGCCTTCCCAGATGCCCTTCGGATCTGGGCCCACATCTTGCCAAGGGTGGTGTGCTCGTTGAGTTCGGAGCACCACTTGAGCCAGCTTGCGTTTTTAATTTCTTCCTTCTCTACCCTGGTATCCTTGACTATGACTTGCAGGAGATGTCTGTTTGTTGCCGTGGGATGTCTCCTGTAGTTTCTTCGGGCCATGTTCACTCTGTGGTTGAGTTCTTTCACCCTGGGACAGTAGTACCAGTAATCATTGTACTGTCTTGATGTGGGTTTTGTTTTTGGGATAGCCTCTTCTGCCGCTAGGTGAAACGCCTCGACCAATTGGTGGTGGAGGGTTGTCTCATCCGCGGGTGCTGCGCCGGCCGGCTGTGATTTTTCGCGCCACTTAGCCAGGTGTTTCTTGAAGAGTCCCCAGTCTGCCTTTTGAGTGTTGTATCTCCATCTCAGGGGGGGTGGAGTGGGGAGTTTGTTCACCTTCAGCGTTGTTAGGGTGGCGAAGTGGTCACTGGTCAGCGTGGGGTGTATCTGCCAGGAGGCCGAAGGCTGTAGTGCACTGGAGACGAAGGTTAGATCTAGCCTTCCTCCCCTAGTGTGGGTGGGCTCTCCGGTGTTCAGGAGGCAGATCTCGGGTGTATCTTGAAAGGTGGTGTATAGGTGTAGGCCGTCTTCATTTGTGGGGCTTGCCGAGTTTAGGAAGGGATGATGTGCGTTGAAATCCCCTCCTATGAGTGTGGCGTGGTCGGCGGCCGAAGCAAATAATTGAGTAACCTCCAGTGAGCCCCTTGGGTTCTTGTAGATGTTGTGAACAGTTAATTCCCGTTCTTGGAGGGTTACTTGGACGGCCTGTGTCTCGATGTTTTCCCCACATGGAAATTGCTGCGTGACCTCGGCGGAGGGTATGCTTGACTTGACCAAGATCATACATCCTCTTGTTGACGCCTGCGTGAAATGCCTCCTGTATGTCTTGTAACCGCTGAATTTGAAACCGTGGTGTTCTTGTAGAAGTGTTTCTTGTAGGAGTATGATGTCAAGCTTGTCCTTGGCTGCTGCTTCTTGTAGGAGGTGTTTCTTGTTTTTGATGCCCTGAGCATTCCATGTTAGGATGTTCAGGGTGCTGACGTTTTCCACCACTGTTTCATCGGGGCCTTCTGGTGGTCCTCGATGGAGATGTCCAAGTTCGATTCCAACTGAATCAGGTCCATGTCTTCGTGTTCTGTGGTTTTTGCCTTCTGGGCCGTGGTTCGGTTCAGGGGAGTTGAAACGTCCAGTTTCTTTCTGGGAGCTGTCGGTATCTTGGGGGCTGTCGGTGTCTTGGGTTCTCTGGTGGCCTTCTTCGGTGTAGAGTGTACCTCGGCTGTTACTCGTGTGCGGACCGGCGTGGCTTCCTCCACTGAGGTGGCTGGAGCTGTGGCGACTTGCCCGAGGACGCTCCCCATGAGTAGTTGGAGCTGTGTGGGTTGGATCTTGTGGCCCAGTAGTCCGGCTAGGCCCTCCGCGAAGGTCGTCAGTACATTGGCTAGGTCTGATATGTGTATCATTCCTTCTGGTGCCTTGGTGTGTGCTTCTTTTGTCTTTCTCGTGGTTGTCGTTCTCTGCTGCTTGGGTGGCTGAGGTGTGGCTGTAGTGAGGCCAGGAAACTGGGCTGCACTTTGGGTGTTGACTGGCTGAGGAGGTTGTCTTTGTTGTTTGGGCCTTTGGGTTCCCCCCACGAAGGTACTTGGTGGGGCTGGTGTGTAGGCGGTGGGGGCCGGTCTTGCTGCTGGTCGGTTTGCCTGGACCCTCTTTGTTCTCTCGGAGCATCCAGGATTCCAGGCGTGGTGTTTGCCCCCGCAGTTGGCACACTTGGGGGCAATTTTTCCCCCATTTTTCAGTTTGGTGAGGCAGGACTGTGTGCCGTGCTTCTGTGCGCAGACTGCGCAGATTTCCCTGTACGTGCACCTTGTCTGATGGTGCCCGTATTTCTGGCATCTGAAGCATCGCAGGGGCTCTGGGACGAAGGGCCTCACTTCGTAGATCCCCCAGGTTTTGAGGTCTATGGTGCTGGGGGTGAGCCGTAGTGCGTTATGAGGACTTGTTTCGTGGTGGCCGTCTTGTCGGACAGGGGAGAGCATCTCTCGGCTTTTAGGATCTTCGGGTGGTTCTCCAGGGGTTCGAGAGGTAGTTCCTTTGGGTACCGGAGGACTACCGACTTCATCAGTTTCTGGGCGGGGTCTAGCTTGGTTGAAGTGATGGTGGTGGTGTTTTGTAGGTAAGTGTCGAGGGTGGTGGCGGAGTTCTTGTCTTTGGGGTGAACGATCATCTCCCCCTTTAGGTTGGGCCGCACTGAGAACTTGGCCAGTGGGTTTTGCTTTTCCATCTCTGTGACGGCGGCATATGTTGTTTTTGCGTCCGTTTTCGTGATCCGGAATTTTGGCAGTGTCGTTGGAGGTGAGCTGGTGGTGGTGATGGGTGCCTTGGGGGCTGCTTGACGGCAGTCGTTTCCCGAAAAGGCACGTCGGCGTTTCTTATTTTCTACCTTCGTCCAGTTGTCCTCAGTAGCGGTAGCAGTGGTGGTGGTGGTGGAGGTGGTGGTGGTGGTGGAGTTGTTGGAGGTGGTGGCAGAGTTCCTAGTTTTCAGGGCTTCATTGAAGGCGCGTAACTGGTCTGCTTTCTCTGTGCGAAGCCTGTCGTGGTTCGGGTCGTCAGGTTGGCGGTTCAGGCGGGGATCGCGGTTAGGAGGGCGTACGCGCTCCATAACCGGGTTTTTTTATTTTTTTTTTATTTTTTTTTTTATCCTACCTATTCCGGTTGAGTAAATAGCAAAGGAATTACAGCACTCCCCACTAGCTGGTGGTCGTAGAGTGGTTCCTGAGCTTCTCTCACGGAGCCCCGATTGGGGAAGCCTTCTTCCTAGTGTATGTGACTGCTCACTTATAGACGTGAGCTAAGTGTGCCTATTTGGGAAGGATAAGGATTGCGACCCTCTTTCCAGGTGGACCCGCACGATCACGGTTTTCCTGGAAAGACTCGGCTGGGGAGGGTTTTGCTCCGACCCCCTTTCGTGTTCACAATCTCCTGGGAGGGAGGTGAACAGTTACAGGGGGACCGCAGGACGAATACACTTTTGAGGGTGCAGGTCCCTAGGCCAGAGCGAAAAAGGAAAAATGGTAGTAGAAGGAAAAGAGCTCAAACCACGCCGGGAATATCGCGCTATAACTGCTCTCCAGCTGGAGTGTGGGTCACTCACACCACCAGTGGGGAGGGCAAGCTAATGCTCGATAAACCGAGAACGCTCGTGAGTTGTTGTGGACGATGACAGTCGTGGGTGGTCCGGTCCGGGAAGATGGCCAACAATGGTACAAGGGAGAGGGCGGTCTTCAGAGTTCCGGGTCCAGCAGGAGGTCTTGTTGAGAGGTCTTCTTCGTTCAGGAGCGATGTGATGAGTCGGCGGCCCGGCAGGCGGGCGGGCTTATATACAGACATTCTCCACCTCAGTGGCCACCTCATTGGCCACGAGTGCCGCATGCGTCATCCGCAAGCTACGCCCCACCTCCAAGAGGGAGGGACGGCCTTGGATGAACGATACTACCGCTGCGTCCACAGCACGCCACCTACTCCCACCAAACCGTGGGCGAAGCGCAGGAAGACACCTGCTCCATGTGTGGCAGCCCTGGACACCGCTACACGGCCTGCCCCAACACAGAGAAAAAATGCGTTGCCTGTGGTGGCCCACACTCCTCCGCCGACCGGACCTGCCCCAGATGGAAGGAGGAATGCAGGGTAGCCAAGGCTCGTCTTGAGAAAAAACTGAGCTACAAAGAGGCCCTCCTTGCTGTACGCTCCCAAGAAAAGAAAAAACCAGCAGTAAAGAAAAACCAAGAAAAGAAAACTCAACAGAAGCAGCCCACCACACAGAACCAAGAACACCACGTGGCCCGTGGTGCTGAAGCCCACGCGGCCAGTGGTGCTGAAGCCCACGCGGCCAGTGGTGCTGAAGCCCACGTGGTCAACCTCTCCCTCTCTGAATTCTTCCACACCTATGAGGACTTAAAATACGAGGAAGACGAACAAGAAGACCCAAACACAAACGAATGGACAATTCAAGAGAGCAAGAAGAGAAGGAGAGAGAGAAGAAAATCGACATCAAGCTAAGAAGACCAAGACATCCCCTCCACACAAGAAACCAAAACACAATCAAGCCGACCAAGCACTGAACATCCATTGCCCAACCCATCACGCACCTGACGCTTGACCTGACGCTAGCCTGGCCTTGTCTTGTCGCCTCCCTGCCGCGTCCAGGCGGGTTGCTGTGGCTGCCTCCATCTTATAATCCCTCACGCAAGCGGTGTTTAGCCACTGCACCTGTTCTCTCCTTCTAAAATTCACTTCCATCCTATCTTTATTCTTCCTCTGAACCTCCTTCCCCCCTGTCACTAGCATTTTCTAGTCTCTCTCTAGGCTCGTCTTGGGCGCTTGTGGTAGAAGCGGTACCGCTCTTGCCTCGCAAGCAAGATGTAACGGGTTCGATTCCCGGGCAAGCGGAAATTGTTTGGACACTCTTCCTAGCCCCTTTGGTCCCTGTTCACCTAGCAGTAAAGTAGGTACCTGTTGTAAATCGAAAGGTTGCGAATTCGTATTCAGGGAAAGTTGTTGGAGCTTCTAAACTTGAACTGAACAAGCTCGTCTTGAGAAGAAACTGAGCTACAAAGAGGCCCTCCTTGCTGTACGCTCCCAAGAAAAGAAAAAACCAGCAGAAAAGAAAAACCAAGAAAAGAAAACTCAAGAGAAGACGCCCACCACACAGAACCAAGAACACCACGTGGCCCGTGGAGCTGAAGCCCACGTGGTCAACCTCACCCTCTCTGACTTCTTCCACACCTATGAGGACTTAATACACGAGGAAGACGAACAACAAGACCCAAACACAAACGAATGGACACTTCAAGAGAGCAAGAAGAGGAGAAGAGTGAGAAGAAAATCGACATCAAGCTAAGAAGACCAAGACATCTCCTCCACACAAGAAACCAAAAACACAATCAAGCCGACCAAGCACTGAACATCCATTGCCCAACCCAACACGCACCTGACGCCTGACCTGACGCTTGACCTGACGCTTGACCTGACGCTAGCCTGGCCTTGTCTTGTCGCCTCCCTGCCGCGTCCAGCCGGGTTGTTGCTGCTGCCCCCATCTTATAATCCCTCACGCAAGCGGTGTTTAGCCACTGCATCTGTTCTCTCCTCCTAAAATTCACTTCAATCCTCCCTTTATTCTTCTCCTGAACCTCCTTCCCCCCTGTCACTAGCATTTTTCGATTCGATTCGGCGAAGCCACACCAGGACCACCTGTAGTAGCAACCACAACAACATGACTGGACGAGGCAAAGGAGGCAAGGGACTTGGAAGGGGTGGCGCCAAGCGTCATCGTAAGGTGCTTCGTGACAACATCCAGGGTATCACCAAGCCCGCCATTCGTCGTCTAGCTCGGCGTGGAGGTGTTAAACGTATATCCGGCCTCATCTACGAGGAGACCCGCGGCGTCCTCAAGGTGTTTCTGGAGAACGTCATCCGTGACGCCGTCACCTACACCGAGCACGCAAAAAGGAAGACCGTCACCGCCATGGATGTGGTTTATGCCCTGAAACGGCAGGGCCGCACCCTTTATGGGTTTGGTGGTTAATCAACCTGATGGACGGGCGCACACCACCACCACCACCACGACAAACAAATATACGGACCTAATTTTAGGTCCACATTTAAATCGCTAAAGAGTTGGTTAGACACTGAGTAAATCGTTGAAAATATATCCAATAACATGATCCTCTCTAATTCTGGACTTGTGGTATGAGTATAGGTTGTGTGTGAACGTGTTGGAACCACTTCCTAATAATTGTCAGTCAGTCAGTCAACATTCACCTAACCTCCAGGTACCTCACCTAACTTCCTGTAGCGTCACCGAACCTCACGAAATGTAACCCAATGTAGTTTATAATCTATCCTAACATGACATAACATAACCACGCACTATATTACTTCGGTAAGAGTAATGAGTTTTAATACGCAAAGTTGCAGTTAGCATTCATTCATACATACATACATACATACATACATAACATGCTAGTGGCAGGGGGGATTGAAGTGAATTTTAGGAGGATAGAATAGGTGCAGTGGCTAAACAGCGCTTGCGTGAGGGACTTTAAGCAGCAACTCGCCTGGATGCGGCAGGATAGAGTCAGGTCAAGCGTCCGGTGCATGTTGGGTTCCGCCATGGTTGCTCAGTGTTTGGTCGGCTTGATTGTGTGTGTGTTGTTTTCTTGTTTGGAGGAAATGTCTTGGTATTCTTCTTCTTAGCTTGAAGTTGATTTTCTTCTAACTCTTCTCCTCTTGTTGTTCGTCTTCCCCGTGTCTGCTATCATTCTGTAAAGACTCTATATATGTATGTAGGTATGAGTGAGTAACAGTTGCCGGTTACAGTGATACTTCATATTCGCTGGTGTTGTACTGTATGGCTTCGGTATTTCTTAATATACAAACGGCACCGTTAGGGGATTGAAGTATTTAAAAACCAGCCTACATTACTTATATATAGAAATAAATAATGTGGCTTGGACAATAATGACGACTACTCTCTCCTACCTAACCCAAACAAGGGCTTTTCGAAAGTATACATTGGACACAATTGACTTAGTACATACATTGGTGGTTTAACAAAAGCCCTCATTAGAGAAAGGTGAAGGAGCACACAGTGAACATACAGATTAATGTTTGCACGCATAGATCATGTAAGGTGAGGTGTTGAACACCAGACACGTAGTGTAGTAACTCCCTCACAGATGGCGTTATGAGGGGCCTGATGATGTAGCAGTTACCTCACAGATGGTGTTATGAGGAACTTCACATGATGATGCTGTAGCAAAACATTCACTACGGGGTGTCGTAGCATCTTGGGGACACCACGTGGTCCACATGACTCACTCATTCAAGTGGGTGAGGTGTGGTCCCAGGCCTCTCTATCGTGGAGTCTCAGGGGAAGTATAACCGGGTACCTGGGACCTCACTGTGTGAAGGTGGTTAGCTAGCTTGGGTAAGACTCAACTGCCGAGTTGTTTTTCACTGAGTTAAGCACTGTTCACCACTATTCATCACTGGTTCCATTCCTTTGCCAAATGAGGTAGTACCTTATGGCAAGAACTTGTTGATAGTCCGGTGGGGAGGCGGGTTCAGGGGAGTGAGTTGGTATGGGCCAACATATAAATAATAATAATAATAATAATAATAATAATTAACGGTTTATTGAAAGTGCTTGGCAGCCAGAAGGCTGAAAATATACAGTTACATATTTGGGGAATGGGTTACGAATTACAAATAATATACAAGTAACATGAGTGACACAAATAAGACATATAATAACTAGCTGGGGAAAAGCTCAAACTACAGTTCATTTCAACATAGTGACAGTGCAAGGAGTAGTGTTTACTGGGAGTGAGTACACTGATTTATTACAAGTTATCGATAATTTTTACAATGGTTGGGACTGGGCTGTTCTTATAGAGATCAGTTCGTGCACGTATGGGCTGGATGCGGTTGTGGTGTCGAAGAGCAATTCTCGGACTAGGGATCTCAGGTGGTAGTAGGAGCCGGTGTCGGGGATGGTGTAGAAGCTTCTTACCAAATTTGCAGATGAGGTCGTGGTGATGGTCAGTGAGAGTCTAGAGGGTCGGTCAGTGTGTTGAGCGCTTCTTGATATGTGGAGTAGGAAGGGTAGAGAATAATCTTGCATGGCCTCTTTTGCACTTTTTCTAGGTGTTTACGTTGTGTGGCATTTAGGGAAGAAGACCAGGTGAGCTTGGGAAGTATGAATGTTGTGTAAACACTGAGGAGCTCGTGTGCAGGAACACCGAGGGACTTGAGTCGGCGTAGGAGGTGGAGACGGAAACTGGAGGATTTGATAACTTCACTGACGTGTGGTTTCTAATTTAGTTTGTTGTCTATATGTATGTGTGTGTGTGTGTATATATACTACTGTACTTTTTAGATCCTCCTACGCAACCTAACCTATTATAGTTAAGTATAGTAGGCTATACACTATTTTGTTAGTATGTGTTATAAAATGTAATTGCATGTTATTATTATTAATATTATTATTATTAATATTATTATTATTCTTATTATTATTAGTATTATTATTATTATTATTATTATTTTTATTATTGTTATTATTATTACATACTAATATAATACTAAGTTGCCCACCAGATTTCCTCAGAGATGGGAGGAGCACATTGGCGGCGGTGTTGTTTATACTCCGCCCGATTACTGATTCCTATTCACCGAGCCAGAGCTGGCGGGCGGCGTGTTATGTGCCACGTTTTGTTTCCCATTGGGCGTACCGCTCAGCTGGGGAGTTGGAGATTTCATAAAAAGAAAGTTTGAGTGGAGAGCACACCTTTTCCTTCACATACAGTTATCTTAGACCATCTACTAGTATAATAGTTTGCACAAAAATACTCTATACTCTTTATAGGTTATTGTTATGTTGTTGTTTTTTTTTTTACTTCTCATCAGATTGTGCATTCAACTAATATACACTAATAGTGTGTTTATTATTATGTTTTATAGTATTATTTCGTAAAATATTGGGTAACACAATTATAGTCACTAGTATAGTCTATTATATTATTGGGGTTTATAGCAGTTTGTGGTCTAATAGTATCATGCTTTATGAGTGGTGTTCTATGTAGTGATGATTAGGCAATAAAATATGCTTTGGGTGTTTATAGCAGTTTTTGTGGTCTACTAGTATCATACTTTATGGGTG
>NW_024737054.1:0-14427 GCF_018991925.1 Homarus americanus
CTTCAGTGACATGACCAAGAGTATGAGGGCCAGGGAACCCTTTCAGTGACATGACCCGGGGTGTGAGGGCCAGGGCACCCCTCCAGCACCATGACCATGGTTTGAGGCGGGTTAGCACCATGACCCTGGGTGTGCGGGCGGGAACCGCTTCAACCCCATAGACAGGGGTGTGAGGCGGGCACCCCGCTAGTGACATGACCCAGGGGTGTGAGGGCCAGGCACCTCCGACACCATGACCAGGGTTTGAGGCCAGGCACCTTTCAGTGCCATGAATCGGGGTGAAAGCCAGGCACCCCTTCAGCACCATGATCCGGGGTGTGTGGGCGGACACCCTTTCCTTCCCATGACCGGGGCGTGGGCCGATACTCCTTCAGTGCCATGACCCGGGATGTGAGGGCCGGGCCTCATTAGATCTATGACCAGGGGTGTGAGGCCGGGCATACCCTTCAGTGCCATGGCCAGGGGTGTGACAGGCGCACGATTCAGTGCCATGACCCGGGGTGTGGTCGGGCACCCCTTAGTGCAATGAAACGGGGTGTGAGGCAGGGCACCACTACAGTGCTATAGACGTGTTGAGGGCCAGGCACCAATTCATGACAGGTGTGGTCGGGCACAGTGCCATGAACCAGGGTGTGCTGGGCACCCTTTCAGTGCCATGAATCGGTGAGAACCCCTTCCATCCTGTTGGGTGTGGGGCCAACCACCCCTTCAGTGCCATGAATCTGGGTGTGAGGGCCGGCACCCCTTCAACACCATGACCAGGAGGTGTGAGGGCGGGCTCGATTTCAGTGCCATGAATCCAGGGTGTGAGGCGGACACCCCTCCAGCACCATGACCCGGGGTGTGAGCCAACCACCCCTTCAGTGCCATGAATCTGGGTGTGAGGCCCAGCACGCGACCCAGGGTATGAGGGCCGAGCACCCCTTCAGTGCTATGACCCGGGGTTTGAGGGCCGATCACCCTTTCAGTGCCATGACCCGGGGTGTGAGACCCAGCCACTCCTTCAGTGCCATGACCCGGGGTGTGACGGCCGGGCACCCCTTCAGCCCCATGTCCCGAGGTGTGAGGGCCGGTCACCCATTTAGGTCAATAACCAGGTGTGTGAGGGCCGGGCACACCTTCAGTGCCATGGCCAGGGGTGTTACGGCTGGGCACCGCTTCAGTGACATGACCCGGGGTGTGAGGGCCGGTCACTCCTTCAGTGCCATGACCCGGGATGTGAGGGCCGGGCACTCGTTTAGGTCTATGGCCAGGGGTGTGAGGGCCGGGCACCCCTTCAGTGCTATGACCTGGGGTGTGAGGGCCGAGCACCCTTTCAGTGCCATGAGCCGGGGTGTGAGGGCCAGCCACTCCTTCAGTGCCATGACCTGAAGTGTGACGGCCGGGCACCCCTTCAGCCTTATGTCCCGAGGTGTGAGGGCCGGACACACCTTCAGTATTGACATATTGGGGCACGTCAGTTACAGGGCACCCCCTCAGTGCCATTTGCCGGGGTGTGAGGGCCGGGCACCCCTTGAGTGCCATGAAACGGGGTGTGAGGGCCAGGCACAACTACACAGCTATGAACCGGGGTGTGAGGGCCGGGCACCCCTTCACATGACACGGGGTGTGAGGGCCGAGCACCCGTTTAGGTCTATAACCAGGTGTGTGAGGGCCGGGCACCCCTTTAGTGCCATGAGCCGGGGTGTGAGGGCCGGGCACCCCTTTAGTGCCATGAAACGGGGTGTGAGGGCCGGGCAACCCTACAGAGCTATGAATCGGGGTGTGAGGGCCGGGCACCACTTCACATGACACGGGGTGTGAGGGCCGGGCAGCCCTTCATATGACACGGGGTGTGAGGGCCGGGCACCTTTTCAGTGCCATGACCCGGGGTGTGAGGGCCGGGCTCGATTTCAGTGCCATGAATCGGGGTGTGAGGGCCGGGCACCCTTCCAGCACCATGATCCGGGGTATGAGGGCCGGGCACCCCTTCAGTGCTATGACCCGTGGTGTGAGGGCCGGGCAACCTTTCAGTGACATGACACCGGGGTGTGAGGGCCGGGCACCCTTTCAATGACATGACCCAGATGTGTGGGCAGCGCACCCTTTCAGTGCCATAACCCGGGGTGTGAGGGCCTGTCACTCCTTCAGTGCCATGACCCGGGGTGTGAGGGCGGGGCACACCTTCAGCCCCATGACCCGGGGTGCAATGGCCGGGCACTCGTTTAGGTCTATGACCAGGGGTGTGAGGGCCGGGCACTCGTTTTGGTCTATGACCAGGGGTGTGAGGGCCGGGCACCCCTCAGCCACCATGACCCGGGGTGTGAGGGCCGGGCACCCTTTCAGTGCCATGAATCCGGGTGTGAAATCCGGGCACCCCTTCAGCACCATGCCCCGGGGCGTGAGGGCCGGGCATCCCTTTAGTGACATAACCTGGGGTGTGCGGGCCGGGCACCCTTTCAGTGCCATGAATCAGGGTGTGAAAGCCAGGCACCCCTTCAGTGCCAATGACCAGGGGTGTGAGGCCAGGCAGCCTTCAGTGACATGACCTGGGGTGTGAGGGCAGGCACCCTTCAGTGACATGATCCGGTGTGAGGGCCGGGCACCCGTCAGCACCATGACCAGGGGTGTGAGGCCGGAACCCTTTCAGTGCCATGACCCGGGGTGTGAGGCCGGTCATTCCTTCAGTGCCATGACCGGGGGTGAGGCTGGGCACCACTTCAGTCCCATGACCCGGGGGTGAGGGCCGGGCACTCGTTTTTTGCTCTATGACTAGGGTGAGGCCCGAGCCCTTCAGTGCCATGGCCCGGGGGTGTAGAGCCGGGCACCTCTTCAGTGACATGACCCAGGGCTTTAGGGCCGGGCACCCCTTCAGTGCCATGAGCCGGGGTGTGAGGTCTGGCATCCCTTTAGTGCCATGGAGCGGTGTGAGGCCGAGCACCCCGACAGAGCAATGAACTGGGGTGTGACGGCCGGGCACCTATTCATTGCCATGACCGGGGTGTGAGGGCGGTCACCCTTTCAGTGCCATGAATCGCGGTGTGATGGCGGGCATCCCTTAGGTCCATGACCCGGGGTGTGAGGGCCGTGCACCACTTCAGCGATATGACCCGGGGTGTGAAGGATGGGCACCTTTCAGTGCCATGACACGGGTGTGAGCCGTGCACCCCTAAGTGACATGACCCGGGGTGTGAGGGCAGGCACCCGTTTAGTGACATGACCCGGGTGTGAGGCCGGGCACCCTCACAGCAATGACCCAGGTGTGAGGGCCAGGCACCCTTCAGTGACATCACCCGGGGTTTGAGGGCCGGGCACCCCTTCAGCACCATGACACACGAGGTGTGAGGGCCAGGCACCCTTTCAGTGCCATGACCCGGGGTGTGAGCCAACCCTCCTTCAGTGCCATGACCCGGGGTGTGACGGCCGGGCACCTTCAGCCATGTCCCGAGGTGTGAGGCCGGTCACCCATTTAGGTCATTAACCAGGTGGGGACCGGGCACACCTTCAGTGCCATGGCCAGGGGGTATGACGGCTGGGCACCGCTTCAGTGACATGACCCAGGGTGTGAGGGCAGTCACTCCTTCAGTGCCATGACCCAGGATGTGAGGGCGGGCACTCGCTAGTCTATGGCCAGGGGTGTGAGGCCAGGCACCCCTTCAGTGCTATGACCTGGGGTGTAGCGAGCACCTTTCAGTGCCATGAGCCGGGGTGTGAGGCCAGCCACTCCTTCAGTGCCATGACCTGAAGTGTGACCAGGCACCCAGCCCCATGTCCCCAGGTGTGAGGGCCGGTCACCCATTTAGGTCATTAACCAGGTGTGTGAGGGCCTGGCACCTTCAGTGCCATGCCCAGGGGTGTGACGGCTGGGCACCGCTTCAGTGACATGACCAGGGTGTGAGGCCGGTCCTCCTTCCAGTGCCATGACCCGGGATGTGAGGCCCACTCGTTTAGGTCTATGGCCAGGGGTGTGAGCCAGGCACCCCTTCAGTGCTATGACCTGGGGTGTGAGGGCCGGCACCCTTTCAGTGCCATGAGCCGGGTTTGAGGGCCAGCCACTCCTTCAGTGCCATGACCTGAAGTGTTGGCCAGGCACCCCTTCAGCCCCATGTCAGTGTGAGGCCGGCCACCCGTTTAGGTCTATAACCAGGTGTGTGAGGGCCAGGCACACCTTCAGTGCCATGGCCAGGGTGTGACGGCTGGGCACCCCTTCAGTGACATGACCAGGGTGTGAGGCTGGCCACCCTTCAGTGACATGACCCGGGGCGTCAGTTCAGGGCACCCCTCAGTGCCATTTGCCGGGGTGTGAGGGCAGGCACCCTGAGTGCCATGGGAACAGGGGTGAGGCCAGGCACAACCAGAGCTATGACCGGGGTGTGAGGTCCGGGCCCCCTTTCACATGACACAGGGGTGTGAGGGCCGAGACACCCGTTTGGTCTCTAACCAGGTGTGTGAGGCCAGGCACCCCTTTAGTGCCATGAGCCGGGGTGTGAGGGCCAGGCACCTTGTGCCATGAACGGGGTGTGAGGGCCGGGCAGCCTACAGAGCTATGAATCAGGTGTGAGGCCGGGCACCACTTCACATGACACAGGGGTGTGAGGGCCAGGCAGCCCTTCATATGACACAGGTGTGAGCCGGGCACCTTTTCAGTGCCATGACCAGGGTGTGAGAGCCGGGCTCGATTTCAGTGCCATGAATCCAGGGTGTGAGGGCCGGGCACCCTTCCAGCACCATGATCCGGGGTATGAGGCTGGGCACCCATTCAATGCTATGACCCGTGGTGTGAGGGCCGGGCAACCTTTCAGTGACATGACACCAGGGTGTGAGGGCCGGGCACCCTTTCAATGACACTGACAGATGTGTGGGCAGCGCGCCCTTTCAGTGCCATAACCCGGGGTGTGAGGGCTGTCACCCCTTCAGTGCCATGACCCGGGGTTTGAGGGCAGGGCACACCTTCAGCCCCATGACCCAAGGCCAACTTTATAGGCCTATACCAGGGGTGTGAGGGGCCGGACACCTGTTTAGGTCCATGACCAGGGGTGTGAGGCCGGGCACCCCATCAGCACCATGACCCGGGGTTTGATGGCCGGAAACCGCTTCAACCCCCATGACCTGGGGTGAGGCCAGGCACCCCTCAGCCACCATGACCCTGGTGTGAGGGCAGGCACCAAAGCAACGAATCCGGGCAGGAAAGCCCGGCACCCCTCAGCACCACCCTGTGTGGAGCGCCAGGCACCCTTCAGTGACATAACCTGGTGGGCTGGGCACCCTCATTACCCCATGAATCGGGGTCCGGCACCCTTCAGCATCAAACTCAAAGATGCCAGGCACCCTCAAAAACCATGACCAACAGAACATCCTCTAGAAGGACACGACCTGATTTAAGGACTCAGAATGAGGCCACACCCCAATCAAAAAGCACAAACCATGAACCACACAGTGATACAGAATCAACACCTTCACATTTGTGAGGCCAAACTTCAAAGACACCAACCCCTAAGGAGGCACCACCTGGGACACATATCAAAGAAGGTTGCACCCATTCACACTATGACCAAAGGAGCCAAACCTAGTGAAGGACTCAAAAAGTACAATTCTCTCAGTTCAATGACCTGGTGATGAACCTGCACCAACCTCTATGACCTGTAGAGGACAAACTTTCAGTGAACCACAAGAAAGGGTAATTCCTTCACTACAACCGATGGAGGCCAACTCTCTCAAAAGAAAAAACACCAGATGCAAACTGAATCAAGAGCAAACCCTTCAGACATGACCCTGGTTGAGGGAGGCAACCCTTCAATGCCATGACCTGGGTGAGGGGGCTGGAACCCCTTCAGTGACATGACCTGGGGTGTGTGGGCTGGCACCCCAGCACCATGGAACCAGAGTGTTAGGGCCGGGCTCTGACTCCAGCCAAGAATCGGGGTGAGGGTCGGGCACCCTCCAGTGACATGACCTGGTGTGAGGGCCGGGCATCTCCAGCACCATGACCCAGGGAGGAGGGCTGGAAACCGCTTCAACCCCATGACCTGTGTGTGGGGGCCGGCACCCCTTAGAGTCCATGACCTGCAGAGGGCTGCAACCCCTTCAGTGCCATGACCCGGGGTGTGAGGGCCGGGCATCCCTTCAGTGTCATGAACTGGGTGTGTGGAGGCCAACCCTTCAGTGCCATGGTGAGGCTGGGCACCCCTACAGTGCTGCGAACTGGTGTGACCCGGCACCCTCTTCAGCACCAGACCGGGGGGTGAGCGGCCAATGATCAGCGTGAATCGGGGTGAGCCCGGGCACCCTCCAGCACCATGACCCGGGTATGAAGGCTGGGCACCCTTCAGTGCTATGACCCGGGTGAGGACTGCACCCTTTCAGTGACATGACCTGGGGCGTGAAGCACCCTTCAATGACATGACCCGGGTGGGGCCGGACACCTTTCAGTGCTATGACCTGGGTGTGCGTGCCCGATTACTGCATGACCTGGGTGAGGGGCCGGCACCCTTCAGCCCCATGACCTGAGGTGTAGATGGCAGGGCCACCTGTTTAGGTCTATAACCAGCTGTGTGAGGCCGGTCACACCTTCAGTGCTATGGCCGGTGTGACGGCCGGGCTTAAAAGCGGCGACCCGGCAGTATGAGGGCCGGGCACCCCTTTAGTGCCATGAGCCGGGGTGTGAGGGCAGGGAACCCCTTCAGTGACATGACCTGGGGTGTGAGGGCCACCACCCTTCAGTACACACGAACCGTGGTGTGAGGGCCGAGCACCCCTTCAGTGTCATGAACGGGGGTGTGAGGGCCGGGCACCCTTTCAGTGCCATGAAACGGGGTGTGAGGGCTGGCATCCCTACAGTAAGCGAACCGGGTGTGAGGGCTGCACCCCTTCAACACCTATGACCCAGAGTGTTAGGGATCATGATTTCAGTGCCAAGAATGGGTGAGGGCCGGGCACCCCATCAGGCACCATGACCTGGGGTGTGTGATGGTGGCTGGAACCGCCCAACCCCATGACCTGGGTGTGAGGGCTGGGCACCCTTCAGCCACCATGACCCGGGGGTGAGGGCCGGGCACCCCCTTCAGCCACCCCTGACCTGTGTGAGGGCCGGGCACCTTTCTGTGCTATGAATCGGGTGTGGTGCCGGCACCCATTCAGCACTGGCGACCCGGGGTGAGGGCCAGGCACCCCTTCAGTGCCATGACCCGGGTGAAGGCCGGGCACCTTCAGTGACATGACCTGGGCAGAGGGCTGGGCACCCTTCAGTGACATGACCCGGGTGTGAGGGCTGGGCACCCCTCCAGCACCAAGACCCGGGGTGTGAGGGTGGGAACCGCTTCAACCCCATGACCCGGTGAGGGCTGGCACCCTCTGAAAATATGACCCGGGTGTTAGGGGGCTGGGCACCCCTTCACTGTCATGAACCGGAGCAGAGGCTGGCACCCTCAGTGCCAAGGAAACGGGGTGTGAGGGCCGGGCACCCCTAGAGTGTTAAGCAAACCGGGGTGTGGAGGGCTGGCACCCCTTCATGACCAGGGGTGTGAGGGTCAGGCACCCCTTCAAAGAAATGAATCGGGGTGTGAGGGCTGGGCACCCCTTCAGTGACATGACCCGGGGGTGTGAGGACAGGCACTTCTTCAATGCCAAGTGACCTGGGGTGAGGGCCGGGAACCCCTTAGTGACATGACTAGGTGTGAGGGCTGGGCACACCTTCAGTACCATGAACTAGAAAGAAAGAAGGCCTGATTTCAGTGCCAAGAATCGGGGTGAGGGACAGGCACCCTCCAGTGACATGACCTCGGGTGTGAGGGCCGGGCACTCTCCAGCACCATGACCCAGGGAGGAGGGCCGGAAACTGCTTTCCAACCCCATGACCTGTGGTGGAGGTGCTGGCACCCTTTAGGTCCATGACCCGGGGTGTGGAGGGCCGTGCACCCTTCAGTGCTGGCGACCCGGGGTGTGAGGGCCGGGCATCCTTCAGTGTCATGAACCTGGGTGAGGGCTGGGCACCCTTTCAGTGGCGAACGGGGTGTGAGGGCTGGCACTTTACAGTGCTGCGTGTAACTGGTGGACTGGGCACCTTTTTCAGCACTAAGGACCGGGGGTGTGAGGCTGCCTGATTTCAGTGCCATGAATCGGGGTGGACAGGCCGGGCACCTCCAGCACCATGACCCGGGGTATGAAGGTCAAGCACTTTCAGTGCTGGCGACCCGGGGTGAGGACTGTGCACCCTTTCAGTGACATGACCGATGTGAAGGCGGTACCCCTTCACGACATGACCTGGGCTGACACTCCTTTCAGTTATGAGATCTGCAAGGCCCGGATTACTCCTTCTGCCATGACCCGGGGTGTGAGGGCCGGGCACTTCACAGCCCCATGACCCGAGGTGTGATGGTGGTGTCACCCGTTTAGGTCTATAACCAGCGGTGAGGGCCGGGTCACACCTTCAGTGCTGCGGCCAGGGGTGGACGGCCGGGCACTGCTTTCAGTGCCATACCCGGCGTGGTGAAAGCCGGGCACCTTTGAAAGCGGCGGAGTTGTGAAAGGGAACTCTTCTGTGACATGACCTGGGGTGGAGGGCTGTTCACCCTTCAGTTCCATGACCCGGGGTGTGAGGCCGAGCACCCCTTCAGTGTCATGAACTGGGGTGTGAGGGCTGCACCCTTTCAGTGCCATGAACGGGGTGTGAGGGCCGGGCACCTTCACATTACCTGTTGTGGGAGGTGGCCGGGCACCCCTCAGTGAAATGAAATGGGTGTGAGGGCTGGCACCCCTTCAGCACCATGACCCAGAGTGTTAGGGACTGCCCACTCTGCGCCAAGAATCGGGTGGGAGGGTCGGGCACCCCTTCAGCACCATGACCCGGGGTGTGATGGCCGGGAACCGCTTCAACCCCATGACCCGGGGTGTGAGGGCCGGGCACCCCTTCAGCCACCATGACCCGGGGTGGGAGGGCCGGGCACCCTTACAGTGCCATGAATCGGGGTGTGAAAGCCGGGCACCCATTCAGCACCATGACCCGGGCTGTGATTGCCAGGGACCCCTTCAGTGCCATGACCGGGGTGTGAAGGCCGGGCACCCCTTCAGTGACATGACCTGGGGTGTGAGGGCCGGGCACCCCTTCAGTGACATGACCCGGGGTGTGAGGGCCGGGCACCCCTCCAGCACCATGACCCGGGGTGTGAGGGGCGGGAACCGCTTCAACCCCATGACCCGTGGTGTGAGGGCTGGGCACCCCTTCAGTGCCATGACCCGGGGTGTTAGGGCCGGGCACCCCTTCACTGTCATGAACCGGAGTGTGAGGGCCGGGCACCCTTTCAGTGCTATGAAACGGGGTGTGAGGGCCGGGCACCCCTAGAGTGCTGCAAACCGGGGTGTGAGGGCCGGGCACCCCTTCACATGACCAGGGGTGTGAAGGTCAGGCACCCCTTCAGTGAAATGAATCGGGGTGTGAGGGCCGGGCACCCCTTCAGTGACATGACCCGGGGTGTGAGGGACAGGCACCCCTTCAATGCCATGACCCGGGGTGTGAGGCCAGAACCTTGATGACATGACCTGGGGTGTGAGGGCCAGGCACCCCTCCTTTCCATGACCCAGGGTGAGGGCCGGGAACCGCTTCAACCCCATGACCCGTGGTGTGAGGGCCGGGCACCCCTTTAGGTCCATGACCCGGGGTGTGAGGGCCGTGCACCCCTACAGTGCTATGACCCGGGGTGTGAGGGCCGGGCATCCCTTCAGTGTCATGAACCGGGGTGTGAGGGCCGGGCACCCTTTCAGTGCCATGAAACGGGGTGTGAGGGCCGGGCACCCCTACAGTGCTGCGAACCGGGGTGTGACCCGGGCACCCCTTCAGCACCATGACCCGGGGTGTGAGAGCCGGGCTCGATTTCAGTGCCATGAATCGGGGTGTGAGGGCCGGGCACCCCTCCAGCACCATGACCCGGGGTATGAAGGCCGGGCACCCCTTCAGTGCTATGACCCGGGGTGTGAGGACCGTGCACCCTTTCAGTGACATGACCCGGGGTGTGAAGGGCGGGCACCCCTTCAATGACATGACCCGGGGTGTGTGGGCCGGACACCCTTTCAGTGCCATGACCCGGGGTGTGCGGCCCGATTACTCCTTCGGTGCCATGACCCGGGGTGTGAGGGCCGTGCACTCCTTCAGCCCCATGACCCGAGGTGTAATTGCAGGGCCACCCGTTTAGGTCTATAACCAGCTGTGTGAGGGCCGGTCACACCTTCAGTGCCATGGCCAGGGGTGTGACGGCCGGGCACCGCTTCAGTGCCATGACCCGGCGTATGAGGGCCGGGCACCCCTTTAGTGCCATGAGCCGGGGTGTGAGGGCCGGGCATCCCTTTAGTGCTATGAAACGGGGTGTGAGGGCCGGGCACCCCTACAGAGCTATGAACCGGGGTGTGAGAGCCGGGCACCCCGTCACATGACATGGGGTGTGAGGGCCGGAAACCCTTTCAGTGCTATGACTCTGGGTGTGAGGCCCGGACACCCTTTCAGTGACATGACCCGGGGTGTGAGGGCCGGGCACCCCTTCAATGACATGACCCTGGGTGTGTGGGCTGGGCACCCTTTCAGTGCCATGACCCGGGGTGTGAGGGCCTCACCCCCTTCAGTGCCATGAATCTGTGCAGGGCTGCACCCTTTCAGCCCCATGACCGGATGAGGGCCGGCACTCGTTTAGGTCTACACTGTGTGTAGGCCGGCATACCAGTGACACGACCGGGGGCGTCAGGCCGGGCACCCTTTCAGTGCCATGATCCGGGGTGTGAGGGCCGGCCACCTTCAGTGCCATGACCGGGGTGTGGGGAGGGCTGGGCACCCCTTCCGCCACACATGACCCAGGATGTGAGGGCTGGCACTCTGTTTAGGTCTATGACCAGGGTGTGAGGGCGCATACCTTCTCAGTACATGACTGGGGGCGTTAGGCCGGGCACCCTTTCTGCCAAGGACTGTGTGAGGGCTGGCCATCCCTTCAGTGACATGACCCTGACCCGGTGTGAGGGCGGGCACCTTCAATGACAGAAACGGGGTGTGAGGGCTGGTCACTCTTCACATGACATGGGGTGTGAGGGCAGGGCACCTTAGTGCTATAACCTGGGTGTGGGCCGCAGACCACTTTTAGGTAATGACCAGGGGTGAGGGCTGGCAACCTTCAGTGCCATGGCTAGGGGTGTGACGGGGCACCATCAGTGCCATGACCCGGGTGTGAGGCCGGGCACCACTTCAGTGACATGTCCTGAGGTGTGAGGGGCAGGACCTTTTAGTGCTATGACCCGGTGTGAGGGCAGCGACCACACATTAGGTACATGACCAGGGTGTGAGGGCGGCAAACCTCAGTGCCATGGCCAGGAGGAGGGCTGGGCACCCCATCAGTGCCATGACCCGGGGTGTGAGGGCCGGGCACCACTTCAGTGACATGACCCGTGAGGGGCCGGGCACCACTTTAGTGACATGACCTGTGTGTGAGGACCGGGCACCCCTTCAATGACATGACCTGGGTGTGAGGGCTGGCACCCTTTCAGTGCCATGAAACGGGGTGTGAGGGCTGGTCACCTTCACATGACATGGGGTGAGGGCAGGCACCTCAGTGCCATGACCCCGGGTGTGAGGGTAGGGCACCCGTTCAGTGCCACGAATCGGGGTGTGATGGCCGGGCACCCTTCAGCTCCATTACCCGGTATGTGAGGGTTGGCCACCCCTCCAGCACCATGGACCGGGGTGTGAGGGCCGGGCACCCCTCCAGAACCATGGCCCGGGGTGTAAGGGACGGCACCCCACAGAGCTATGAACCGGGTTGGGGGGCTGGATCCGTTCACATGATGGGTGTGAGGCAGGGCACCTTTCAGTGCCGTGAACCGGGCAGGGCTGGCAACTTTTCAGTGCCATGAATCGTGATGTCCGGGCACCCCTTCAGCCTCATGACCCGTGGTGTGAGGACCGGAACCTTTCAACCCTGACCCGGTGAGGGCTGGCACCCCTTTAGGTCCATGACCCGGGGTGGAGGGCCAGGCACCCCTCAGTGCCATGACCTGGTGTGAAGGCCGGCACCCCTTCAGTGACATGACCTGGGTGTGACGGCCGGACACCTTCAGTGACATGACCCCGGGTAGCTTGGGGCCGCACCTCCAGCACCATGACCCGTGAGGGCGGAACCGTCAACCCCATGACCCGTGGTGAGGGCTGGGCACCCCTCAGAGCATGACCTGGGGTGTTAGCAGGGCACCCCTTCACTGTCATGAACTGGAGTGTGAGGGGCCGGGCACCCTTTCAGTGCCATGAAACGGGGTGTGAGGGCTGGCACCCCTAGAGTGCTGCAAACCGGGGTGTGAGGGCTGGCACCCCTTCACATGACCAGGGGGTGTGAGGGTCAGGCACCCTTCAGTGAAATGAATCGGGGTGGAGGGCCGGGCACCCTTCAGTGACATACCCGTGTAAGGACAGGCACCCTTCAATGCCATGACCCGGGTGTGAGGGCTGGGAACCCTTCAGTGACATGACCTGGGGTGGAGGGCTGGGCACCCTTCAGCACCATGAACCAGAGTGTAGGGCCGGCCTGATTTCAGTGCCAAGAATCGGGGGTGAGGGCCGGCACCCTCCAGCACCATGACCCAGGGAGGAGGGCGGAAACCGCTTCAACCCCATGACCCGTGGTGTGAGGGCTGGCACCCCTTAGGTCCATGACCCGGGTGTGAGGGCTGCACCCCTTCAGTGCCATGACCCGGGGTGTGAGGGCCAGGCATCCTTCAGTGTCATGAACCGGGTGTGAGGGCCGGGCACCCTTTCAGTGCCAAGGAACGGGGTGAGAGGCCGGGCACCTTACTGGTGCGGTGAACTGGGGTGTGACCCGCACCCCCTTCAGCACCATGACCCGGGTGAGGCTGCCTGATTACATGCGTATGAATCTGGGTGAGGGCCGGCACCCCTCCAGCACCACCATGACCGGGGAATGAAGGCACGGCACCCCTTCAGTGCTATGACCAGGAGGCCTGTGCACCCTTTCAGTGACATGACCCGTGTGGCGCGGCACCCCTTCAATGACATGACCTGGGGTGTGGCTGACACCTTTCAGTGCGCGACCCGGGGTGTGCGGGTTCGACTCTCTTCACAAGGCGACCCGGGGTGTGAGGCTGGCACTCTTCAGCCCTATGACCTGAGGTGTGATGGCAGGGCCACCTGCTTAGGTCTATAACCAGCTGTGTGAGGGCCGGTCACACGCTCAGTCTACGGCCAGAGTGTGACGGCCGGGCACCGGTGATCAGCCATGACCTGAGCGAGTGAGGCCCGGCACCCCTTTAGTGCCAAGGAGCCGGGGTGTGAGGGCCTGGCATCCCTTTAGTGCCAAGGAAAGCGGGTGTGAGGCCTGCACCCCTACAGAGCTATGAACCGGTGAGAGCTGCACCCTGTCACATGACACGGGGTGAGGGCCGAACCTTTCAGTGCATCACGCGGGCTGTGAGGCCCGGACACCTTTTCAGTGACATGACCCGGGTGTGAGGGCTGGCACCCCTTCACGACATGACCCGTGTGTGGGCTGGGCACCCTTTCAGTGCCTTTGACCCGTGGTGAGGGCGCACCCCTTCAGTGCCATGAATCTGGGTGTGAGGGCCGGGCACCTTCAGCCCCATGACCCGGGATGTGAGGGCCGGGCACCTGTTCAGGTCTATGACCAGGGTGGAGGCCGCATACCTTCAGTGACACGACCGGGGCAGTCAGGGCCGGGCACCCCTTTCAGTGCATGATCCGGGGTGTGAGGGCGGCCACCCTTCAGTGCCATGACCCGGGGTGAGGGCTGGGCACCCTTCCACATGACCCAGGATGTGAGGGCTGGCACCTGTTAGGGTCCATGACCAGGGGGTGTGAGGGCCGGGCATACACCTTCAGTGACATGGTGGGGGCGGGCACCCCTTCAGTGCCATGACCCGGGGTGTGAGGCCGCTGACCACTCATTCAGTGACATGACCCTGTGAGGGCGCATTAATGACATGAATCGGGGTGAGCCGGCACCCACATGAGGCCAGGATCTTCAGTGACATGAATCGGGGTGTGGGCCAGACATCCTCAGCACCATGACCAGGGGTTGAGGGCCAGGCACCTTTAGTGCCATGAGCCGGGGTGTGAGGGCCTGGCACCTCTTCAGTGCCATGACCAGGAGGGTGGGCAGGGAAACCCCTCAGGAACCATGACCCGGGGGTGAGGGCTGGGCACCACCACATGACACGGGTGTGAGGGCCAGCCTTCATATGACCTGGGGTGTGGTCAGGCACCTTTCAGTGCCATGACCCAGGGTGTGAGGCAGGCACACTTCAGTGCCATGAACGGGAGGTGTGGCCGGGCAACCCTCAGTGCCATGATCCGGGTATGAGGGCGGGCACCCCTTCAGTGCCATGACCCGGGGTGTGAGGGCCGGGCACCTTCAGTGACATGACCCGGGGTGTGAGGCCAGGCACCTTTAG
>NW_024737055.1:0-15006 GCF_018991925.1 Homarus americanus
CAGAGGGGTAATGGGTACGAAACTCCCCTCAGGCCACTACACCTTAATTGTTTTCTATAATCATATGAACCCGGGATAGGGGTTACTTGAGGCGGTGTTTAGAAGCTTCTGTCGTCTTCAGGTGTACTCCAACTACCTTTCATTTCAGTTCACTTAATTAGCCTATGAAACAAACAGCATAGGTACAGGTTCTAAGCGCAGGTGTGGGGATCTAGAGATTTTTCATCGTATCAAATTTTGTTTTAATGTCTCTTCTTTTCGTTGACAAAAAAAATGGAAATAATTATTGTTTATCACTTTTCTTTTCTTTTGTCTTAGATATATCCTTGTCAGTTGGCTAAGTCCCTCAGAACAATCAGCTTCTCTTACCACTGAGAGTCTTGGCTTCGACCTTTGTGACTTTAATAAGAATTTTGCGTTTAAAAATAAAAGTTTTGACTCCCCTCCTTTGGCTTGTAGTTGACCACTCTTGTAGAATAAAAGGACCCAAGATACTTACCCTTGTGTTCGCCTCTCTTGCACACTTGTGGATCTAATTAAAACTCTGCGTTTTAATTTGTCTGAATTATTCCCCATCAGTATTTAGTTTTGCATCCAAATTGCTTTATTAGTAACTAACTTATAATTAAAGCACAAGAGGCAGAATTTTTTTAATTAATGATGTGTTTCGTGGATGTACAGTAAAGTAGCCTACATAGTTCTATATTGTGAATACGTAGTGCACACTTACCTTCATCTCAACCTTGTGTAAAGTCGGAGGTATATAAATCGTGTATTAATGTGTAGAGGTGACTGTATGTAATTATCTGAGTACTATATATATTTTAAGCCTTATGATCAAGGGACATAGGGGCGGCATTGATGGAGGATGATTGTGTAGCGAACAACGTAGTGAAAAGTCACCTTTCAGTTCCATGGCCAAGTTTATTACAAGAGGAATATCAATCTATTCTACGCAATAAGTAAACCACTAAACCTACATTACAAAATGTTGGCCATTTTATCCATCTTAACGATCACCTTTCCTAACCGACTAACTGATGGTGTTGTTCCCTGTGTGAGAGTTTTATTTCCATGACGTTTCATCATGTATGTTTCCTGACATGCAATCAGACCTTCGCTAACCAGTTTTTCCTCCCCCTTCTTTTGACATATTTCCTTTCAATTGTTTTCATATTCATTAAAAGTTTCCCCTGAAAAGTTTTATATTTTATTCGCTTTTTTTCAATTATATCTGTTAAGCTAAACCGTACTGCAGCATCCATGCAATTATAGTATATAAAATTACTATATACTTGTGGTAATATGGTCTGATATATTTATTAATGTATGTATTAGATTCTTGACGCAGTTTTGTCTTAAATATCATCTTTAACTCATAACTTTGTTTACTGTTACCTGCGCTTGTCCATAAACCGGGGCGGTGAGTCACGGGTGTTGTGGAGTGTTGATATGTGTGTGTGTGTGTGTGTGTGTGTGTGTGTGTGTGTGTGTGTGTGTGTGTGTGTGTGTGTGTGTGTGTGTGTGTGTGTGTGTGTGTGTGTGTGTGTGTGTGTGTGTGTGTGTGTGTGTGTGTGTGTGTGTGTGTGTGTGTGTGTGTGTGTGTGTGTGTGTGTGTGTGTGTGTGTGTGTGTGTGTGTGTGTGTGTGTGTGTGTGTGTGTGTGTGTGTGTGTGTGTGTGTGTGTGTGTGTAGCAAATCTCCTCACTAGATTTATGGCTCCATTACCAAGGAATTCTCAGCCATTCTTAGTATTTCGTGGACGAATTTTGAGATCAGGGGAAAATTTACCACAAACTTTAAAGTCACATAAAGCTTATTGTGCCCAAGAGTTATCTGGGTATTATACTGTTTATGATGGAATGTGAGGCAGCCTTATACTGATCTTACAAGTGCTGCTCAAGATACACTTTTAACACACACACACACACATTCTCACATCTTGTACTTCCCTCCAAGTACAGTATATGACCTGCAGGTACTCAGATACAAGGGACACACGGACCTCCTAACAAGTCAACATCAGTAACTCCCTCTATTAGTGTCCACGTCCCGTCTTACTTGAGTCCAGATGTATGGATTGTGTCACTACTCGCTACAGGACTGTCAGAAAACGTCACCTAACTTAAACTGATGGGACGGCTCGTGTAGTATCTCCTGTACTGTCAAACTTGCCGAGTTACATTGAATAATGACTTTAAACACAGCAAAAGGTATTTACCTGAGTGATAGACAAAGAGACAGATCATCAGTATAGACTTTTAATAGTTGAACTGAAATTAATATTAATATGGAGACAACGCTGTAAACTTTATTTTCATATATCAAATGTGTCTTCCTAAAGTTGATATTTGGCACCAGGTCGGGGTGACAGCCTTGAGTAGTGTACAGTATGTTCCCTGAGTGGCTGTTAAGACAAGCTGCTTGATTTGTTGCCGCGTCAGGCCCTGAGGGAGGGAAGGAGGGAAGGTGTCGTGGCAGTATTGTAGTAGTAGATAACATTGTCGTGAGGGAGGGAGGCAGGGAGGGAAGGTGTCGTGGCAGTATTGTAGTAGTAGATAACATTGTCGTGATGGAGGGAGGGAGGGAGGGAGGGAAGGTGTCGTGGCAGTATTGTAGTAGTAGATAACATTGTCGTGATGGAGGAGGAGGGAGGGAAGGAGGAAGGTGTCGTAAGCAGTATTGTAGTAGTAGATAAATATTGTCGTGATGGAGGGAGGAGGGAGGGAAGGAGGAAGGTAAGCCGGCAGTATAGTAGTAGTAGATAACACATTGTCGTGATGGAGGGAGGGAGGGAGGGAAAGGAGGGAAGGTGTCGTGGCAGTATTGTAGTAGTAGATAACATTGTCGTGATGGAGGGAGGGAGGGAGGGAAGGAGGGAAGGTGTCGTGGCAGTATTGTAGTAGTAGATAACATTGTCGTGATGGAGGGAGGGAGGGAGGGAAGGAGGGAAGGTGTCGTGGCAGTATTGTAGTAGTAGATAACATTGTCGTGATGGAGGGAGGGAGGGAGGGAAGGAGGGAAGGTGTCGTGGCAGTATTGTAGTAGTAGATAACATTGTCGTGATGGAGGGAGGGAGGGAGGGAAGGAGGGAAGGTGTCGTGGCAGTATTGTAGTAGTAGATAACATTGTCGTGATGGAGGGAGGGAGGGAGGGAGGGAAGGAGGGATAGTGTTGTGATGACATCATTAACATACAACCATGTATTATCGTAGACTATTCCAGATCACCAGCAGTAAGGCGGACAATTCCATACACAGTGCAGTATATCTCTCACAAAACGATCTAATGCAACGAATAAAATTGTCCTTTATTACACATATAGTTGTGTCTTGTGTTTATTTGTACCTTGTTCATCTGGTAGAGCACGTAGGATGGCACACAACTGTGTAGGAGCGTGGCCACACAACTGTCACACACACACACCTGCGTTAGGTCACTACAGGGTATTGGTGTAAGTGAGGTAGACTACAA
Organism: Homarus americanus; assembly: GCF_018991925.1. Taxonomy (NCBI): domain Eukaryota; kingdom Metazoa; phylum Arthropoda; class Malacostraca; order Decapoda; family Nephropidae; genus Homarus; species Homarus americanus. Next base: position 3,474 of record NW_024737055.1, read on the forward strand.
TACGTGTCACAGTGTTACATATGTCTACGTGTCTTCTACAGCCAAGTGTTTCGTTATATTTGTTCGCTTTTATAAACTGTTGTATCGTACACAAGTTGTCGCTGCTCGTCTCTCGAGGATAGACTGAGAGTTCGTTGGTGAGGGTTAAATTTACAACTTATCTCTCTGTAATAATATTCTGGTCCACGTTATCAACCTGTCAGCTTAATCATCTTGGTGAGGGAGGTGAGGAGAGAGAGGAGCATGTTCGTGGTGGTGGTGTTAGTGGTGGTAGTGGTAGTGGTGGTACTGGTAGTGAGAGAGGCAGCCGCTGGGTAATAAGAGCCAATATAAGACCTCATTATAAGTTTTAATGAAGCTGATTTCGCGGTAACTTAATACATGGTTGTGTAGCAGTCGGAGCGTGTGTGAGTCATAACCGAGCAGCGCCTAGGAACTGTTCTTGAGGGTACAAATCTTTCTTTACGCTTACTGGAGCCTTTGTCTGTCTCAGTGTGTAAAAACTATTACTTTCTTTTATTAGCGTTTGTTAGGTACACACATTCTTAGCAATGGTTTACTAGTGAAGAAATCATATTCTTAGTTGTTAATGCTAAGTTCAGCTTTATTATGTAAGCTTTGCGAAAATGTATTTACCATAGTCAGGATGGAGGATGGAATAAGAGGCTGTGGAGTCAGATTCATCCATCCATCACCCTGAACAACTTTGTAGTGGGTGTGATGCTCTCAAATCACCTAACTGACAGAAAAAGACTTTAGTGTCACCTCGCACATCAACACCCCGCCGCGCTGTGTCCACGAGACCACTGTGTCAACACACTCTGTAAGGGGAGAGATTTTTTTCCTTTTATGGATGAACATTTGTACTGATGGCGGGACTAGAGAAGACAGGATAAGATTACTGAAGGCACACGAGAAAGTATTTGACTTTTTTTTAATATATTTAAGACAAAATTTCGCGAATGGTGGTAAAGAGTGTTGTTACTACAGGGAAAAAGTAATATTTTTTTCTTAAAATTTTTGTCGTTACATGAATTTAGTTAGAGAAATTTAAACATGGTATGCAACTAAAAACAAGCTGGGGTGATGAATTAAGTTACACTACAAACAGTTGCCTCGTAAACAAGCGTGAGTTAGTTAGACACTTTTTGTTTTGTGTGTTTTTGCTTTTTTACGGGGATTAGCCCACCCGGGTACAGGTCACCGACCCACATCCGGGCCTGGGGGGCGAAAATTTAATAATAATAATAATAATAATAATAACAACAACGAACCATAAGGAAATACAAACATGAAAAAAAAAAGATCAAGAGTGAGAAACAATATTTGTATGTTGTGTTGTCAATAGTAAGAGAAACAATTGAGACCTTGCAATTGTGTGTAAATGAGGCAGAAAGTCAGATCAACAACCTGGGACTTGGTCACAATTTTCGTGATGCCACATGGCAGCAGGATCTACCATTAGACAACACATTATGCTTTCAGTACCTTCCCAGGCGGTAGTACCTCCCTGTTTGAGGGCTGCCTACTACCTACTGCCTACTTCTCTTGCTGTACTGGACGTCGCCAAGACTACTGTATGTATCTCAGTCCTATGGAATGATGAACCAGGGCAAATTTGCTTGGATGCGAGAATTGTGTTAGAATCCATGACCATGCATTTACAAAGCTGGAACACACGCACGCACATATATACACAATCGTACATGAGCACTTACACTCACAGAACAATACGTGAGCAAGTAAATACACACACACATCACTACATCCTTGACCACCGAAGGGTCAAGACGTACCTGGCGCTCCTCTCGGAGCAGCCAGGTCAACTGCTATGTTGGCCCATACCAACTCCCTCCCCTGAACCCTCCTCCCCACCGGAATATCAACAAGTTCACGCCAGAAGTCACTATTTCATTTAGGAAAGAAATGGAACCAGTGTTAAACAGAGGTGAACAGTGGTGAACAGTGCTTAAGTCAGTGAGAACAACTCAACAGTAACAGTGGTACCCAAGTTGACCTTTCACACAGTGAGGTCCCAGGTACCCAGTGATAACGGCCCGTAGACCCAACTACCAGCGATGTGTTAATCCGTCTACGATAGGAAGGCCTGGAACCACACCTCACTCATATAACACCATCTGTGAGAGAATTACTACACCACGTGAGGCCCCTCATAACACCATATGTGAAGGAGTTACTACACCACGTGAGGCCCCTCATAACACCATCTGTGAGGGAATTACTACACCACGTGAGGCCCCTCATAACACCATCTGTGAGGGAATTACTACACCACGTGAGGCCCCTCATAACACCATCTGTGAGGGAATTACTACACCACGTGAGGCCCCTCATAACACCATCTGTGAGGGAATTACTACACCACGTGAGGCCCCTCATAACACCATCTGTGAGGGAATTACTACACCACGTGAGGCCCCTCATAACACCATCTGTGAGGGAACTACTACACCACGTGAGGTCCCTCCTAACACCATCTGGGAGGGAGTTACTACACTACGTTTTTGCTGTTCAACACCTTCATTAATCTGTATGTTCACTGTATGTTCCTTTACCTTTCTCTAATGAAGGCTTTTGTTAAACCACCAATGTATGTAATAAGTCATTTATGCCCAATGTATATTTTCAGCCTTCGGGCTGCAGAACTTTTTCAATAAACCGTTAATTATTATTATTATTATTATTACACACACACACACTTAGTAATAGCAGCAGCACGCTACTTGTGTTCCACCACCGGCGGCTTAGTGTTAGTCACTGTGAGATAATGACATTAAACACACACATATAATACGAGTAATACCGCATGTAAGTCCCCCACAATCATATATATATATATATATATATATATATATATATATATATATATATATATATATATATATATATATATATATATATATATATATATATGTACTGCATATAGCCTCTCTTGTACTGTACATTAATAACAATAATTATAACATGACGCAGGCACCCCGGAACACAAGTCACCCATTTCTCTATTAATCAAGATTTTTTTTTACTTCTCTCCAAGAAACTTACCTCCTGTGTGTGGTTGTTAATCTCGCATTACAAACACTGGTGTCGGAGCTGAATGTTTTATTGTATTGTTTTTCCGCCCAGTTAGTGTGTACTGGAGGTAAGTGGCTTATGTTGGAGAGTGTACACACACACACACACACACACAATAATAATGAAAATAAGAACTCATGCGGAAAAGTTTGCAACACTTGTGGTAGAAAACGGCACAGCACAAGAAACAATGCGTTTACTAAAGAGAGAATTGTGAGGGCGGGGAAACATGAAGAAGCTGAAGGAGAGAAAATGTTATAGCAAAAGTTGTCACATGTTGAGGACCACAGCAACACCTGCCTTGTGGCTTTACTTGTTGTGTTGTGTTGCTGGTGTTGTGAGCCACCGAGTGTTAGGGACTTTGTTGTGTCCTGGTAATATTAGTATACTCAACTATTATTATATTTGCAACACAACTTAGCATTATGCCAAAGACATATTTAGCATACAGCTAACATTAACCAATTCCATCACAAATACATATGAGGCGCCTAGAATGGGAAAGTAAGCGTCAAAATCACGATTTGGAGATGTGGCCACAGGCGTGTCCACTGGCCTTTGTTCTACATGATCAACCTGACTGAGTGTCGCTTACGCCGCCGCAAGGTCGAGAATTCCATTGGAAGAACACTTAACTACTATACCCAATTTTGTGATATTGATTTATTTTTTACTTTTAGGGGGGGTGGGGGGATGTGGCATATGGGGCTCAACTTTCCACAGGCATCATCCCTTATACGGTCCAACTTTTGTGAAAAGTTTCATTGAAATTCCTGCAGTAGTTTCCATGGTACATAAACTTAAAACTTAAAATGTGATTTACTCAAAAGAGGCGTTTTGGAGATACGTCATTCCCATTATACTGTAATGCCACAGTGTCAAAAGGTTGAAAAAGGTTGTACTTCCCCCAAACTTGTGTGAATCAGAATAACTTACCAGACCTCTGCCTCACTCACTCACACGCCCGTATTTACTCTAAAATGTCCTTCTATTTTTTTAAGATTTTGGTTTCGTATGATTGTCAATGTTATTGTATGGTGGTCGTGCTGGGGAGGAGGGGGTCGTGCTGGGGGGGCCACCTCAAGGATGGTGATGAGTTTTGTGAGGTGCCGTGATGATCTGTGACTGGCTCAGCTAGTGCTGGTCTTACCACACTTCAGACCTTCACGGCATTGGTTGAGTGTTTGTAAGTTTAAGGCCTTAAGAACATCCTGGTAACCTGTGTGTGTTTGTGTACGTGTGTTTGTGTACTTGTGTGTGAACTGTATTGTGTGTATGTATGTATGAATGTATGTGTGTAAAGGTACCACCTCCGGGTTTTTTTGGAGGGGGAGGGGAGACCCGTAGCCTCAGAACACAACACAACAACAAACAAGAAAAAATATTCTTCCTGATTACATTTACATATTATCAGCCCTTATCATCCCTCACATTTGAAGTTATTTACTAATTTATATATTTTGAGATTAAGAAGTACCAAGATTTAGTTATGAAGAAAAGTGGATTTGGCCTCAGCTCCTGGCGGCAGGTCGAAAGTCATGCAGGTAAACAACCTTCGCTCAGCGGCCTACAGTACTGACACTCTGGGGGATTCATTTAACCTGGAAGCCTCGATAGTTTCAGGTATTTTTGCCGTTATAAAGATATTGGAGGTAATTTATCCTTAGGTGGCCAATTTTGGTCAACGGGTAAACCCAGGAGGGGCGTCTGTCATTCTGCCTCTTATATTTTCTCAGCATTTTCCTCAGCATGCGGTGAATTATAACCAGTTTAGTCTTAAATTACTGCTTGGTGGATGCTCTCGGGGGGTTGAATATGATCCTTATGTCAATACTGCTTGCGTGGCTAGTAAAGTATTATGACCGCTTTATTACACAGGTGAGCTGCTGCCCCGACCACACCCATTATCTAGTGTAAACAGTGCTCCACCCTCCCTCTGTCCATTACTACCCCTGTTTACCCCACCCTCCTATACAGCCCCATCCTCCCTCTCTCCCTTATCCTCCCTCTCTCTACCATCCTCCCTCTCTCCCTCACCCTCGCTCTCGCCCTCACCCTCCCTCTTTCCTTCACCCTCCCTCTCTTTACCATCCTCCCATGCAGTCGCCATCCTCACATACAGTCTCCATCCTCCCTCTCTCCCTCACCCCCTCACCCTCCCTCTCTCCCTCACCCTCGCTCTCGCCCTCACCCTCCCTCTTTCCTTCACCCTCCCTCTCTTTCCCATCATCTCATACAGTCTCCATCCTCCCTCTCTCCCTCACCCCCTCACCCTCCCTCTCGCCCTCACCCTCCCTCGTTCCTTCACCCTTTCTCTCTCTACCATCCTCCCATGCAGTCGCCATCCTCACATACAGCCTCCATCCTCCCTCTCTCTCTCGTCCTCCCTCCCTCCCTCACTCACATGAATACGAGTTTTCACAATTTCTAGTGACGTAAGTTTTACCTTCCTCTGCCCCCATACACAACTAGAATTAAGAATTCATCACCATTTCACCATGTTTTTCATCATCTTTGTATTTATCTTTTATATTTATTCTTCTATCTCCTTCCCTCTTTCACTATATATCCCAATTATCTTCTCTCGATTGTTTTCTATAGTTGGCCTTCATCTCTCTCGCCTCACCTTCCTTTCACCCCTTATTTCACCTCGTTCAATTTCTCTCTCATCCTCTCTATCCCTTTTTTCCATCTCCTGCCTGTCCCTGCCTCTTCCCCTTCCGTCCAGATATCTTCTAAATTCAGAACAAGGTAATAGATCAATCCCTCCCACACGCTGTTGACGGCTCCACCAGGAACCTATTGTGTTGTACAGTAGAGGGAAGGTATAACTAAGGTCGTCTTTGTTGTGTAGGGGAACAGGCTCACCCATCCTGCCTGAAGTACTGTACTGGTCGGTAGATTCCGTCCTGGTCCATAGTCATGTGTAAATAATATGATTTTTTTTTTTTGGGGGGGGGCTACTTAACAATAGTGAAAAGTGTTGTTATACCGCTTTCGCTCCCGTGTACAACCTTGGTGACAGCTGAGAAAAGCACACACACACACACACATACACACAGGATAAAGGAAGAACTGAAAGACAGAGAAAGAAGGAGGAATTGAATTATTAAATAATCTCAGAGTGAGTGTTTGTCTCCCGCTCTTGGTAGTGGAAATTCTTTTTACTGTGAGTGTTCCCAGCCAGCCAGAGATTGAAGTGAGGAGAGAGAGAGAGAGAGAGAGAGTAAATACCAAATTATGACACATTCTGTTGCTCATATTTGTCTTATTCGTGGCTTCACTCTTACCTCCTCTTCTCTATCTCTTATCTTCTTTCTATCTCTTATCTTTCTCTCAGCCTTTACCACACCATATATTTATCATGCTTTATCACCTGATTACCATCCATGGATTTTTTCTCCCCAGTTAATGTATAAAAGTGTATTTTCTTTCACCCCATACAATTTTAAGTTAACGTTTTCTATAAAGTCTTCCCAAAAAGTTTAAGTTTATCAAAAAAAATCATACTCTCTTTTTATTATTATTATTATTATTATTATTATTATTATTATTATTATTATTATTATTATTATTATTATTATTATTATTATTATTATTATTATTATTATTATTATCGTGAACAACAGAGTAAGTTCCCCCACCTCGCCCACTTGCCTCGTATCTCCCACACACTACTGGGGGAACCTCTCTACCTACCTACCTGTACCTGCCTGCCTGCCTGCCCACTGACCCAACAATTTCAGTATTTTCATTTAGTTGATTTACAAAAACTCCTCTCGCTTAAATTTAACTGAAGTAAAAAAAATGGAAAATATATTAAATTTTTTTGGTTAACTATTTCAGTTATGAATCACAAACTGTAACTATATTAATTCCTTTAGTTTGACAATAACAGTAAACTCAGCATCGTGAGTTAATGAGTTAGAGAAGGTGTAGTAGCTATTAGTGTGATTGTTTGTTGTGTTAATATCAAACACAAAGTGGAAGAACAATATTTTCACTCAACTTTACTTTAATTAAGATCTTACACAACTTATTTACACTTTACTTCGCCAACCGTTAACGCGTATAAATATGTATTAGATTAATTGAACGTATTGGTGCCAACACGTACAGTATATGCTAATGTATATGTAGATCCTTATTAAAATATTTGAGGCTAAGCCGTATGATGCATTACAGGTTATGTATATGTATAGTATCATCTATACAGCATTTGACACACTTCTAGAGAAATTAGTTGAATGTGGATTTATAACAGGTGTATGGCAAGGTTATTAAGACAAGGTAATTAATATATACTATTATTTACCTGTAATTAATGTGTACTATGTGGTTTATCTCGGTGCTGTCCTGATGGTCGGGTTATTTAGTCGTGCCTCAAGTAAGCCTGACAAGCTCACTACCATAATGGATTTAAAACTCCACCTCTTAAGTTTATTTCCTTCAATAGTGAACGAATTGAACTGAAGTCTTAAAGCTCTCGCCGACGTGTCTGGAACTTCCCCAAAAGTTTCTCGAGAAGTTGATCTATGAAACAGGATGGTCGATATTTGTAGATTGATTTTATTTTATTTTCTCACCTTATTATTTTGGAAACAATTCATATTTAGTGATATTTCCCCGTAACTTATTTATTTGTTTATTTTTGCTCCCCGAGTCTCCGTCACCTACACCAGGCGTCAGCACAGTTCATCGTACTTACAGAGAGCGGCCATGGTTTTTGTGTGTGGTTAGTTACAAGTTCCCCTGTGTGTGTGTGGACCTCAATTCCCGAAAGTAAAATGGTGAAGGAATTCAGCTAAGATAACTTTCTTAACCAAATGTCAATCATTTGTCGTCGGGTGTTGAGCCAAGCAAGAGACAACTTGGAAAATATGAAACGATTCTTTCAGATATTGTGGCTCAAAGTTAAAGAGTTTGTTAACTCTATCATCCAAGAAATATGAAGTGTGTATTTATATACCAGGTGTTACACTGTATCTCAACACTGTATTCCTGGACCTTTTTATAGCAATTCAATAAAAGAAAAACGTAAAAATATTAGGAAGTTTAGGTCATGTCAATACCATAGTTCTTCCCCTGCGCTGCCACCTCGTCCCACCAGTATTATGAAGTGTATGTGAATGTGTTCAGGGTGACGCTGGGTGTACTATATGAGAAGGTTAAGTGATACACATATACGGTCGATATATATATATATATATATATATATATATATATATATATATATATATATATATATATATATATATATATATATATATATATATATATATATATATAGATAAGTTTATTATTTAGTATTATTGTTCGTGTAATAATTTGATCAATAGTTATATAAATATTGATTGTAATTTACATTTACCTGAATATATAGTATAATCTTTCTGTTTCTTCTTAAAATATCTCTAAATCATAAGAGAATAAACTGGAAGGAGGAATATTTACCTGAGATTATTTTCCTTCCTGTCGTCTGGTTCTTTCCTCCTACGTAAGCTCGAGGGATATCAGACTAGAGGGAAATATGTGGAACCTGACAATATACTTCGTAAAAGAGGATTATATGTGGAGTTTTGTCGACGTTTTTGTGTGTGTGTGTGTGTGTGTGTGTGTGTGTGTGTGTGTGTGTGTGTGTGTGTGTGTGTGTGTGTGACAGTAACTATACTACCATTATCATCCTCCACCACCACATCTATCACTATAAACATCCCCACTACCACCACTACCATTACCAACATCACCACCTCCACCACCAACAACAACTACCACCACCACCACCAACAGCAACCACCACCACCACGACCAGCACAAACAACAACTACCACCACCACCAACAACAATAACCACCATCACCACCACTACCACCACCACCAACAACAACCACCACCACCAACAACAGCAACCACCACCACCACTACCAGCACAAACAACAACTACCACCGCCAACAATAACCACCACCACTACCACCACCACCAACAACAACCACCACCACCACTACCACCACCACCACCACAACAAAAAGAACCCTTAAAACTATGTAGTAGGAAGAACATGTTAGAGTTTGTGCAGCAAAACAAGTACTGCAAGCAAACTGCGTCGAACCATAATTTACCATGATGAAATGTATCACGAAACATATATATGAAACAGTAACAAAATCACTAGATACAAAAGATATTTATATACGCTATAGATTAAAGTTAGAATATATAAGTACTATCTGGCAATGTATATTTCTAAAGCAGATGTAAACAAAACTAAATGTAAAGTGTGTGGCCATTTTACATATTTCGATCCTCGTGTGTGAAGATATAGAACCTTTAGGGACAGGTCCAAGCACACTGTGTGAAATGGCACAACACTTCATCTATAATGGCAAGATAGCCGACATATTAAGATTGTATCCACTTTTTTGGACTTAGTAACTTTATCAGTTCTCATGTACAGAACCAAATACGCAATGTGCTTGAATACCTCCCACGTAAATGTGAATAACAAAGTGTGAGGCCAGACATACTGCCTCACACGCCTGTTCTCACGCATTTGTGAATAAGTTACCCTTTATGTATAGAACTAAACAAATAATGTAAATGAAATACTGTGTAACTTTCGGTGCCATAATATCCTGACAACCGGGGTTAATTATTATGACCCTTTGTAAACCCTACTCTGTAATCCTTTTGCGCTACCGCTCACAGGATGAGTGTGGGGTGCACAATAAAGTAGCCGCTGCAAGCGGCAAAATCAAATCAACTACAATCACCCCTACCACCACCACCACCACCACCAACAACAACAACTACCACCACCACCACCAACAGCAACAACCACCACCACCAACCACCATTCACTTTAATGTTACAGCCTCAGAAAACTGAATACACTCTCCCAGTTCTCTCCAAATTATATACCGTTTCCTTCCTGAACCTTCGACCAATATCATTTATCCTCAGTATATTTCTCGAAGCTATTCCATGTTTATTTTTTCCCCTCCCTTCATCCTTTCCCTTTTTCCAACCTGTCATGAACATCTTTACTTTCTCATTTTATGGGTTGATAGTCTCCTGGAGGAGTTCCTTGGAATAGAAAAAGTTGGAGACTCACTATTTTTCTGGGTGTGTTTTTTTGTGTATGTGTTTCTTTGTTTGTTTTTTTTACGTTTTTTTTTTTTTACGTTTGAAGAATATCGACTAAAGAACACTGGGAAGAAGGAAAGGTTTACAGTGGATCAGATTAAAGTGGATGGGGATTAAAATAAAGGGTTTGGCTCTAGATCATTTACTTATCTCCATAGTCCCGAGATAGACAGACAGACAGACAGAGATAGAGAGAGATAGAAAGAGGGAAATACAGAGATAGAATGAAGGAAGACAACCAGAGAGAGAGAGAGAGTGAAAGAGAGAGAGAGAGAGAGACTATTAATCACTAAGGAATATCCCCAGACCATAACATTGTAGGTTGATCGGTCCTTCAGGCTTCAAATAAAAGGGTAAAACGTTCTTAAATCAGACTCTTGGTAACTACTATAAACTCCTTCTTTTGTGAACGTCACCAGAGTGTCATCTGGGACAAGGAACAGCAGCAGGAAGAGTTGGGTCTTTTTGTTTATTCTTTTTTCTTTATCTTCTCTTGAAAATATCTTCCTTGTTTTCCAGTTTTTTATTTTTTAGCTCAAGTTAACTTTAATCTGCCGTCTACTGCGGCCTAACTTGATCAGAAGGAGAGTTGTCTATAAAGTTAGAAGCCAGTCAACAATGCGATTAAATAAGATTAGGACTCGCCAAAATTTAGTCTTAGTTGCGGTTTTGTTATATTATATTACGTTACGTTATGTTATTTTTATGTTTTGTTATGTTAGGATAGGATAGGTTAGGTTAGGTTAGGTTAGGTTAGGTTAAATTAGGTTAAATTAGGTTAGGTTAGGTTGGCTTGGGTAGGGATGGGGCAGGTGACGTCAGGATAGACTAGAAGTGGGTTTCATTTATTTAATCACCCGATACTGCTGAGGTAAGATTATTGTTGTCCCTTGATAAAAACACTAATTATAATAACACGGTAATGACTCTTGAGCAAACTTTCCAAATCGTAATAGTCACTGACAAGATTTATAAACATTTAAGAAATTTAGTTTGTCCAGCGACCTTTATGCATTAACTAAGTCGTTACCTTTATGAAACGAGATGCTAAGAATACTTCCAAGGTCATAAAGTTTGACGTAAGATCTCCAGAGCTCTTACCTGGTTGTAGTCTTTGACCCGAGATTTTAAGATATTAATAGATGAAGATTTTTGGCCTCCCACAATTCTCTAGAGCCGTGGTTGGTATGGGGAGGGTAGGGGACGTGAGGCTAGTAAGGGGAGGGGTGGCGTGAGGTTGGTACGGGAAGAGGAAGGTGGGCCATGAGGTTGGTATGGGGAAAGGGTATGGGTG
>NW_024737056.1:0-36738 GCF_018991925.1 Homarus americanus
ATAACAAAGTCCCCTGGTCGAGTATATCAAACTCCCCTGGTCGAGTATAACAATATCCCCTGATCGAGTATAACAAAGTCCCCTGATCGAGTATAACAAAGTCCGCTGATCGAGTATAACAAAGTCTCCTGATCGAGTATAACAAAGAACCCTGGTCGAGTATAACAAAGTCCCCTCATGGAGTATAACAAAGTCACCTCATGGAGTATAACAAAGGCCCGTGATCGAGTATAACAAAGGCCCCTGATCGAGTATAACAACGTCCCCTGATCCTAGTATAACAAAGCCCCCCTGGACGAGTATAACAAAGGCCCCTAATAAAGTATAACAAAGTCTCCTGATCGCATATAACAAAGTCCCCTCATGGAGTATAACAATGGCCCGTGATCGAGTATAACAAAGGCCCCTGATCGAGTATAACAACGTCCCCTGATCCTAGTATAACAAAGCCCCCCTGGACGAGTATAACAAAGGCCCCTGGATGAGTATAACAAAGTCCCCTGATCGAGTATAACATATCCCCTGATTGAGTATAACAAAGTCCTCTGGTCGAGTATAAAAAAGTCCCCTGATCGAGTATAACAAAGTCCCCTGGTCAAATATAACAAAGTCCCCTCATCGAGTATAACAAAGGCCCCTCATCGCGAATAACAAAGTCCATTGGTCAAGTATAAAAGAGATCCCTGGTCGAGTATAACCAAGTCCCCTGGTCGAGTATAGGAAAGTCCCGTGATCGAGTATAACAAAGCCTCCTCATCGAGTATAACAAAGTCCCCTGATCGAGTATAACAAAGCCCCCTGCTCGAGTATAACAAAGTCCCCAAATCGAGTATAACAAAGGCCCCTCATCGAGAATAACAAAGTCCATTGGTCAAGTATAAAAGAGATCCCTGGTCGAGTATAACAAAGTCCCCTGGTCGAGTATAGGAAAGTCCCGTGATCGAGTATAACAAAGCCTCCTCATCGAGTATAACAAAGTCCCCTGATCGAATATAACAAAGCCCCCTGCTCGAGTATAACAAAGTCCCCAAATCGAGTCCAAAAAAGGCCTCTAATCGAGTATAAGAAAGTCCCCTGATCAAGTATAACAAAGCCGCCTAATCGAGTATAACAACGTCCCCTGGTCGAGTATAACAAAGTCCCCTGTTCGAGTCTAACAAAGTCCCCTCATCGAGTATAACAGATTCCCCTTATCGAATATAACAAAGTCCCCTGATCGAGATTAACAAAGTCCCCTGGTCGAGTATGACAAAGCCCCCTGGATGAGTATAACAGTTCCCTGATCGAGTATAACAAAGTCCCCTGATCGAGTATAACAAAGTCCCCTGGTCCAGTATAACAAAGTCCCCTGATCGAGTATAACATATCCCCTGATCGAATATAACAACGTCTCCTGGCCTAGTTTAACAAAGTCCCCAGATCGAGCATAACAAAGTTCCCTAATCGATTATAACAAAGACCCCTGGTCGAGTATAACAAAGAGCGCTGATCGAGTAAGACTAAGTCCCCTCATCGAGTATAACAAAGTCTCCTGATCGCGTTTAACAAAGTCCATTGATCGAGTATAACAAAGTCCCCTGGATGAGTATAACAAAGTCCCCTGATCGAGTATAACATATCCCCTGATTGAGTATAACAAAGTCCCCTGGTCGAGTATAGCAAAGTCCCTGATCGAGTATAAGAAAGCCTCCTGATCGAGTATAACAATGTCCCCGGATCGAGTATAACAAAGCCCTCTGCTCGAATATAACAAAGTCCCCTGATCGAGTCCAAAAAAGGCCTCTAATCGAGTATAAGAAAGTCCCCTGATCGAGTATAACAAAGTCCCCGTATCGAGTATAACAAATTCCCCTTATCGAGTATAACAAAGTCCCGTTATCGAGTATAACAAAGTCCCCTAATCGAGTATAACAAAGGCCCCTGGTCGAGTATAACAAAGTCCCTGATCGAGTATAACAAAGTCCCTAGGTCGAGCATACCAAAGCCCCCTAATCGATTATAACAAAGTCCCCCGGTCGATTATAGCAAAGGGCCCTGATCGAGTAAGACAAAGTCCCCTGATCGAGTATAACAAAGTCCCCTAATCGTGTATAAAAATGTCCCCTGGTCCAGTGAAACAAAGTCCCCTAATCGTGTATAAAAATGTCCCCTGGTCCAGTGAAACAAAGTCCCCTCATCGAGTATAAAAAAGTCCGCTGGCCCGGTATAACAAAGTCCCTAGATCGAGCATACCAAAGTCCCTGATCGATTATAACAAAATCCCCCGGTCGAGTATAGCAAAGGGCCCTGATCGTGTAAGACAAAATCCCCTGATCGAGTATAAGAAAGTCACCTGATTGAGTATGACAAAGCCCCCTGGATGAGTATAACAAAGTTCCCTAATCGACTTTAACAAAGTCCCCTGATCGAGTATAACAAAGTCCCCTGGTCGAGTATGACAAAGCCCCCTGATGAGTATAACAGTTCCCTGATCGAGTATAACAAAGTCCCCTGATCGAGTATAACAAAGTCCCCTGGTCCAGTATAACAAAGTCCCCTGATCGAGTATAACATATCCCCTGATCGAGTATAACAACGTCTCCTGGCCTAGTTTAACAAAGTCCCCAGATCGAGGATAACAAAGTCCCCTAATCGATTATAAGAAAGTCCCCTGGTCGAGTATGACAAAGGGCCCTGATCGAGTAAGACTAAGTCCCGTCATCGAGTATAACAAAGTCCCCTGATCCTTGTATAAAAAAGCCCCTTGAACGAGTATAACAAAGTCCCCTGAACCGAGTATAACAAAGTCCCCTGATCGAGTATAACATATCCACTGATCGAGTATCACAAAGTCCCTGGTGGAGTATAACAAAGTTCCCTGGTCGAGAATAACAAAGTTTTCTAATCGAGCATAACAAAGGCCCTTGGTCGAGTATAACAAAGTCCTCTGATCAAGTATAACAAAGTCCCCTGATCTAGTATAACAAAGTCTCCTAATCAAGTATAACAAAGTCCCCTGATCAAGTATAACAAAGACCCCTGATCGAGTATAACATATCCCCTGATCGAGTATAACAAATTCCTCTGGTCGAGTATGACAAAGTCCCCTGATCGAGTATAACAAAGTCCCCTAATCGAGTATTACATATCCCTGATCGAATATAACAAAGTCCCTGGTGGAGTATAACAAAGTCCCCTGATCGAGTATCACAAAGTCTCCTGGTCGAGTATAACAAAGTTTTCTAATCGAGTATAAAAAAGCCCCTCGTCGAGTATAACAAAGTCCTATGATCGAGTATAACAAAGTCCCCTGATCGAGTATAACATATCACCTGATCGAGTATAACAAAGTCCTCTGGTCGAGTATAACAAAGTCCCGTGATCGAGTATAACAATGTCACCTGGTCGAGTATAACAATGTCCCCTGATCGAGTATAACAAAGGCCCCTCATCGAGTATAGCAAAGCCCATTGGTCAAATATAGTAAAGTCCACTCATCGAGTATAACAAAGTTCCCCGATCGAGTATAACAAAGGCCTCTGGTCGAATATAACAAAGTCCCCTAATCGAATATAACAAAGTCCCCTGGTCGAGCATAATAAAGCACCCTCATCGAGTATAACAAAGGCCCCTATTCGAGTATAACAAAGTCTCCTGATCGCGTATAACAAAGTCCCCTGGTCCAGCATAACAAAGTCCCATGATCGAGTATAACATATCCCCTGATCGAGTATAAAAACGTCTCCTGGCCTAGTTTAACAAAGTCCCCTGGTCGAGTATAACAAAGGGCCCTCATCGAGTATAACAAAGTCCCCTGATCGAGTATAACAAAGTCCCATGGATGAGTATAACAAAGTCCCCTGATCGAGTATAACATATCTGCTGATTGAGTATAACAAAGTCCTCTGGTCGAGTATAACAAAAGCCCCTCATCGAGTATAGCAAAGTCCATTGGTCAAATATAGGAAAGTCCACTCATCGAGTATAACAAAGTCCCCCGATCGAGTATAACAATGGCCTCTGGTCTAGTATGAGAAA
This sequence comes from Homarus americanus, assembly GCF_018991925.1. Lineage (NCBI taxonomy): Eukaryota > Metazoa > Arthropoda > Malacostraca > Decapoda > Nephropidae > Homarus > Homarus americanus. Next base: position 4,018 of record NW_024737056.1, read on the forward strand.
GTCCCCTGATCAAGTATAAAAAAGTCCCCTGGTCTAGTATAACAAAGTCCCCTAAACGAGTATAACAAAGTCCCCTGGTCGATTATAGCAAAGTCCCCGGGTCGAGTATAACAAAGCCCCCTCATCGAGTATAATAAAGGCCCCTAATCTAGTATAACAAAGTCCCCTGATCGAGTATAACAAAGTCCCCTGATAGAGTATAACAAAGTCCTCTGGTCGAGTATAAAAAAGTCCCCTGATCGAGTATAACAAAGTCCCCTAGTCGAATATAACAAAGTCCCCTCATCGAGTATAACAAAGTCCATTGGTCAAGTATAAAAAAGTTCCCATGATCGAGCATAGCAAAGTCCCCTGAGAGTATAACAAAGCCTCCTCATCGAGTATAACAAAGTCCCCTAATCGAGTATAACAAAGCCCCCTGCTCGAGTATAACAAAGTCCCCTGGTCGAGTTTAGCAAAGTCCCCTGATCGAGTATAACAAAGCCTCCTGATCGAGTATAACAAAGTCCCCTGATTGAATATAACAATGCCCCCTGCTCCAGTATAACAAAGTCCCCTGATCGAGTCCAAAAAAGGCCTTTAATCGAGTATAACAAATTCAAGTGGTCTAGTATAACAAAGGCCCCTGATCGAGTGTAACAAAGGCCCCTCATCGAGTATAACAAAGTCCCCAAATCGATCATAACAATGTCCCCTGGTCGAGTATAACAAAGTCTCCTGTTCGAGTCTAACAAAGCCCCCTTATCGATTATAACAAATACCACCTTATCGAGTAACAAAGTCCCCTTATCGAGTACAAAAAAGTCCCCTAATCGAGTATAACAAAGGCCATGGTCGAGTATAACAAAGTCCCTCATCGAGTGTAACGAAGTCCCCTAATCGAGTTTAAAAATGTCCCCTGGTCCAGTGTAACAAAGTCCCCTGATCGAGCATAAAAGAGTCCCCTGGCCCAGTATAACAAAGTCCCTAGATCAAGCATACCAAAGTCCCCTGATCGATTATAACAAAGTCCCCGGTCCAGTATTGCAAAGGGCCCTGAGCGAGTAAGACAAAGACCCCTAATCGAGTATAACAGAGCCCCCTGCTCGAGTATAGCAAAGTCCCCTGGTCGAGTATAGTAAAGTCCCCTAGTCGAGTATAACAAAGCCTCCAGATTGAGTGTAACAAAGTCCCCTGATCGATTATAACAAAGCTCCCTGCTCGAGTATAACAAAGTCCCCTGATCGAGTCTAAAAAAGGCCTCTAATCGAGTTTACGAAAGTCCCCTGATCGAGTATAACAAAGCCGCCTAATCGAGTATAACAAAGTCCCCTGGTCAAGTATAACAAAGTCCCCTGTTCGATTCTAACAAAGTCCCCTTATCGAGTAAAACAAATTCCCCTTATCGAGTATAACAAAGTCCCCTTATCGAGTATAACAAAGTCCCTGATCGAGTATAACAAAGTCCCTAGATCGAGCATACCAAAGTCCCCTAATCGATTATAACAAAGTCCCCCGGTCGAGCATACCTAAGTCCCCTGATCGAGTATAACAAAGTCACTTGATGGAAAATAACAAAGCCCGGCTGGATGAGTATAACAAAGTTCCCTGATCGAGTATAACAACGTTCCCTGATCGAGTATAACAAAGTCTCCTGGTCCAGTATAACAAAGTCCCTGATCGAGGATAACAAAGTCCCCTAATCGAGAATAAAAATGTCCCCTGGTCCAATGTAACAAAGTCCCTTCATCGAGTATAAAAACGTCCCCTGGCCCAGTATAACAAAGTCCCTAGATCGAGCATACCAAAGTCCCCTGATCGATTATAACAAAGTCCCCCGGTCGAGTATTGCAAAGGTCCCTGATCGTGTAAGACAAAATCCCCTGATCGAGTATAAGAAAGTCCCCTGAACGAGTATGACAAAGCCCCTGGATGAGTATAACAAAGTTCCCTGATCGAGTATAACAAAGTCCCCTGATCGAGTATAACAAAGTCCCCTGGTCCAGTATAACAAAGTCCCCTGATCGAGTATAACATATCCCCTGATCGAGTATAACAACGTCTCCCTGGCCTAGTTTAACAAAGTCCCCAGATCGAGCATAACAAAGTTCCCTAATCGATTATAACAAAGTCCCCTGGTCGAGTATAACAAAGGGCGCTGATCGAGTAAGACTAAGTCCTCTCATCGAGTATAACAAAGTCCCCTGATCCTAGTATAACAAAGCGCCCCTGGACGAGTATAACAAAGGTTCCTAATCGAGTATAACAAAGTCTCCTGATCGCATATAACAAAGTCCCCTAATCGAGTATAACAAAGTCTCCTGGATGAGTATAACAAAGTCCCCTCATCGAGTATAACAAAGTCCATTGGTCAAGTATAAAAAAGTTCCCATGATCGAGCATAGACAAGTCTCCTGATCGAGTATAACAAAACCTCCTGTTACGAACCCCTCCACCCAGCACTGAACCACGCCATCTATTGTCATGATCTACCTACAGCACCACGAGCTTAGCGCCATCTAGAGGACAGAGACACGAGTATGACTCGTCTTAGTTAACACTCCGGGGTTTCCCTTCTCCATATCCTGGTTGTTGCGTCACCTCCTCAAAGTCTTCTTTGTCAGCTCCAATTCGAGGAGAGAGCACTTGGCTCTTGGAAGTGACCACAGGATCATCTATCCTCTAAACCTACGTCGCAGTGACTACCTACCGTCTTCTACAATACTCAGCCTTACTCGTCAGCCATCTCAGCTTCTCACTTAAGTACTTTTATCTTGTATTGCCTCCCCCACGTCCACTTGCTTCAAAATGGTTTATGTTGTATTAATATGTATATACTGTTAATGTTTAGGTTAAGTTTGGTTAAGGGTAATTTATAAGCTGAATATTTTTGTTAGGAATTCATGGTACTTTATTATACACCACGAAAACTCGCATCCTTTGTCTACCCTTTTATAGTCCGATTGTCTTTGTTTGTTTTTATGTTGTTACCTGTTGGGATCTGGGTAGACGTATAACTATATTCTAAATCCCCAACTCGTAACAAATGGCGACCGTGACAGGACACGACCTTAAGTACCATATTCCTTCCTCCCTTGTTACTCAGTGTTAATTATTCCTCCCAGTCACTTCTGTTCACAATTGCTTTACGGTAGTTTAAAGTTTCCTTCATATGTGTGCATATATTGGTATTATCGTATAGTAAGAGTGACAGACGTAGGATATTAGGTTCCAAGTGTCATAAGGCTTACCTGTTATTACACGTGGCAGTCGTGTAGTAAGTCTTATCGAGTGTAGGGAAGAATCCGGATCTGTTTAATGCCGTACCCTCACTCCAGAGTAGGCTGTTCCATAGTCACTAGTTCAGGGTGAAGTGATATCTTGGGACGCCCCGCTCTACCAGGACCCCATAATTATAAAGCCTCCATTATTGTTCTTCTCATTATCTCATTCAGGGTCAATCATACCATTTATCAGGGTTGTTAATCCGGATCTTTATATAAATGCCGTAATACGCCCTTCCTCTTTCAAGTATATCAGGGTTGTTAATCCGGATCTTTATATTAATGCCGTAATACGCCCTTCCTCTTTCAAGTATATCAGGGTTGTTAATCCGGATCTGTATATTTATGCCGTAATACGCCCTACCTCTCTCAAGTCTCTTATCCTTATCTAAGGATCTTCTCAGAAGAACAATAATCATAAGTGTAATTTCCCTAGGTATAACTTGGTTAGTTTTCGGGACTTTCTGGTTATCCACTGCCGTGATATTTTCTAGTGTTATCCACTTATCTTATCTTTGGACCATTAGTTAATTTATCCTATCTTTCTTAACAATGGCCACCTCAGGTTTTGATCTCCAGGATTTTATTGAAAATCCTTCCGTAGCTAAATTACGTGTTAATATCCTGAAGAAAGAATGGAAAGAAATAGCCAACTATTATAATATCCCATTTTCACAGCAACTGACTAAGGAAATGTTAAAAAATCATGTGATTGAAATGCTGGTTCAACATGAAGTTTTAAAAGAATCCGCTGTTGACAGATTAACGCCCATGTCCAAGAAACTTCAACCACTATCCACCACCCCTCCTCACTCAGAAGTTGCTTCAGGTCTGGCTAGCCCTCAAGAAAAAACAGAGTAGACGCCTTAGAACTAGAACGAGCTAGGTTCGAGTTCCAAATCAAAATGAAAGAACTAGAGTTGGAACAGGCCAAGTTGGAGCAGCAGGCCAAGTTGGAGCCTGAAGAAAGGTCGGAACAGGCCAAGTTGGAACAGGCCAAGTTGGAGCAAAAGTTGGAGCATGAGGGAAGGTCGGAACAGGCCAAGTTGGAGCATGAGGAAATGATGGAACGGGCCAAGTTGGAGCAGGAGGTTAGACTGAAAGAACTACAGGTAAGAGAGATAGAAGTCACCTTAACATCGGAGTTTAGATCAAAGGAAGTGGCATTAAGAGAGAAACTAGCTGCTTTTAACCCTGCTACTGCTTCTTCCCTTGTTCCCGGGTTTGATGAATCCGATATGGACGGGTCATTTAGGACTTTTGAGAAAATAGCCGGGAAGAATGAGTAGCCAAAGGACCAGTGGGTGTCAGTGTTAGTTCCTAAATTATATGGTAAGGCTAAGTAGAGTTTATAACTGTTTAGACCAGACTGATGACTATGATAACGTAAAAGAACATCCTCACCTCTTATGCTATCACGCCGGATGGATACCGGCAGAGACAATGTAACCAAACCGAACACACCTTTGTTTGGGTTTGCTCAAGAAAAGCAGGATTTTTAAAAATTGGTTAGAGGCTACAGAGACCTCACATTTCAGGATTTGTTAGAATTTGGTAGTCCTGGAGGAGTGGAAGAGCAAGATACCATTTCACATCTTGAAGCATGTGGAGGAGCGTGGAGAGGTTAATTTAGGGCGTGCTGCTGAGCTGGCTGATGCGTACGCTTTGTTGGTGGAGTCACTGGGCAGTAGAGAACGTGGAACTTCCCGACATGTTAGGTCCTCCTCTGATGATAACCTTGGGAACGTGAGTGGTAGGTCGAAAGGTCCCACACCTACTTTCCCCGATGCACCCAAGCTTACTTGTTCTTACTGTAAAAACCCAGGCCATACGATCCAGAATTGTAAACACCCAAAGTGTCGAATTGCTAAAAGTAGTTCCCTGGATCCCAAATCCAAACCAATAGCAAATACCAATGTGGAAAGGCCCCATCAGGATCTCTTCTCTTCATTCACCTATGAGGGAAAAATTTCAATCATAGAGGGGTCTCGTTCTTTCCCTATTCGTATACTACGTGATACGGGCGCAGCACAATCTATCCTCCTGTTTAACGTCATTCCTGATATATCTACCGCATTTACTAATGAGAGTGTTCTAATTTCAGATCTCTCATCCCATTCTTCCTATCCTTTAGCTAAAGTGCACCTCCAATGTCCCTTGATTACTGGGGAAGTGCAAATAGCCATTAGGAAAGACCCAATGCCTGTGTGCGGCATTCATTTATTATTGGGTAATGACTTGGTAGGAGATCTAGTGGTTCCTAACATAAAGACAGTCGACTCTCCCTTATCTGTCAACTCCACCACTGACCTTAAAGAAACTATTCCTCATCTTTTCCCATCTTGTGCTGTCACCCGGTCACAGAGTGTGCGAAATGGGCCCTCTTCATCTAAAACCACCTCCAATATCTTACTACCCACAGAAAATGTGTACAATAAGACCATTAGTAAGGATGAGCTCATTACAGCCCAACAATCTGATCCATCTTTGTTCAAACAGGTGATGAAAGACCCCAGTGTGGACCATTGTACATCTTCGGCTTACCACCCACCGTCCCAAGGTTGCTTGGAACGGTTCCATCAAAACTTTCAAGTCAATGCTAATAAACTATCTCCCCTCAACTATATAGTCCATACTCCTGATCGCAGAAAAGATTCACAACTTGTTCACATTAATCTCGTGAAACTTTACCATTCCAGGCAGTCAGAGGAAGACATCCCAGAGGCTATAAGTCAACCTGTATTGCATACGGTTTTGTCAGGGCCGGAGCCGGAGACAGATGACATGGACCTATTGGAGAATTTAGACTTCCCTCTACCTAAAGAAAACCCTGCTAACAGTCACATACTCAACAACTTGGATGAGTATTTTTCTGTTCTGAATCCATCTCAAGCAAAAGATCTCACTAAGTTATTATCAACATTTCCTAAAGTCACATCAGACCTCCCAGGGTTTTGCAATATACTTAAACATGATATTAAGCTAATCTCAGATGATGTACAACCCATTAGGCAATCAGCCTATCGACTAAATCCACAAAAAAGAGAGATTATGAAAAAGGAGGTAGACTTTTTGTTAAAACATAACTTAGCTGAGCCTAGTACCTCCCCCTGGGCTTCACCTTGCCTTCTCATTCCAAAACCCGATGGCACTTTTCGTTTCTGTACCGATTATCGTAAAGTGAACCAGGTCACTGTCTCAGACTCCTACCCTTTACCTTTGATTGAAGATATAATAGACAGCATAGGCTGTGCCAAATTTATCAGTACGATGGACTTATTGAAAGGATATTATCAAGTGGGACTCACGGATAGGGCAAAATAATCTCGGCATTTATAACTCCATTTGGTCTTTTTCAATATTTGGTTATGGCGTTTGGCTTTTCTAATGCTCCGGCCACATTCCAGAGGGCCATCAACCCTTATTCAGGACCTAGGTGGGACGTTCGCCTACCTGGATGACCTGGTGGTGGTGTCGGGACAGCTGGGACGAACATCTGGTGCGTTTGGAGATACTGTTTAACGACTGCAAGAGACTGGATTAACCATAAACCTGGCAATCTGCTTTTGGCCGGGCCTCATAGACTTACCTGGGACATATCGTTGGGCATGGTATGGTGAGACCCAAGGACGCAAACGTTAGAGCCATCTTTGTCCTTCCCCACTCCAAGGACGAGGAAGGAACTCATGCGCTTCCTGGGATGTGCGCTACTACCGTCGGTTCTGCAGTAATCTCTCCAGCGTGGCCGGACCCCTCACAGACCTTACCAGTTCTTGCGGTCCCTTACATCTGGAACCAGAAGTGCGACCAGTCTTTCCACCGCCTCAAAGCCTTCCTTGCCTCCAAGCCTGTAGTCCACCCCCCTGACTACACCTCGCCCTTCCATCTGCAAATCGACGCTAGTGGTGTCGGAGTGGGGGCTGTGCTCCTACAACCCGACCCAACCACTGATGTTCTTCACCCTGTGGCGTATTACTCCGCCAAGTTGAAAAAACATCAGACCAACTACTCGACCATAGAGAAGGAGGCCCTGGCTCTGGTGTTGGCAATAAAGAAGATTGAATGTTACCTCCAGTCTTGCCCACAAACAACCCTAGTCTTCACCGACCATAACCCACTCACGTTCATCCAAACCAACAAGACCTCCAACCAGCGAATCCTCCGCTGGGCTCTCCTCACCCAGCCCTATAATCTACAAGTCCGGCACATAAAGGGGGTTGACAACCTGATTGCAGACTCCTTATCCCGAGCTCCAGTGGAAATGCAGCAGCTACTCTCCAGATGCACCAGTTGATCACCTCCTTCGCGACCGCGCTACGGAGGTCTTTGGAGGGGGGGTGTGTTACGAACCCCTCCACCCAGCACTACGAACCACGCCATCTATTGTCCTGAACTACCTACCCAGCACCACGAGCAACGCCATCTAGGGACGAGACACGAGTATGACTCGTCTTAGTTAACACTCCGGGGTTTCCCTTCTCCATATCCTGGTTGTTGCGTCACCTCCTCAAAGTCTTCTTTGTCAGCTCCAATTCGAGGAGAGAGCACTTGGCTCTGGGAAGTGACCACAGGATCATCTATCCTCTAAACCTACGTCGCAGTGACTACCTACCGTCTTCTACAATACTCAGCCTTACTCGTCAGCCATCTCAGCTCCTCACTTAAGTACTTGTATCTTGTATTGCCTCCCCCACGTCCACTTGCTTCAAAATTGTTTATGTTGTATTAATATGTATATACTGTTAATGTTTAGGTTAAGTTTGGTTAAGGGTAATTTATAAGCTGAATATTTTTGTTAGGAATTCATGGTACTTTATTATACACCACGAAAACTCGCATCCTTTGTCTACCCTTTTATAGTCCGATTGTCTTTGTTTTTTTTTTATGTTGTTACCTGTTGGGATCTGGGTAGACGTATAACTATATTCTAAATCCCCAACTCGTAACACTCCTGATCGAGTATAACAAAGTCCCCTGATCGAGTATAACAAAGCCTCCTGATCGAGTATAACAAAGTCCCCTGATCGAGTATAACAAAGCCCCCTGCTTGAGTATAACAAAGTCCCCTGATCGAGTCCAAAAAAGGACTTTAATCGAGTATAACAAAGTCCCTTGATCTAGTATAACAAAGGCCCCTGATCGAGTGTAACAAAGGCCCCTCATCGAATTATAACAAAGTCCCCTAATCGAGCATAACAAAGTCCCCTGGTCGAGTATAACAAAGTCCCCTGTTCGAGTCTAACAAAGCTCCCTTATCGATTATAACAAATTCACCTTATCGAGTAACAAAGTCCCTCATCGAGTGTAACAAAGTCCCCTAATTGAGTATAAAAATGTCCCCTAGTCCAGTGTAACAAAGTCCCCTGATCGAGTATAAAAAAGTCCCCTGGCCCAGTATAACAAAGTCCCTAGATCAAGCATACCAAAGTCCCCTGATCGATTATAACAAAGTCCCCGGTCCAGTATAGCAAAGGGCCCTGAGCTAGTAAGACAAAGTCCCCTAATCGAGTATAACAAAGCCTCCTGATCGAGTATAACAAAGTCCCCTGATCGAGTATAACAAAGCTCCCTGCTCGAGTATAACAAAGTCCCCTGATCGAGTCTAAAAAAGGCCTCTAATCGAGTATAAGAAAGGCGCCTAATCGAGAATAACAAAGTCCCCTGGTCAAGTATAACAAAGTCCCCTGTTCGAGTCTAACAAAGTCCACTTATCGAGTAAAACAAATTCCCCTTATCGAGTATAACAAAGTCCCCTTATCGAGTATAACAAAGTCCCTGATCGAGTATAACAAAGTCCTTAGATCGAGCATGCCAAAGTCCCCTAATCGATTATAACAAAGTCCCCCGGTCGAGCATACCAAAGTCCCCTGATCGAGTATAACAAAGTCCCCTGATGGAAAATAACAAAGCCCCCTGGATGAGTATAACAAAGTTCCCTGATCGAGTATAACAACGTTCCCTGATGGAGTATAACAAAGTTTCCTGGTCCAGTATAAAAAAGTCCCCTGATCGAGGATAACAAAGTCCCCTAATCGAGAATAAAAATGTCCCCTGGTCCAGTGTAACAAAGTCCCTTCATCGAGTATAAAAAAGTCCACTGGCCCAGTATATCAAAGACCCTAGATCGAGCATACCAAAGTCCTCTGATCGATTATAACAAAGTCCCCCGGTCGAGTATAGCAAAGGGCCCTGATCGTGTAAGACAAAATCCCCTAATTGAGTATAACAAAGTCCCCTGATCGAGTATAACATATCCCCTGATCGAGTATAACAACGTCTCCTGGCCTAGTTTAACAAAGTCCCCAGATCGAGCAAAACAAAGTTCCCTAATCGATTATAACAAAGTCCCCTGGTCGAATATAACAAAGGGCGCTGATCGAGTAAGACTAAGTCCCCTCATCGAGTATAACAATGTCCCCTGATCCTAGAATAACAAAGCCCCCCTGGACGAGTATAACAAAGGTTCCTAATCGAGTATAACAAAGTCTTCTGATCACGTATAACAAAGTCCCCTGATCGAGTATAACAAAGTCCCCTGGATGAGTATAACAAAGTCCCCTGATCGAGTATAACATATCCCCTGATTGAGTATAACAAAGTCCCCTGGTCGAGTATAGCAAAGTCCCTGATCGAGTATAAGAAACCCTCCTGATCGAGTATAACAAAGTCCCCTGATCGAGTCTAACAAAGCCCCCTGCTCGAGTATAACAAAGTCCCCTGATCGAGTCCAAAAAAGGCCTCTAATCGAGTATAAGAAAGTCCCCTGATCGAGTATAACAAAGTCCCCTTATCGAGTATAACAAATTCCCCTTATCGAGTATAACAAAGTCCCGTTATCGAGTATAACAAAGTCCCCTAATCGAGTATAACAAAGGCCCCTGGTCGAGTATAACAAAGTCCCTAGGTCGAGCATACCAAAGCCCCCTAATCGATTATAACAAAGTCCCCCGGTCGAGTATAGCAAAGGGCCCTGATCGAGTAAGACAAAGTCCTCTGATCGAGTATAACAAAGTCCCCTAATCGTGTATAAAAATGTCCCCTGGTCCAGTGAAACAAAGTCCCCTCATCGCTTATAAAAAAGTCCCCTGGCCCGGTATAACAAAGTCCCTAGTTCGAGCATACCAAAGTCCCCTGATCGATTATAACAAAATCCCACGGTCGAGTATAGCAAAGGGCCCTGATCGTGTAAGACAAAATCCCCTGATCGAGTATTAGAAAGTCACCTGATCGAGTATGACAAAGCCCCCTGGATGAGTATAACAAAGTTCCCTGATCGTGTATAACAAAGTATAACAAAGTCCCCTGGTCGAGTATGACAAAGCCCCCTGGATGAGTATAACAGTTCCCTGATCGAGTATAACAAAGTCCCCTGATCGAGTATAACAAAGTCCCCTGGTCCAGTATAACAAAGTCCCCTGATCGAGTATAACATATCCCCTGATCGAGTATAACAACGTCTCCTGGCCTAGTTTAACAAAGTCCCCAGATCGAGGATAACAAAGTTCCCTAATCGATTATAACAAAGTCCCCTGGTCGAGTATGACAAAGGGCCCTGATCCTAGTATAAAAAAGCCCCTTCGACGAGTATAACATATCCACTGATCGAGTATCACAAAGTCCCTGGTGGAGTATAACAAAGTTCCCTGGTCGAGTATAACAAAGTTTTCTAATCGAGCATAACAGAGGCCCTTGGTCGAGTATAACAAAGTCCTCTGATCAAGTATAACAAAGTCCCCTGATCTAGTATAACAAAGACCCCTAATCAAGTATAACAAAGTCCCCTGATCAAGTAGAACAAAGACCCCTGATCGAGTATAACATATCCCCTGATCGAGTATAACAAAGTCCCCTGATCGAGTATTACATATCCCCTGATCGAATATAACAAAGTCCCTGGTGGAGTATAACAAAGTCCCCTGATCGAGTATCACAAAGTCTCCTAGTCGAGTATAACAAAGTTTTCTAATCGAGTATAAAAAAGCCCCTCGTCGAGTATAACAAAGTCCTTTGATCGAGTATAACAAAGTCCCCTGATCGAGTATAACATATCACCTGATCGAGTATAACAAAGTCCTCTGGTCGAGTATAACAAAGTCCCCTGATCGAGTATAACAATGTCACCTGGTCGAGTATAACAATGTCCCCTGATCGAGTATAACAAAGGCCCCTCATCGAGTATAGCAAAGCCCATTGGTCAAATATAGTAAAGTCCACTCATCGAGTATAACAAAGTTCCCCGATGGAGTATAACAAAGGCCTCTGGTCGAGCAAGACAAAGTCTCCTGATCAATTATAAAAAGTCCCCTGGTCGAGCATAATAAAGCACCCTCATCGAGTATAACAAAGTCCCCTGATCCTAGTATAACAAAGCCCCCCTGGACGAGTATAACAAAGGCCCCTAATCGAGTATAACAAAGTCTCCTGATCGCATATAACAAAGTCCCCTGATCGAGTATAACAAAGTCCCCTGGATGAGTACAACAAAGTCCACTTGATCGAGTATAACATATCCCCGAACTGAGTATAACAAAGTCCTCTGGTCGAGTATAAAAAAGTCCCCTGATCGAGTATAACAAAGTCCCCTGGTCGAGTATAACAAAGTCCCCTCATCGACTATAACAAAGGCCTCTCATCGAGAATAACAAAGTCCATTGGTCAAGTATAAAAGAGATCCCTGGTCGAGTATAACAAAGTCCCCTGGTCGAGTATAGGAAAGTCCCGTGATCGAGTATAACAAAGCCTCCTCATCGAGTATAACAAAGTCCCCTGATCGAGTATAACAAAGCCCCCTGCTTGAGTATAACAAAGTCCCCTAATCGAGTCCAAAAAAGGCCTCTAATCGAGTATAAGAAAGTCCCCTGAACAAGTATAACAAAGCCGCCTAATCAAGTATAACAACGTCCCCTGGTCGAGTATAACAAAGTCCCCTGTTCGAGTCGAACAAATTCCCCTCATCGAGTATAACAAATTCCCCTTATCGAGTATAACAAAGTCCCCTTATCGAGTATATCAAAGTCCCCTAATCGAGTATAACAAAGGCCCTGGTCTAGTATAACAAAGTCCCTCATCGAGTGTAACAAAGTCCCCTAATCGAGTATAAAAATGTCCTCTGGTCCAGTGTAACAAAGTCCCCTGATCGAGCATAAAAAAGTCCCCTGGCCCAGTATAACAAAGTCCCTAGATCAAGCATACCAAAGTCCCCTGATCGATTATATCAAAGTCCCCGGTCCAGTATAGCAAAGGGCCCTGAGCGAGTAAGACAAAGTCCCCTAATCGAGTATAACAGAGACCCCTGCTCGAGTATAACAAAGTCCCCTGGTCGAGTATAGCAAAGTCCCCTAATCGAGTATAACAAAGCCTCCTGATCGAGTATAACAAAGCTCCCTGCTCGAGAATAACAAAGTCCCCTGATCGAGTCTAAAAAAGGCCTCTAATCGAGTATAAGAAAGTCCCCTTATCGAGTAAAACAAATTCCCTTATCGAGTATAACAAAATCCCCTTATCGAGTATAACAAAGTCCCTGATCGAGTATAACAAAGTCCCTAGATCGAGCATAGCAAAGTCCCCTAATCGATTATAACAAAGTCCCCCGGTCGAGCATACCAAAGTCCCCTGATCGAGTATAACAAAGTCCCCTGATGGAAAATAACAAAGCCCCCTGGATGAGTATAACAAAGTTCCCTGATCGAGTATAACAACGTTCCCTGATCGAGTATAACAAAGTCTCCTGGTCCAGTATAACAAAGTCCCCTGATCGAGGATAACAAAGTCCCCTAATCGAGAATAAAAATGTCCCCTGGTCCAGTGTAACAGTCCCTTCATCGAGTATAAAAAAGTCCCCTGGCCCAGTATAACAAAGTCCCTAGATCAAGCATACCAAAGTCCACTGATCGATTATAACAAAGTCCCCCGGTCGAGTATAGCAAAGGGCCCTGATCGTGTAAGACAAAATCCCCTGATTGAGTATAAGAAAGTCCCCTGATCGAGTATAACAAAGCCCCTTGGATGAGTATAACAATGTTCCGTGATCGAGTATAACAAAGTCCCCTGATCGAGAATAGCAAAGTCCCCTGATCGAGTAAAACAAAGTCCCCTAATCGAGTATAAAATGTCCCCTGTTCCAGTGTAACAAAGTCCCCTGATCGAGTATAAAAAAGTCCCCTGGTCGACTATAGCAAGTCCTCTGGTCAAGTATTACAAAGCCCCCTCATCGAATATAACAAAGGCCTCTAATCGAGTATAACAAAGTCCCCTGATCTAGTATAACAAAGGCCCCTGATCGAGTATAACAAAGGCCCCTGGTCGAGTATAACAAAGTCCCCTGTTCGAGTCTAACAAAAACCCTTATCGAATATAAAAAATTCCCCTTTTCGAGTATAACAAAGTCCCCATATCGAGTATAACAAAGTCCCCTAATCGAGTATAACAAAGGTCCACGGTCAGGTATAACAAAAGTTCCTGATCGAGGAAGTGTAACAAAAGTCCACTGATCGAGAATAGCTCAAGACCCTAATCAGTATAAAAATGTCCCTGATGGTCAACAAAAGTCCCCTGATCGAGGTATAACAAAGTCCTAATCCAAGTATAACAAGTCCCTGATCAAAGTATAACAAGGTCCCCTAATTGAGTATAACAAAGCCCCCTGCTCGAGTATAACAAAGTCCCCTGGTCGAGTTTAGCAAAGTCCCCTGATCGAGTATAACAAAGCCTCCTCATCGAGTATAAAAAAGTCCCCTGATCGAGTATAACAATGTCCCCTGGATGAGTATAACAAAGTCCCCTGATCGACTATAACATATCCCCTGATTGAGTATAATAAAGTCCCCTGGTCGAGTATAACAAAGTTCCCTCATCGAGTATAACAAAGGCCCCTCATCGAGAATAACAAAGTCCATTGGTCAAGTATAAAAGAGATCCCTGGTCGAGTATAACAAAGTCCCCTGGTCGAGTATAGCAAAGTCCCGTAATCGAGTATAACAAAGCCTCCTCATCGAGTATAACAAAGTCCCCTTGTCGAGTATAGCAAAGCCCCCTGCTCGAGTATAACAAAGTCCCCTAATCGAGTCCAAAAAAGGCCTCTAATCGAGAATAAGAAAGTCCCCTGATCAAGTATAACAAAGCCGCCTAATCAAGTATAACAACGTCCCCTGGTCGAATATAACAAAGTCACCTGTTCGAGTCTAACAAAGTCCCCTCATCGAGTATAACAAATTCCCCTTATCGAGTATAACAAAGTCCCCTTATCGAGTTTAACAAAGTCCCCTAATCGAGTATAACAAGGGCCCCTGGTCGAGTATAACAAAGTCCCTGATCGAGTATAACAAAGTCCCTAGGTCGAGCATACCAAAGTCCCCTAATCGATTATAACAAAGTCCCCCGGTCGGTATATGCTTAAGGGCCCTGATCGAGTAAGACAAAGTCCCTGATCAGGTATAACAAAGTTCCCTGATCGAGTATAACAACATCCCTGATCGAGTATAACAAGTCTCTGGTCAGTATAACAAAGTCCCCTTATCGAGTATAACAAAGTCCCCTAATCGAGTATAAAAATGTCCCCTTGGTCCAGTGTAACAAAGTCCTCTCATCGAGTAAAAAAAAGTCCCCTGATCGAGTATAACAACGTCTCCTGGCCTAGTTTAACAAAGTCCCCAGATCGAGCATAACAAAGTCCCCTAATCGATTATAACAAAGTCCTCTGGACGAGTATGACAAAGGGCCCTGATCGAGTAAGACTAAGTTTCCTCATCGAGTATAACAAAGTCCCCTAATCGTGTATAACAAAGTCCCCTGGTCGAGTATAGCATATCCCCTGATCGAATATAAAAAGTCCCCTAGTCGAGTATAACAAAGTCCTCTGATCGAATATAACAAAGTCCCCTGATCGAGTATAACATATCCTCTGATCGAGTATAACAAAGTCCCTGGTGGAGTATAACAAAGTCCCCTGATCGAATATACGAAAGTCCCCTGGTCGAGTTTAACAATGTCCCCTGATCGAGTATGTATGTATATTATGTATGCTGGATTATGTATTATGTATGTATATTATGTATGTGCTCCATTTATATTTATTCAGCCTAGCTAGCAGCGTGTGGCAATGTTATTACCATATCCCACATGCTTAATTAATGTGCCTGGCGACGTATGGAAGCTGCTAATGTATCACTTGCCATACGTCGTCTATGGTAGTTGACCAGGACCTTAGCTAGGGAGCAGTGCTATCCACCTCTGTGTACATACTCTTATCCAGTAAACCGAACCTACAAAACTATACAGGTGTTTGTGTTCTCTCCTGTATATAGAACTTATTACCCAGAACACCTAACATGGCGCAGTGCGTAGTTTTACTGGATTATTACGAGTGATTAGTGCAAGTTTGTGGAAAGCCGGCTGATGGATCCCCGCCTTGGGTCAACCCCGCGTCATCCCTCGAAGAATTTCGCAACTTTGAGCAGTGTCAGTGACAGTGATTTTCTGTGAAGTGTTTAGTGCATTGTGTGTTTCGTGCCATTCATGTGTGACCTTGTTCGAACGGATTCCCAAGGTATGCGGCATGTTCTGGGCATTCGTGGGGTGTAGAGCTCAGCGCACCCTCCTCTGACCGTTTACAGAGAGCGACTGAGCTACTCCTGTCTCCACCCCCCCTCACAGCGCCGCCTCCACCCCCCCTCACAGCTGGGGCGAGACGCTCTGCCTGCCTGGGACACACACACATACATGTACTAACACTTGCTGACCGCGCGGCTTCATTATATATATTTTATATATATAACCTACTTATCTGTGTATTGAATTAAATTTTTTTGTCTGAAATCTTTTTGATACGACGGGCTGACCGGTCAACACTGATTTAAGACACAGTACACAGATAAAGTAGTTATGTCTCATGCCTTACGTAGCCGTGGACCCAGCGCCTGGATGAGTCAAGCGGATGAGAGTCCCCCAGAGATGGATGACCAGGCCGGCCCAGCTCCCACAACATCGCGCAGCCCTTCACCTCAACATTCAGCGTTATCTCCAGAGATAATTGCCTTAATGAAGTTTATGAGAGATGAGAGACGCGAGGATGAAGCTCACAGACGTTTGGCGGATGAGCACAGAAGGCAAGCAGAGGCAGAACGAGACCACCAACGGAGAATGGAAGACAGTGCACGGTTTGAAGCCTTGATATCTCGCCTCACTGTTAACCAAGCCCCTGGCTCTAACACTGCCTCGGTACTGAATGGTTCAGATACCTCATCCATGCTTCCTTCACGCCCCCCAGCCCCACCTAAAGCAGCAGCTCAAACGCCGCCCATCTTGGAGCCTGATGTAAATTTCCAGACTTTTCGCGAATGGCGGCGGCGGTGGGCTGATTATGCTACAATGGTGGATCTCCAGAGTTTGTCACAGCCTAAACAACTCATCCAGCTGCGTATGTGCCTGTCCTTGGAAGTTCAGCGTGTCTTAGAACATACGTTGCAGGTACCCCAACCTCTTCGCTGTCTGTAGAGGAGGTACTGGACGTTCTACAACGGCACATCAAAGGACAGCAGAATGAAGCTCTGCGCAGGAGGGAATTGTTTAGCTGCAGACAGATGGAGGGTGAGTCTTTTGACGCTTTTTATGTACGTCTTAAGAGAGCCTCGGAAGAGGTAGATATATGTTTAGGCCACCACCAGCAGTGCGAGGAGACCCAGTTGAAGCAGGTGATCCTGATGGGTGTTAAGGACGAGGAACTTGTCCAACGCCTCACCTCCCTCGACTCTTCCTCTTCTCTTCAGGATGCGTTGACGATATGTCGCTCCTATGAGGCTGCCAGGTGTGCCACCTCTGCCATCCGAGCTCCCCCTACAGCTGTACGCGCTGTTTCCCGGTACAAGAAGGACAAGAAGTCTGCTCCTACGCCTTCGCCCACCACGTCCACGCCCGGTTCATTTTGCAACAACTGTGGTAAGCAGCACGGAACACAGGTATGTCCAGCTGCTCAGTCTACCTGCAACAGTTGTGACCGTAAGGGCCACTGGTCACTCACAGTACGGTGCCCAGCCAAACGCGTCCAGTGCAATGTGTGCGGCCGTCTGGGCCACTATGACAAGTGTTGCCCTTCCAACAAACCCAAGGAACAGCGTCAACGGAAGCTTCAGCGCCCTTCTACCAGAGAGGGCCGCCCACAGTCTCCCAATCAGAGGCACGACGACCCTGGACAACGCTGGAGCCATATTAGGAATGTGTGCTCCCCCCCGCGTCCCAGGACCAAAGTTCCCCAGTACATCAGTGTCATTGTGACCTACCGCAGTGTGTCATCCCGTCTCCAGATGTTGCCCGACACCGGCGCTGATGCTACAGTCATCGGTCCCCAGCATTTGCAATGCTTGGGGCTCTCTCCAAGTGATCTAGGACCGCCCCCCAAGGATCTCCGCTTTATGGCAGATGGTTCACAGATGACCCCGGCCCTGGGTTCACTCCAAGCACAAGTCACCTTTGGCAACAGGTCGTGTCAAGCCTGGATTGATGTGCATAACGGTGTCCCGACTCCTTTGCTGTCCTACAGACATTGTCAAGAGTTGGCCATCATCTCCCAGGACTTCCCCAAACCTATTCTTGAGGTAAGACACGCCAACAGGGTGCACGAAGGGAGCAGCAACTACCCTGCTGCCGCCCTACCCCTACCTCTGGCCAGTGACACCTCTCCTTCGGTAGTTGTCCCTGCTGCATCACGTCCCCACGCCTTGGCTCGCCTTCACGACAGTCACCGTGGAGCTGAGGCCACCAAACGACGTGCACGACAGACTGTGTTCCGGCCTGGCATCGACCCCGACATCTCCAATGCTGTCCAGGTGTGTAAGCCCCGCCACGTATTACAACCCAGCCAGCAGCAGGTACCCTTCATGAGTGACGACAACCCCACCCGCCCCTTTGAGTCTGTGTCGGCCGACTTTTTCTGTGTGTCAGGAAAGTCCTTCCTTGTTATCGTCGACCGTCTCTCTGGTTGGCCGGTTGTCATCAAGTGCGGTAATGACACGACGTCTGCCGCCACCATCAGCAAGTTCCGCCACTACTTCCGTGACGTGGGCGTTCCTGTACGCCTGCGAACCGACGGAGGGCCTCAGTTCACAAGCCGGGACTTTGCCGTGTTCCTCGACCGATGGGGAGTCCGGCATGTGTTGTCATCGCCCCATTACCCGCAGTCCAACGGCCACGCTGAGGCTGCTGTCAAATCCTTGAAGCACCTCATCCTTAAGGTGGCCCCTTCTGGGAATATTGACTGCGAGGCCTTCGACCGGGGTCTTCTTGAACTCCGCAACACACCTAACTACACCGGACGCTCCCCTGCCCAGGTTTTGTATGGGCGCCCCCTTCGTTCTTGTGTCCCTGCTCACCCTCAATCCTTCTCCAAGGAGTGGCAGGCCAAGACAGAGGATTGTGATCGCCGAGCCGCCGAACGTGTTCAGGACGTCGTCGCCCGCTACAACGACCACGCCCGTTCTCTCCCCAGGTTGAGTGTCGGCACCCAAGTCCGTGTTCAGGACCCGACCTCCCTACGTTGGGACAAAGTAGGCGTAGTCATGGGTCTCGGCAGGTCACGGGACTACCAGGTGCGGTTACCCAGTGGTCGTGTGTGGTGGAGGAACCGCCGTTTTCTCCGCCCCGTAACAATGCCTTCTGCTGGCCCCGCCACCAGTGTTGAGTCCCATACCCTTCCCAGTGATGAAGTCCCTCGACGCTCAGAACGGATCCAGAAGAGGTCCGCTCAAGACTTTGCTATGAGCGTATAGGGGGGAGGGAGGTGTATGTATATTATGTATGCTGGATTATATATTATGTATGTATATTATGTATGTGCTCCATTTATATTTATTCAGCCTAGCTCGCAGCGTGTGGCAATGTTATTACCATATCCCACATGCTTAATTAATGTGCCTGGCGACGTATGGAAGCTGCTAATGTATCACTTGCCATACATCGTCTATGGTAGTTGACCAGGACCTTAGCTAGGGAGCAGTGCTATCCACCTCTGTGTACATACTCTTATCCAGTAAACCGAACCTACAAAACTATACAGGTGTTTGTGTTCTCTCCTGTATATAGAACTTATTACCCAGAACACCTAACAGAGTATAACAAAGGCCCCTCATCGAGTATAGCAAAGTCCATTGGTCAAATATCGGAAAGTCCACTCATCGAGTATAACAAAGTCCCCGGATCGAGTATAAATGGCCTCTGGTCAAGTATGAGAAAGTCCCCTGATCAAGTATAAAAAAGTCCCCTGGTCTAGTATAACAAAGTCCCCTAAACGAGTATAACAAAGTCCCCTGGTCGATTATAGCAAAGTCCCCGGGTCGAGTATAACAAAGCCCCCTCATCGAGTATAACAAAGGCCCCTAATCGAGTATAACAAAGATCCAAAGTCCCCTGATAGAGTATAACAAAGTCCTCTGGTCGAGTATAAAAAAGTCCCCTGATCGAGTATAACAAAGTCCCCTGGTCGAGTATAACAAAGTCCCCTCATCGAGGATAACAAAGTCCATTGGTCAAGTATAAAAAAGTTCCTATGATCGAGCATAGCAAAGTCCCCTGATCGAGTATAACAAAGCCTCCTGATCGAGTATAACAAAGTCCCCTAATCGAGTATAACAAAGCCCCTGCTCGAGTATAACAAAGTCCCCTGGTCGAGTTTAGCAAAGTCCCCTGATCGAGTATAACAAAGCCTCCTGATCGAGTATAAAAAAGTCCCCTGATCGAGTATAACAAAGTCCCCTGCTCGAGTATAACAAAATCCCCTGATCGAGTCCAAAAAAGGCCTTTAATCGAGTATAACAAAGTCCCCTGATGGAAAATAACAAAGCCCCCTGGATGAGTATAACAAAGTTCCCTGATCGAGTATAACAACGTTCCCTGATCGAGTATAACAAAGTCTCCTGGTCAAATATAACAAAGTCCCCTGATCGAGTATAACAAAGGCCCCTCATCGAGTATAGCAAAGTCCATTGGTCAAATATAGGAAAGTCCACTCATCGAGTATAACAAAGTCCCCCGATCGAGTATAACAAAGTCCTCTGGTCGAGTATAACAAAGGCCCCTCATCGATTATAGCAAAGTCCCCGGGTCGAGTATAACAAAGCCCCCTCATCGAGTATAACAAAGGCCCCTAATCGAGTATAACAAAGTCCCCTGATCGAGTATAACAAAGTCCCCTGATAGAGTATAACAAAGTCTTCTGGTCGAGAATAAAAAAATTGTCCCCTGATCGAGGATAACAAAGTCCCCTGGTCGAGTATAACAAAGTCCCCTCATCGAGGATAACAAAGTCCATTGGTCAAGTATAAAAAAGTTCCCATGATCGAGCATAGCAAAGTCCCCTGATCGAGTATAACAAAGCCTCCTGATCGAGTATAACAAAGTCCCCTAATCGAGTATAACAAAGCCCAATGCTCGAGTATAACAAAGTCCCCTGGTCGAGTTTAGCAAAGTCCCCTGATCGAGTATAACAAAGCCTCCTGATCGATTATAACAAAGTCCCCTGGTCGAGTATAGCAAAGGGCCCTGATCGTGTAAGACAAAATCCCCTGATTGAGTATAAGAAAGTCCCCTGATCGAGCATAACAAAGCCCCCTGGATGAGTATAACAAAGTTCCGTGATCGAGTATAACAAAGTCCCCTGATCGAGTATAACAAAGTCCCCTGATCGAGTATAACAAAGTCCCCTAATCGAGTATAAAATGTCCCCTGTTCCAGTGTAACAAAGTCCCCTGATCGAGTATAACAAAGTCCCCTAATCAAGTATAACAAAGTCCCCTGATCGAGTATAACAAAGGCCCCTCATCGAGTATAACAAAGTCCATTGGTCAAATATAGGAAAGTCCACAGATCGAGTATGACAAAGTCCCCTGATCAAGTATAAAAAAGTCCCCTGGTCGAGTATAACAAAGTCCCCTGATCGAGTATAACAAAGTCCCCTGGTCGAGTATAGCAAAGTCCCCTCATCGAGTATAACAAAGCCCCCTGATCGAGTATAACATATCCTCTGATCGAGTATAACAAAGTCCTCTGGTCGAGTATGATAAAGGCCCCTCGTCGAGTATAACAAAGTCCCTTGATCGAGTGTAACAAAAGTCCCCTGATCAAGTATAACAAAACTCCCCTGGTCGAGTAAAACGAAGTACCCTAATCAAGTATAAAAATGTCCCCTGGTCCAGTGTAACAAAGTCCCCTGATCGAGTATAAAAAAGTCCTCTGGTCGATTATAGCAAGTCCCCTGGTCGAGTATAACAAAGCCCCCTCATCGAGTATAACAAAGGCCACTAATCGAGTATAACAAAGCCCCCTGATCGAGTATAACAAAGTCACCTTTAGAGTATAACAAAGTCCCTTGATCAAGTATAACATATTCCCTGATTGTGGATAACAAAGTCCTCTGGTCGAGTATAAAAAAGTCCCCTGGTCGAGTATAACAAAGTTCCCTAATCAAGTATAACAAAGTCCCCTGGTCGAGTGCAGCAAAGTCCCCTGATCGAGTATAACAGAGCCTCCTGATCGAGTATAACAAAGTCCCCTGATCAAGTATAACAAAGCCCCCTGCTCGAGTATAACAAAGTCCCCTGATCGAGTCCAAAAAAGGCCTCTAATCGAGTATAACAAAGTCCCCTGATCTAGTATAACAATGGCCCCTCATCGAGTATAACAAAGGTCCCTCATCGAGTATAAGAAGGTCCCCTGATCGAGTATAACAAAGCCGCCTAATCGAGTATAACAAAGGCCCATGGTCGAGTATAACAAAGTCCCCTGTTCGAGTCTAACAAAGTCCCCTAATCTAGTATAACACATTCCCCTTATCGAGTATAACAAAATCCCCTTATCGAGTATAACAAAGTCCCCTAATCGAGTATAACAAAGGCCCCTGGTCGAGTATAACAAAGTTCCCTGATCGAGTGTAACAAATGTCCCCTGATCGAGTATAACAAAGCCCCCTAGACGAGTATAAGAAAGTTCCCTCATCGAGTATAACAAAGTCCCCTAATCGAGTATAACAAAGTCCCCTGGTCCAGTATAACAAAGTCCCCTGATCAAGTATAACATATCCCCTGATAGAGTATAACAACGGCTCCTGGCCCAGCTTAACAAAGTCCCCAGATCGAGCATAACAATGTCCCCGAATCGATTATAACAAAGTCCCTGGTCGAGTATAACAAAGGGCCCTGATCGAGTAAGACAAAGTCCCCTGATCAAGCATAACAAAGTCCCCTGTTCCTAGTATAACAAAGCCCCCTGGACGAGTATAACAAAGTCCCCTGAACCGAGTATAACAAAGTCCCCTGATCGAGTAAAACATATCCCCTGATCGAGTATAAAAAAGTACCTGGTGGAGAATAACAAAGTCCCCTGGTCGAGTATAACAAAGTTTTCTAATCGAGTATAACAAAGGCCCCTGGTTGAGTATAACAAAGTCCTATGATCAAGTATAACAAAGTCCCCTGATCGAGTATAACATATCCCCTGATCGAGTATAACAAAGTCCTCTGGTCGAGGATAACAAAGACCCCTGAACGAGTATAACAAAGTCCCCTGGTCGTGTATAACAAAGCCCAGTGATCGAGTACAACAAAGGCCCCTCATCGAGTATAGCAAAGTCCATTGGTCAAATATAGGAAAGACCACTGATCGAGTATGACAAAGTCCCCTGATCAAGTATAAAAAAGTCCCCTCGTCGAGTATAACAAATTCCCCTGGTCGGGTATAGCAAAGTCCCCTGGTCGAGTATAACAAAGCATCCCTCATCGAGTATAACAAAGGCCCCTAATCGAGTATAACAGAGTCCCCTGATTGAGTATAACAAAGTCCCCTAATCAAGTATAAAAAATGTCCCCTGGTCCAGTGTAACAAAGTCCCCTCATCGAGTAAAAATAAGTCCCCTGATCGAGTATAACAACGTCTTCTGGCCTAGTTTAACAAAGTCCCCAGATCGAGCATAACAAAGTCCCCTAATCGATTATAACAAAGTCCCATGGACGAGTATAACAAAGGGCCCTGATCGAGTAAGACTAAGTCCCCCCATCGAGTATAACAAAGTCCCCTAATCGTGTATAACAAAGTCCCCTGGTCGAGTATAGCATATCCCCTGATCGAATATAAATAAGTCCCCTAGTCGAGTATAACAAAGTCCTCTGATCGAATATAACAAAGTCCCCTGATCGAGTATAAAATATCCTCTGACCGAGTATAACAAAGTCCCTGGTGGAGTATAACAAAGTCCCCTGGTCGAGTTTAACAATGTCCCCTGATCGAGTATAACAAAGGCCCCTCATCGAGTATAGCAAAGTCCATTGGTCAAATATAGGAAAGTCGACTCATCGAGTATAACAAAGTCCCCCGATTGAGTATAACAATGGCCTCTGGTCTAGTATGAGAAAGTCCCCTGATCAAGTATAAAAAAGTCCCCTGGTCTAGTATAACAAAGTCCCCTAAACGAGTATAACAAAGTCCTTTGGTCGATTATAGCAAAGTCGCCGGGTCGAGTATAACAAAGCCCCCTCATCGAGTATAACAAAGGCCCCTAATCGAGTATAACAAAGTCCCCTGATAGAGTATAACAAAGTCCCTGATAGAGTATAACAAAGTCCTCTGGTCGAGTATAAAAAAGTCCCCTGATCGATTATAACAAAGTCCCCTGGTCGAGTATAACAAAGTCCCATCATCGAGTATAACAAAGTCCATTGGTCAAGTATAAAAAAGTTCCCATGATCGAGCATAGCAAAGTCTCCTGATCGAGTATAACAAAGCCTCCTGATCGAGTATAACAAAGTCCCCTAATCGAGTATAACAAAGCCCCCTGCTCGAGTATAACAAAGTCCCCTGGTCGAGTTTAGCAAAGTCCCCTGATCGAGTATAACAAAGCCTCCTGATCGAGTATAACAAAGTCCCCTGATCGAGTATAACAAAGCCCCCTGCTCGAGTATAACAAAGTCCCCTGTGTATGATATATATGGACACAAAGTAGTACCTTCAGCTGTATATTATTATATTATTCTTATATTACTCTTATTAATTATGTATAGTAAAGTATTACAGAACATGTATTAATTCTATGTAATATTCTATTTATTGTGCACCATATTATGTATATAAATTATTACATTTATACTTTATGTATTCAGCTTGTGAATGCTGGCATCTGTACAGGCCAGCGCGTAGTAATACATAGATAGAGGTAGAAAGAGAGAAGACAGAGTCCTCGTGGCGTGACCACGGGCTTCTGCGTCCTACTATTGTATATATATCTCCCGTACGAGAATAGAACCTACTTTTAAAGACAACAAGTGTTTGTGTATACCCTCAGTAGTATAGAACATTCTTTGGGTATCTGACAATACGCTAGATGGCGCAGTGATTATTTCTCAGTGAGATACAGTGGACTAAGCCTTCCCCCGGACTCTGTTAATGGTGTCTTGTCTTCAGTGACTTCAGCTTCAGACAGCAAGACTACTACAAGCCTCTAGACTTAGTGTTGTGAAGTGCTATGCTGTGTACAGTGCTGTGCTGTGAAGTGTTTTGTGAAGTGCTGTGCTGTGTATTTTAATCATAATTGTCTGTGCAAGTTGCGGTCAGATGACTAAGGGAGCGGCCCGACAGTACGTGCTGTCCCATCTCTGGTCTGAGGGTGACTGAGCCAGCGCTCGACGCTGCCCACCCGCTCCTACGTCTGGCAGCGCGCCAAGTCTCTCCCCTCCTGCCACACACACACACACACACACACACGCATTCACCTTATACAGTATTTTCTTGTGACTTACTTCTGTAATTCTGTGCATAGATTACGAGGGGCTGACCCGATCTTTTGCACAGATAGAGTACAGAAGCAGTCGGCATGTCTCACAGGGATCAAAACGATACCCTGGACGATGGGGTTACGAGTTTTAGTGTGGGAGACCTCTCCCCACCCACGCTTACGCCCCACGCTCCCCACAGTGACAACGCCGAGTCACCCACAGAATCTCCTCGCTCGTCGCGAGCCAGCTCTCCTGCGATACATGCGTCCACAGATCTCCTTCAACTGATAAAGTGGATGGAAACTTCTCGACGCCAGGACGATATTGCAAGGAGAGAAGAGGAAGAAATTAGGTACAAAGAGTCTGAAAGACGACGCCACAAAGAGGAACAAACACGCAGAGAACTCGAAGACATACGTAGATGTGAGGATGACCTTAGAAGAAAGGAGGATCAAGCCAGATTTGACGTTTTGATTTCTCTGTTAGCCTCCCCACAACGATCTACCGTACAAGATTCGTCTGCTACTACTGATGTTGATGCGACTAGAGGTACTGGTACCTCATTTCCCAGAGTCGGAACAACACCTCAAAAGGCTGCAGTACAGACGCCTCCCTCTCTGATGTCTGACGCTTCTTATCAGATGTTTCGGGAATGGCGTCGACGTTGGCAGGACTACGCAACAATGGTTGACTTGTCAAGTTTATCACAGCCGAAACAAATGATACAGCTTCGTATGTGCTTGTCCTTAGAGACACAACGTACTCTCGAGCACACACTTCAAGTGCCTCCTACGACAACTCTGACGGTAGAGGCCGTGCTCGACACGTTGCAGGAACACGTCAAGGGACAGCGCAACGAAGCACTCAGGAGAAGAGAACTCCTCCAATGTAAACAGCTTGATGGAGAATCTTTTGTCGCGTTTTTTGTAAGGCTCAAAAGGTGTTCAGAGGAAGTTGATGTTTGTCCCGGACATTCTCAAGTCTGTGAAGAGACACAACTTAAGACAATCATTTTAACGGGTGTCCGAGATGAAGACCTAGTTCAGCGTCTCATTTCCCTCGACCCCACTTCCTCCCTTCAAGATGTTGTTACGAAATGTCGAGCGTACGAGGCCGCCAGGTGTGCGACTTCAGCTTTACGCTCACAACCTGACCAGGTGAGGGCGGTGTATTCCTACAGAAAGGGTAAGAAGCAGCAAGGTAACCCCACCCCTAACCCTCCAGCCACACCTTCAGCAGCAGCTTTGTGTAACAGCTGTGCGAGACAGCATAATGTCTCCCAGTGCCCAGCTGCTCAAAGCGTGTGCAGAAGTTGCGACCGCCAGGGTCACTAGGCTTACACAGTCGAGTGCCCTGCTAGCAAAGTTCAGTGCAGACTTTGTGGTCGTGTGGGCCATTATGACAAATGTTGTCGTAAGAAGACACAGAAACGACGCCACCTAGGATCCAAGAAGTCATCCTCAGGTAGTGCTGGCGCGCCCCCTCCTTCTGGCAAGCATCAAGACGCTGTGTCCAGTCGTTCCTGCCGTCGTGTACGTAGTTCCACAGACACGACGCCCCAGCACATCAATGTCGTCATTTCTTACGGTAACTCGTCATCCAGTCTTCAGATGTTACCTGACACCGGTGCTGACGTCTCAGTAATTGGTCCACAACATTTAGCAAGTTTGGGAATACCCCGGAGCAACCTACAGCCCCCTCCTCAGACAACGAAACTGACAGCTGATGGTTCCAAGATGGCTCCAGCTTTGGGATCTTTCTGGGCTACCCTTACCTTTGGTAAGCAGTCTTGCTCAGCCCGGATTGATGTTCATAATGGTATCCCGACTCCGCTCTTATCATATGGCCATTGTCAAGAGTTGGCCATTATTTCCAAGGAATTCCCTAAACCTATCTTAAAGGTCACCCATGTCAACAGGTTGAAGGAATTCCCTATCTCTACTTGTATGTATATTATGTATGCTGGATTATGTATTATGTATGTATATTATGTATGTGCTCCATTTATATTTATTCAGCCTAGCCAGCAGCGTGTGGCAATGTTATTACCATATCCCACACGCTTAATTAATGTGCCTGGCGACGTATGGAAGCTGCTAATATATCACTTGCCATACGTCGTCTATGGTAGTTGACCAGGACCTTAGCTAGGGAGCAGTGCTATCCACCTCTGTGTACATACTCTTATCCAGTAAACCGAACCTACAAAACTATACAGGTGTTTGTGTTCTCTCCTGTATATAGAACTTATTACCCAGAATACCTAACATGGCGCAGTGCGTAGTTTTACTGGATTATTACGAGTGATTAGTGCAAGTTTGTGGAAAGCCGGCTGATGGATCCCCGCCTTGGGTCAACCCCGCGTCATCCCTCGAAGAATTTCGCAACTTTGAGCAGTGTCAGTGACAGTGATTTTCTGTGAAGTGTTTAGTGCATTGTGTGTTTCGTGCCATTCATGTGTGACCTTGTTCGAACGGATTTCCAAGGTAT
Source organism: Homarus americanus (assembly GCF_018991925.1). Lineage (NCBI taxonomy): Eukaryota > Metazoa > Arthropoda > Malacostraca > Decapoda > Nephropidae > Homarus > Homarus americanus. Next base: position 31,517 of record NW_024737056.1, read on the forward strand.
ACGGCATGTTCTGGGCATTTGTGGGGTGTAGAGCTCAGCGCACCCTCCTCTGACCGTTTACAGAGAGCGACTGAGCTACTCCTATCTCCACCCCCCTCCCTCACAGCGCCGCCTCCACCCCCCCTCACAGCTGGGGCGAGACGCTCTCCTTGCGTGGGACACACACACATACACGTACTAACACTTGCTGACCGCGCGGTTTCTTATATATATTTTATATATATAACCTACTTATCTGTGTATTTAATTAAAAATTTTTTGTCTGAAATCTTGTTGATACGACGGGCTGACCGGTCAACACTGATTTAGGACACAGTACACAGAGGAAGTAGTTATGTCTCATGCCTTACGTAGCCGTGGACCCAGCGCCTGGATGAGTCAAGCGGATGATAGTCCCCCAGAGATGGATGACCAGGCTGACCATGACGGCCCAGCTCCCACAACATCGCGCAGCCCTTCACCTCAACATTCAGCGTTATCTCCAGAGATAATTGCCTTAATGAAGTTTATGAGAGATGAGAGACGCGAGGATGAAGCTCACAGACGTTTGGCGGATGAGCACAGAAGGCAAGCAGAGGCAGAACGAGACCACCAACGGAGAATGGAAGACAGTGCACGGTTTGAAGCCTTGATATCTCGCCTCACTGTTAACCAAGCCCCTGGCTCTAACACTGCCTCGGTACTGAATGGTTCAGATACCTCATCCATGCTTCCTTCACGCCCCCCAGCCCCACCTAAAGCAGCAGCTCAAACGCCGCCCATCTTGGAGCCTGATGTAAATTTCCAGACTTTTCGCGAATGGCGGCGGCGGTGGGCTGATTATGCTACAATGGTGGATCTCCAGAGTTTGTCACAGCCTAAACAACTCATCCAGCTGCGTATGTGCCTGTCCTTGGAAGTTCAGCGTGTCTTAGAACATACGTTGCAGGTACCCCCAACCTCTTCGCTGTCTGTAGAGGAGGTACTGGACGTTCTACAACGGCACATCAAAGGACAGCAGAATGAAGCTCTGCGCAGGAGGGAATTGTTTAGCTGCAGACAGATGGAGGGTGAGTCTTTTGACGCTTTTTATGTACGTCTTAAGAGAGCCTCGGAAGAGGTAGATATATGTTTAGGCCACCACCAGCAGTGCGAGGAGACCCAGTTGAAGCAGGTGATCCTGATGGGTGTTAAGGACGAGGAACTTGTCCAACGCCTCACCTCCCTCGACTCTTCCTCTTCTCTTCAGGATGTGTTGACGATATGTCGCTCCTATGAGGCTGCCAGGTGTGCCACCTCTGCCATCCGAGCTCCCCCTACAGCTGTACGCGCTGTGTCCCGGTACAAGAAGGACAAGAAGTCTGCTCCTACGCCTTCGCCCACCACGTCCACGCCCGGTTCATTTTGTAACAACTGTGGTAAGCAGCACGGAACACAGGTGTGTCCAGCTGCTCAGTCTACCTGCAACAGTTGTGACCGTATGGGCCACTGGTCGCTCACAGTGCGGTGCCCAGCTAAGTACGTACAGTGCAATGTGTGCGGTCGTCTGGGCCACTATGACAAGTGTTGCCCTACCCACGAACCCAAGGGACAGCGTCGGCGGAAGCTTCGGCGCCCTTCTACCAGTGAGGGCCGCCCACAGTCGCCAAATCAGAGGCACGACGACCCTGGACAAAGCCCGACCCATTTTAGGAGGGTGTACTCCTCGCATCCCAGGACCAAAGTCCCCCAGTACATCAGCGTCATCGTGACCTACGGCGGTGTGTCATCCCGTCTTCAGATGTTGCCCGACACCGGCGCTGATGCTACAGTCATCGGTCCCCAGCATTTGCGATGCTTGGGGCTCTCTCCAAGCGATCTAGGACCGCCTCCCGAGGACCTCTGCATCATGGCAGATGGTTCACAGATGGCCCCAGCCCTGGGTTCACTCTATGCACATGTCACCTTTGGCAACAGGTCGTGTCAGGCCTGGATTGACGTGCATAATGGTGTCCCGACTCCCTTGCTGTCCTACAGACATTGTCAAGAGTTGGCCATCATCTCCCAGGACTTCCCCAAACCTATTCTTGAGGTAAGACACGCCAACAGGGTGCACGAAGGGAGCAGCAACTACCCTGCTGCCGCCCTACCCCTACCTCTGGCCAGTGACACCTCTCCTTCGGTAGTTGTCCCTGCTGCATCACGTCCCCACGCCTTGGCTCGCCTTCACGACAGTCACCGTGGAGCTGAGGCCACCAAACGACGTGCACGACAGACTGTGTTCCGGCCTGGCATCGACCCCGACATCTCCAATGCTGTCCAGGTGTGTAAGCCCCGCCACGTATTACAACCCAGCCAGCAGCAGGTACCCTTCATGAGTGACGACAACCCCACCCGCCCCTTTGAGTCTGTGTCGGCCGACTTTTTCTGTGTGTCAGGAAAGTCCTTCCTGGTTATCGTCGACCGTCTCTCTGGTTGGCCGGTTGTCATCAAGGGCGGTAATGACACGACGTCTGCCGCCACCATCAGCAAGTTCCGCCACTACTTCCGTGACGTGGGCGTTCCTGTACGCCTGCGAACCGACGGAGGGCCTCAGTTCACAAGCCGGGACTTTGCTGTGTTCCTTGACCGATGGGGAGTCCGGCATGTGTTGTCATCGCCCCATTACCCGCAGTCCAACGGCCACGCTGAGGCTGCTGTCAAATCCTTGAAGCACCTCATCCTTAAGGTGGCCCCTTCTGGGAATATTGACTGCGAGGCCTTCGACCGGGGTCTTCTTGAACTCCGCAACACACCCAACTACACCGGACGCTCCCCTGCCCAGGTTTTGTATGGACGCCCCCTTCGTTCTTGTGTCCCTGCTCACCCTCAATCCTTCTCCAAGGAGTGGCAGGCCAAGACAGAGGATTGTGATCGCCGAGCCGCCGAACGTGTTCAGGACGTCGTCGCCCGCTACAACGACCACGCCCGTTCTCTCCCCAGGTTGAGTGTCGGCACCCAAGTCCGTGTTCAGGACCCGACCTCCCTACGTTGGGACAAAGTAGGCGTAGTCATGGGTCTCGGCAGGTCACGGGACTACCAGGTGCGGTTACCCAGTGGCCGTGTGTGGTGGAGGAACCGCCGTTTTCTCCGCCCCGTAACACTGCCTTCTGCTGGCCCCGCCACCAGTGTTGAGTCCCATACCCTTCCCAGTGATGAAGTCCCTCGACGCTCAGAACGGATCCAGAAGAAAAGGTCCGCTCAAGACTTTGCTATGAGCGTATAGGGGGGAGGGAGGTGTATGTATATTATGTATGCTGGATTATGTATTATGTATGTATATTATGTATGTGCTCCATTTATATTTATTCAGCCTAGCCAGCAGCGTGTGGCAATGTTATTACCATATCCCACACGCTTAATTAATGTGCCTGGCGACGTATGGAAGCTGCTAATTTATCACTTGCCATACGTCGTCTATGGTAGTTGACCAGGACCTTAGCTAGGGAGCAGTGCTATCCACCTCTGTGTACATACTCTTATCCAGTAAACCGAACCTACAAAACTATACAGGTGTTTGTGTTCTCTCCTGTATATAGAACTTATTACCCAGAATACCTAACACTACTAACACGTCCCCTTCTGACGCAGAGCTTACCTTCTCAAGGAGTTTGCTGACGTGTTGGTTAATAAGAAATCTTTAGGATCCACACCACTCAAGCCGATGGTGGGTCCACCTATGAAGATTCATCTTAAGGATGGTGCTACACCATTTGCCATCCACACCCCTCGTTTGATTCCTCACGCCTACAAGGAGCTAGTTAGACAAGAGCTCGACTCCATGGTTGCTCAGGGAATCATCAAACCGGCCGGAGACGAACCTTCACCTTGGTGCCACCCTCTCGTCCCCGTCGCCAAACCTCGTGGTGGAGTACGGATCACCACCGATCTGTCAAAACTTAACCAGCAAGTTTCCCATCCAGCCCATCCTTCACCCACACCCTTCGCAGCTGTTCGAAGTGTGGACCCGAAGGCGAAGTTTTTTACAACTATGGACGCCTTATGTGGTTATTGGCAGATCGAGTTGGCCGAAGAAGACCAACACTTGACCACATTCATCACACCATTTGGAAGATACCAGTATTGCAGAGGCCCCATGGGATTTGCCGCTACGGGCGATGCATTCTGTCAACGTGGTGACGCGGCCCTTCAAGGAGTCACGAATTGTGTCAAGGTGGTTGATGATATCTTACTCCACGACGAAGACTACTGTGACCACCTCTCCCGGATATATGAAGTTCTCACCAGATGTCGAAAGTACGGGATTACCCTCAACGCTGACAAGTTTGTAGTCGCCGCGCCATCAGTAAACTTCTGTGGGTACACTCTCTCAGCATCAGGCATCGCAACTGACCCGGAGAAAGTAAGTGGAATAAGGGATTTTCCAACCCCTGCCAACCTGACAGACCTCCGTTCTTTTTTAGGTCTGGTCAATCAGCTGGCTGAATTCACACCTGACATCTCCGCCGCAGCCCAGCCGTTACGCCCCCTGCTGAGCCCCAGGAGGACATTCCTGTGGACCCCAGATCATCAAGAGGCCTTCCAGCGAGTCAAGCAGGCCCTCTTGAATCCACCTGTCCTCGCCTGTTACGACCCAGCCCTACCCACCGTCCTCCAGACTGACGCCTCCAGACTCTACGGCGTTGGTTACGCCCTTCTGCAGGACCATGGCGGTGGACAACTCCGCTTAATTCAGTGTGGATCCCGGTTCCTAACGGACGCTGAGACCCGATATGCCACGATTGAGCTGGAGATGTTGGCTGTTGTCTGGGCGATGGCGAAGTGCTGTTTCTACCTGATAGGACTTCAGCACTTCACCCTCTTCACGGATCATCGCCCCCTTATACCTATAATCAATCACTACTCTTTGGATGCAGTAGAAAATCCTCGCCTTCAACGTCTGAAAGAGAAGCTCTCGCCTTATCTCTTCACGGCTGTGTGGCGTGCTGGTAAGCTGTTGTGCATCCTGGATGCCCTGTCCCACGCCCCTGTCAGTCGCCCCACCCCAGAGGACGAGATGTTGTGTTCTACAGCTGCTGCATCCCTCAAGTCAGTGGTTTCATTGAAGGCCGTCTTCACATCAGAAGAGTCTACAGCACCGGATGCAGACAAGACCCTTGAAGATCTCCGCACCGCAGCCCGGGCCGACCCTTCCTACATCCGGCTCGTCGACTGTGTGTCTCAGGGATTTCCATCGAACTGATACGACCTTCATGAATTGCTAC
>NW_024737057.1:0-22594 GCF_018991925.1 Homarus americanus
TCATTGTGCTTCCGTTTCAATTTACGTATTACTCCTGCCAGTCATTTGTAGCGCTTCCTCCATCCAATCCCATCAGGGTCAAACGCCAAGCAGACAGACGGGACTCCATCGGAATCTCTCAGTCTTAAAGCAGGAGAGAACCTGGGAAGGGTCAAGCCCCATCAGCGCCTAAAGCATAGTCGAGCAACGACTACACTGGTGTGAGGAGCGGAGATGGACAAAAAACATCCGACCACCCTCCGCCACGGACCATTCCTCCACCCTCCACCTGAATTTACCAGCTGAGGCAGCACACGGTGTCAGTGATACGATCGTGAGACAGCTAGCAAATATCAGCAGAGTGGACGCAAGAAACTGAGGAGACCAGTGCAAGGCTACAGATGGACATCTGCTTACGAAACCAAACGTCTACACTGAGCAAAAAAGTGGGCCCGCCTTCGGTGACGGCCCAACTAAATATCACGACTCTACTGCCTTCTAGAAGAGATCAAGTGACTGATCGGGTTCCACCTCTAACACGGTCCATACCTGCTCGACCAAAAAACAACTTGAGAAAATACTCGAGGAGGCAAACTAAAACAATATCGGCGATATTTACAGGAAAATCTTCTACCAGTGGCTGACCATGAAAGAGGGCTTCGAACCAGGGAAGTTCGAACTTATTTCTGAGTCAGTACGGGACCATCTGACACCTTCCGCAACCGCTTTCGCACAGAAATGACTTCACTCAAGTATCTTGGACGACAACTGCTAGCGAGCATGGTTCTGCTATGTATATTACTCCTTATACCATATGTATTATGTGCTCCATATATATACACTGTTATTCAGCCCTAATAACGGTGTGGCATCATATTTATGTCCACGCTTAATTAATACCTGGCGACATATAGAGGCTACTAATCTCATCTTCAATCCTTGAAAAGGCTAAATTTATTTGAACGTGAGGCATACACCTCCTTATATCTCTTGTCCAGGAAATAGAACCTCGAAAACTCTCTGGGGTGTTTGTGTTTCCGCTCCTGTGAATGGAAAGCGATGCAGGGCACCTTCACAGTTCCTTAAAGATCTTTAAGCCGTCATAAAGGGCTAAAAAGCTCCAGCTGGCATGGTCAAATCGTATTATTTCAGAATCTGGCCCAGCCACAATAACTTACCTTGGTAGAGGCAAGTCCGCCTGTTGCAATATACTCGCCTCGAGATACATCTGAATCTTCCAAGAAATCGACGTTATTTTGCACTCCTGTAAAAAACCGAGAAACCTCCATATAAGAAATTGAAAAAATTAAAGAACCAAATGTCTCTACTGGAGGTAACAGCAAAAATCCTCGAAAAAAATAGTGAACAGCGGTTTGGATGTATATCTGGAGGATTGTCCAGAGTGTTGTTAAATGTTGTTATGATAACACTGGGCTGCATTTGAAAAAAAATTCGCAAGTTGCAGGTTCTGTGATTATTTATGTATTTTGCGTACTGGTTTAAAAATACGTCATTTTTAATCAGAATAGATTTTTTATGCTAGGGAATTGGGAAAAAAATCGAAATTCTTAAATATGATGTCAAAATTTTTATACCAAAATATATCACCAAAGTACTAAACACAACCATAGGACCAAAAGTAATAAACTACATAGATGCCTTTACGGTTAGACGGCATAGAAAATGGTTTGTCGCAAGAAATTTCCTTGGTAAGTTTGGTGTCTGAATGCATTTTGAGCACCAACAAAGTGATCAACAAACATGTTGATATCACTTGACCCTCGTTGCTCCTCCATTACCTGGATGTCTTGGTGAGGCGTTCTCATACTCCTCCTACATCACCACAGTTCTCTGGAAAGTAGTCCAGTGGGGAGCTGAGGGAAGTGCATGTGATGGACATCGTTACTCCAGAACTTTGTAGCTCAAAGTGGGTCCTCAACAACTCCATCCACCATAGAACTTTCCTGGTTGCCAAAAATTGGGAGACAAATAGACTTAAAGCATACTGCTCTTCTCATTTCCATCCATGCTGCAAATCAAACTTGGGATCTTTGAAAAAACTCTCTCTGATCAGGGGCTGTCTAAAAATTCTGCCATTCTGTTTGCCTCACTGACTTTTTAAGGAAATTTTTCTTTTCAAGTTAAGCCTAGCTTTTTGTCCAAATGCCTTTACAAAGTTATTCCTGGTGCTAGACACTGTGTTCATAAAGCCGTGATCCTAATGGGTGAGCTGACTTCCTTGGAAATAAGCTTCAAGTCTCTCTTTGTTAAAATCATTCAACTCAGCTTGACTGAAGGGTATGGGCTCTTTTACTGCTTGGGTAGTATGTGCTAAAACGTCAGTCTCTTCTATCCCCATCTACATCAATGTCTGTGAAATCGTCATCCAAATATCCTCTCCCTATAGTTTTCTGGTGGAGTTTGGAATTATTCCTGGTCGTGAGAACTAGGTTTTGACATGAATTTACATCTGGATATGCTGTAGTCATTTGACCTTCCTGTTTATACAAATGTGGAGCAAAAGATTTAGTATCAAAATAAGCATAACATATTAACTTACAGAATGTACTTGAATACATGAACACTACTGCATTTGATATATTAAAATATTGATGTGTTAAATATAACTCACAGAAGGTTTGTCATGCAGAAAGTAAGTCCGTGGTATGATCTCTGCCTTCCCTCCATCACCATGGGAATGCCAAATGGTGAACGTTGAGGTACTACATTTGTCCCAGCGCCATAGATGCTAACACATGTTTTTAGCTTACCTCTTGAGGCCAGCTTTATCTTGGTCTCCAGCAGTTTCATTCCAGTATACCAATCATAAGTTTTTCCTGGGGAGTAATTAAAGATTTACGCTGTCAGTCTATCATTTATTTACCCATGCAGCACCTATCCAACCTGTTCAGGTCCGTTTCTTGCACTTCCGGTTCCATGATTAATCTTCTAGCACTGAAAAAGAAAAAAACAAGGTGTAATATATGATTAAAAGAAATATGTAATGATGATATTATTATTGTGAAGAGAGAGAGAGAGACGCCCTCCTACTTTCTTCAAAGAATACCTATTCAAGACCTGAACTTTAGGGCACATCAGAATTGGTTGCTGGTATGCCATGTACCAGATGAAAAAAATTTAATCATGAAAAAATATATGTAAAAGCACGGACATATACTCTTTTTCCTTTGCATCTAAACAGACATTACATTTAAGCTATGCAGAAGCACAATCAAGTGTATTTAATCGCATCATCAGGGCGTCAAAACGGCCAAAATCTTACTACAGAAACACCCAAATACTCTCAGATGAATTTTTTTTAATGAAGAGAAAGAATATGAGGACCCATTTTGAAGCGAAAAATACCAATTTTACCTGAATCTCACGGCAAAATGCTATAACCTAATTCTGACCTAGTGTTGAGCCCAATGGATACATTTGGGAATCAGCAGCAAAATACTTAATATACACAAGCCTCAAAAACTATGCACAGGGGCAGTGTAAATAGGTAGTAAGGCGGCTACCAAACTTGGGGAGAATTTTACCTGGAAGATATTATAGGAAATATAATGTGTTTGTCTGTGAGCCCTGCTGCCTGTGGTATCCACAAAATTGAAGCTAAGCGTCCCAGGTTGTGAGTCAATATTTGACCTCGTTACCACACAATTAAAAGGTCTCTGATTAACCTCTTACTATTGACAATACAGCATACATACTATGGAATTTCTCCTATTGATTGATTTTTTTCATTTTGTTTTTATTTATTATTATGTATTATTATTATTATTATTAATGTATTATTATTATTATTAGTTATTATTATTATTATTATTATTATTATATTATTATTATTATTATTATTATTATTATTATTGTTATTATTGTTATTATTATTAATATTATTATTATTATTATTATTATTATTATTATTATTATTATTATTATTATTTATTATTATTATTATTATTATTATTATTATTATTATTATTATTATTATATTCTTCCCTCAGAAGCCCTAGTGGAATTAAAAATGACAGGTGCCCGGATGGAGGCTAATCCCATGAAATAAAAACAAGAAAATAAAAGAAATAAAAAAGATCTTCACAATTATGAATAACTCTGCATTTATCTCTCTTCTGAATGATTGGCAGCTCCAAGGAAAAATCAAAATAGTTTAAACAAAAAATATTCATAATATCATTAAAATAGTGGCAGCATATTGGGAAACCATAAAAAATATAAATCAAGAGGCTGTGATGAAATTTGCAGGCCTGGAGTCCATACTTGGCGACTCGGGCCAACACAGACTTCGTGTACACTGGGTTTACACTGGAGGCTGCATCCATCACACATCAAGGGTGTGAAGCACTATGTTGAAAAGGTACTTTCTGGTGGGCTGAAGTGCAACACACAAATCATTGCGAGTAACACGCTGAAGGAATAAACCCTCTTTTAGTTTCGTACAAGCTAAAGCCTATTTAGCCTGCCACCAATTAAGCATACCACTTCCTTGCTAAGCAGGATAATCGCCATCTTTATGTGATTGCAATTGCACTTTCTTGTTACGTCTTTTTGGATGGTCTTTCTTCCGGGTCGCTTGCTTTGGAAGGATGGTTCTCCTCTTTCGTGATTAGAGGGGTCCCACCAGGTCCTTATATAATTAGCAGAGTCCCCCAACTTTTTCGGTTTTATGATGCAATTGTCTCTCATGTATAATGGTTTCTGACAGTTAATGTTAATATTGTGCTTCTTGGCCTACATGTAATTATTTGCCTGTAAACAAATTTCACTTTAAATAGAATATTACCGCCACAGTAGGATAATATTTTCTCCACCATCGGAAAAAGCAGAATAGAGAAAGGGGATGGAAAGAAAGAGACAGAGTGTTGTCAAACGACTTTGCTGGGAAGTTAAATGTAAGAACAGATGGCCTCCTCCTCAGGCTGACTTGCTCCTGTGGGGTTCAGAAGACAGTCTCTATCCGTCTAGTGACCTATCATGTCATGGAGTTAGTAAGTCCTGCATTAGACCCAAAACACATCAAGACTTATATGGTTAAACTCCATACTAAATATATACTATATGTAGTCGCTAATAGTGATGGAACCATACAGATTGAATTAATTATCTCATATGTAACACCTGTACGCATCTATTACTCTACAGAGTTTTGACCAGGCCAAAACTCTTGATTCTGTGTGTGAGGTCTCATCAACCAGAGTCGCTCAATGGGCTGCAACAGTCCAAACATGGGTCTAGACTCAAGACAGTCTAAACTACCAGTAGCTCGACAGATGATCTCAGGGAGACCAGCTCACCCCCGACACTTGAGAGGCAGGGCAAATGTTGCAGATGTGACAAAGGTGATCCTATATAATAATAATAATAATAATAATAATAATAATAATAATATGTAATAGTAAATAATAATATGTAATAATAATATGTGTGTAATATGTGTATGTGTGTGTATGTGTGTATATGTGTATGTATATGTATGTGTATGTGTGTGTATGTATGTGTATGTATATATATATGTAATTAACGGTTTAAAAGATCTGAAAAGTTCTGCGGCAAGGCTGAAAATATACATTGAACATAATATTATTACATACATTGACATTGGTAGTTTAACAAAGGCCTTTATTAGAAAAGAGTAAAAGAACATACAGAAGTGAACATACAGATTAAATGAAAGTCCCAGTGATCATGTGCGCTGAGGTATTGAACAACTGAACACGTGGTGGCCATGCTCCCTCACAGATGGCGTTATAGAGGGCATCATTAAGAGTAGTAGTTCCTACACAGGTGGTGTTATAGAGGGGCTTGACGTGTGTAATTCCTCACAGATGGTGTCACTGAGGGGGGCCTCATGATGTAATGGTCCCCTCACAGATGGAGTATGGAGTTTGTGGGTTAAGTGTGCATACAACATTCCAAGTTATATGTATATGTATGTATATATGTATATGTGTATATATATGTATGTGTGTATATATATGTATATGTGTACTGTATAACAATAGTTAAACCTAGTGGTGTGAGTTGAATGCGTGTATAACACATGTGTAGAAACGTGGTCCAGTGTCAGCCATTTCAGAAAGAGACTGGTCTCATGCAGAGTGTTCGTACGGGCGCGCGGGGTGTTATCGTTCATTCTTGACAGAGCAGACTCTGAATTAGTATCTTCCGTACAGAACACACTTGGGGAAAGAACAGTGTTCAAGTGTACAGGAGCAAATTCGTAACGTTGTGTGAGTAGTGATGGCCTATTACAGGTTGAGAATGCGAAATAGAATACATTCAATGGAATATCTGCATTTTAATTATTCAAGCAAAACGCTGCAAGTAGTGTTGTGACATCAGATTGTGTAAGGTCCCTACATTGATTGTGGGGTCTCTGTGGTTGTGTTGCGTTACATCACTCGTGCGTAGTGCGTCTGCACTTTTGAGGACGTACTCGTGTGACCCTCCTGTGGTGTGCGGTGTATGACATCGCATGTATTACTTCAGTTGTAATGTGCCATCGCCTTTAGTTGCATGGCATCACTTCACCAGCCATGGAAGGAAGCAAAGGCAGGGGATAAGCCTAGCCAGCGTGAAGAACCTGGAGGCCCTGAACGACGGGACACTAGCAGACGTCATACAGCCAGGGCAAGAAAGTGATGCCTCTTTCCCTGAAGGATGAAAACAACAGGCCGAGATTCGGCGAGGATAATCAGGGGTTATCGGCAGACGCTCCACCCAAGTAAGCAGCAACGATGCAAAATACTTAGAAAAGTCATATGAAACGCTTTAGACAGGCAGAAGACTTTGGTAAGATGCTGTCGTTACCGGGAGAAGCGCTTTCTGCGGAAACGAGTGAGAAGGGATGACAGCCGCAACACGGTGTCAATCGCCGGAACCAAGGTGTCCTGCTTCTGCCTCGACACCCACTAAAGGAGGGTTTAACCTCAGCGCTTCAGAATCAGGAATATCCAATCAGGGGAGGGAACATGTTTCCTGGTCATATCCGCTTTCCGGAAATTGGCACCAACAGGAACCCAGGAGAGGAAAGCCATTACCAAGATATACGGCGAGAACACCACATGGACAGCGGAAGGAATGGGAGATTCAAAAATTAGAGACAGGGCAGCGATGATGAGAACACCACAAAGTATGAATCGACTAAAGTAAAAGACAGCGCAGAATAAGTGATAGCAAAAGCAGCCTCCAGAAGAAGGACATCAAAAATAACTCAGAACCCTGTATCAGCTGAGACACCGGCAAAGAAATAGCATCCTCCCCAAGCAGCTCCATTGATTAAGCTATCTCAGATCTGTACCCGGCCTTCTACACTTATGGTCAAGACCCTCCATTCGGCTTTGCACAGTAGCTACTCCACCTTCTACCAAACAGAGTTAGTACAATCTCAAAAGGCCCAAACAAATCACATTCACCATTTATCAGGGTGTCACATGATGTCATCTTGAATAGCAGGAAGTATTCCCCCAACAGTGCGGACCCCAGTTCAGGGGCGCCCTCTCGAAAACAGTCACGCGTCTAAAGGCTGAGGTGGGGATTTGGTGGTAACGTTCACTGATCGAGGGGTCCGCTTGCAGAAACCTGCAGTATTCTTTCATACCTGCAGAATATTTCTCCATCTACAATCCCAAATCGTTTTATTTACTCAGAAAAGAGGTTTTTGGGTTCCATTTGTCATTGTGATTGTTTACATATTTCTTTCATCTTACTTAGGTTTCTGAAAAAGATATTCTTTCTTGGTTCCAGCCATGTGTATTTGTATGTTCTCGTAAGTTATTCAGTCTTGTCTGGATAATCTTTTGTTCGTGTTAATTATTGCGTGGGGTAGTGTACGGTAAGATGTTTGGGAAGTATTGTTTTTCCATGGCTGTGGTGATATTAGTGACTACCATGTTCCCAGGGCTATGTCAATGTCTGCTGTGCTTTTGTTGTGTGGACGTATTTGTTCGTTTGTGTTGATTCTGCCTGAAAACCCTCCCAGTTTGCTCTGTTGAAAAAGAGAATCTAGGAATGGAGGGATTTGTATTGTAGTGATAAATGACTGATAATTATCAGGTGAACGCTAGTGGTGGTTGGTCCAGGTTTCATGTGTGATTCAAATGGTGGTGTCGATTGGTTAGAACTATATCCGGCTTCCGGTGTTTTCTGCAGCTATAGAGGTTTCGAAATCTGGGCCCAGGTGTGTGATGTTGCCGTTTCATAAGTCTGTTTTATCTTCCCTTGGGTTTCTGGTTCGGTGTCCGAGTATGGATTGTGTCTCGCGTTTAAGTCTCCTATAAAATATGCTGGTGTGTTACGTCTCATTAGTTTTTAGTAAGTCACCAGTAGGGAATGTTGTCGTCGGCAAGGTAAATATGTTGTACCAATTGTTATTGGGCCTTTAGTTGTGTTGATTTCGACTGCTAGAAGTAGGTTTGGAAGTTGTCTATGAGTTTGTATTTGATGTTTCTTTTGATGGCTATTGCTGCTCCGTCGCTAAATTCTTCGTGTATGTTCAGCTGATGTGTGTAAAGTAGTTGAAGAGTTTTATTTGTCAGTGTTTTTTCGTCCGTGTGAGTTTATGAAATTATGTCTGGGTCTATGTTGTTGTATATGTTTTGTTAGTTCTGTTTTCTTGTATGTGTCCAAGCCAGGAAAATGCGTTTTATTATTTTCAGTGTTCTGTTTTGCGTAATCGTGGGTCGCGGGAACTTGGTGCGTGTTGTTTGGTTGCTCAGGTTCTCCAGGGAGTGTCTCTGTCTCATCCTTCAGTCCTATTCTTATTTTCTTGAATTTTGATAGGTCTACACTCTCGATTTTATTATGTTTTGCTTATTCTTCCTCCGTACTAGTGTTTCTATGAATCCCTCTTCTACCCTGTTGTCTTCGTATGTGTATTTGGTTGTTCCTTCTTGAATATCTTTTAACAGTCTCTCATTTGTTACTGTTGGCTGGGAGTTGACTGAGTAAAATCTGATTCCTATGTTATCTCCGACGTCGGTTGGCCGTTGACCAATGAGGTTCTCTCGACGTGGTTTTGCTGATATTGACTACGCTGATTGGTCGGTTGTGTTCTCTAGGGTCTCGTAGTGTGTTGTGGTTAGTTGGGAGTGGGTTGTTGAATTGAATTGAATTGAATTGAATTGTAACAGTTTATTTAGCCAGAAAAATACAGATACAGAGTGGATAATAATAACAATATTAACATGGCTGAGCCAGATGAGAACCTGAGCTCTCTTTGAGGCACCTGATATATACTATACATTTATCTCAGGGAAGTATTATGTAACATTTAGTATCATCTGGAATAGTACAATAGCATGGTAGTAATAAGTACGTCTCATAATGTTACCACGGTTATCACTTCAATATTTATTTATTTTATTATTTATTTATTGTTCTTGTTGTTCTTCTTGTTGAGATTGTCGGACCGTTGTCCGACACGGGCCTTGGGCGGCCCGTTTGTTTGTTCCGGCTGGAGCTCTTGGAGCAGCCAGACCGGATTTGGGATGGGGTTGTCCTACGCAGATGAAGGATACTGCAGGTTTGCAAGTGTGAGACCCTCTGTCAGTGAACGCTAACCACCAATCCCGACTCTTGGACGTGATCAGTTTCGGAGCGGCGCGACCCCGAACTAGGTCTGCACGGCGGAGAATACTTCCTGAGCTATCTGGGTGGTTGGTATCGTGTGATGACTCGGAGAAGGTGGTGAATGTGGTTTGTTGGGCCTTTCGGAGTTAAGTGGCCGCTGGTGTTGTGTGTTCTTCTTGGAAGTGAATTCTGTTTGGAGACTTTGTGTGACTTTGCAGTCAGGGAGATAGTGTTCAGTGGGTTGGCCGCTGGCTCCTGACAGTAGGTGCATTCCTGACGACATTTCCGATGGTCTGCTAAGGTGCACTTGTAACCTTAGTCGTAGTCGATGAAGCTAACGGGTTTGTCTTGGTGTTTTCTTGTCCGCGATGCTTTTCCCTTTTGTAGCTACCGGGTACCATTTGGCTGATTAGGAACCAGCGTTGAATGCGTGAAGGAAGCTCTTTTGGATGTTGAGATTGGTAATCATTCTGAGGTGGTTCCTGATCTGTTGCACGCTTGCTGGAACTTGAATGTGTACCTTCTAGAATGTGTGGCTGCCTTGGCTGCTTCGTCTGCCATGTCGTTTCCCAATCCCTACATGATTGGGATCCAGTGTAAGACGACTGGTCGATTTTGTCTTTGGAAGTCCTGTAGCTGTGCGAGGATCAAAGTTATGATGTTGACGTTGTCTCTTGGTTGACTGTGTTGCAGCGCCTGCATGGCCGTTTTCGAGTCTGTGTGAATTATGATGGACTTGTTGTGTTGTGTTGCAGCGTGTTGTAGGGACTTTGAGATTGCTACCAACTCTGTAGGGTGGAGCAGCCATTGAAAGTAACCATAGGAGGGTCTGACCTTGGGTGTAAGCCGCTCCGGATCTATGATGTTTTGAGTCCATCAAGCCCTCTGTGAAGTATGATGCTGCATCAGCCGGTGTCTCGTAGCTATGGCTTCCTGGGTTATTCTTTTGAGGTACTCCTTCTGGAGGTTGGCTGCTATCACCTCGTTCGGGTTTTAATGTGGCTAGTGGAGTGCTCCATGGTGAGAATTACATAATCTCTGTCTCGTGTGTCTTGGTTGTTCTTGATGAGTGTTTCTGCTTGCAGGTGCAATGACCTCCTTGCCTCGTGCGACCAGGTGGCCCCTCGCACTCTGTGGTCGGGTGGAGAGGAGGCACTGATTCTCGTTTTGTCAGCTGTGGGCTTATCTGATCTACCAGCGACCACTTTGCCATCTAACAACATTGAAGGTGAACAAACTCCCCACTCCTCCGCCGAGATGGAATACAATACCCAAAAAGGGAGTGAGTTGTTTCCATTGCAGTCTCTTCCCCTGTGCCATCTTCTTGCAGTGTTATTTTATCTTCCTTTTCTTTGCTTGTGATTCCTAGACTGCTTTCGGTTATTATTTTGAAAATGAATGCTGATGGGGCATTGTCTGGGAAGTTTACCTGTGGTAGGTTGTTCGCTGCAAACATTTCTCTGACAGTTCTTCCGAATGTACCTGGTTTAGCCACGTTGTTTATGTGGGCATGTATCAGTAGGGTGTGTCATAGGAGGGAAGATCAGCTAAAACTAATGGCCCATCACTTTTTTGGTAGATTTTAGTGTATATAAACAGAAAATAATTTCAGTTTCAATATTTTGCAACCTTTTGCTAGGTAAATTTTAGCGTGAAATTTATCGAAAATCTAACGTACAGCTGCATTAGTGCATTACAATTAAATAGTGAACATTGCTTTCTGACTTCATTCTTTAACAACCCAACTAACAATATTTTTTCTGTTTCAGATTCTGATGCATTTATAAGTTGATAATATTTGCGATGGCTGCTTGTGTCAGGACGAGGAACCAAAAATCCAGCCATCTCAGTCACTATCTTGGGTCTGGGAGAGAGCTCCTGAAGTCGGAGTTGCCTACATTGAGAGATGCTTTGAGATACGGTGTTTTAATCAGGCAAATCAGTGAAAAGAACCAAAGAACTTACATAAACAAAGACATTGCCAGTGATATGACCAAAGCTGTCTTTGGCACAGTACACTCTGGCTAACGCTCAGTTCAAGCCTCCAGTCATAACAAGTCAGAAGAAGATTAGTGAGACTGCTAGCCAGTTGGGAAAAGGCAAGAGATATCTCTCTTGGGAGAGGAAAACTTGCAGTTAAGGACAGCTTTGCCAAGCAACTGGACCAGTTATTTGACATAATTACTTGCAAGTGCCCAATTGTTCTCTGTCCTGAGTTTGGATGCGATCGTGACTGTAAATCCGAGGCCCACATCTCCTGTATTTGCAAGCGTGAACTGAAGATTCCTGTGATCGAACTGGCATTTGTCAAAGCACAGAGAGAGAAGACTGGCAGTATAGGGGCTCTCATGATTTCTAGCCAAGATATTCCGGAGTCAAGAGACAGGAGGCTGCCACAGAGAGACAGAAGAGGAGAAGAGTTGCCGAGGAAAAGAGACTTGAGAAGGCCCAGGGTGAGGTAAAAAGGCCGATGATTGGAGTCAAGCTGATTCAGAGTTTAATGACTTCCCCATGGCTGATCCGAGTGCTGACCAGGAGAATGGTGACTTTGTCCCTAACCCAGAAAATAATGATCCCAAACCTTCCAGGCATAAGATTCGAAATAGGAAAGATATCCGAGCATAGCTCTGGCCAGCATGCGACACCACACTGGTCTCAGAGAAACTGCAGAGATAGCAACAGCTGCCTGGATTGACGGTGGTTTGATAACACCTGATGATGTTCACCTGGTGATAGATCATAACAAAGTAAGGAGAGCTCAGGAGAAACTTGTCAGTAACCTAGAAGAGGAGTTTGATAAGGGATAAGAGAAAATGGAATCAATTGTTTGTTCTTTGATGGGAGAAGGGATGACACTAAAGTGTTCATGAAAGTTGGAGATTCTGACAAGTTGTTCCCTGCCATGGTGAAGGAGGAACACTACTCCTGCTGCAGTGAACCAGGAGGGAAGTATTTGTGGCATTTCACTCCAGAGAAAGATGACATCAGGAAACCAGCTGAGATAGTGGCAGATAACATTGTGAACTGGCTCAGAGAGAGGAACGTAGACCAGACCCTGCAGGCTATTGGAGGGACAGCACCAACACGAACACAGGGTGGCAAGAGGGGGTCATACAGTGGATAGAGCGGAAGATTGGGAGGAAGCTGGTCTGGATTGTTTGTGACCTCCACACCAACGAGTTGCCACTCAGACATCTGATCCAAGAGCTGGATGGCAAGACTCTTTCAAACAACAGATGGTCTGGTCCTATACTGCCAGATCTGGGGTCACTAAATCTAAGGATAACTTAACTCTAATCTTAATTTCTAAGGGTCGCTGCCACCAGACCCCCTCTGGACAGCATGTAGCTCGTTAGGTAGCGGGCAGAGTGAACTAGGCATTGGGTTAGGTTTTCCATTGATCAGATCGATAAGGGTAAAGAAGGGTGAAACCATAACATGTCTTCATTGATTTATTTCTTATAAAACACACTGGTAAAAAAAACATACATGAATTGGCTTCCTCAGAAGAACAACGGAATTTTGTTACCCAACTGGGCCCCAGACTCCTACATTACTGGCGGGTCATCCACCCACTTATTGCACAACATCGGTGAACGCCGTATCTCGGTCGTTCCTTCTTACAATATCCCTTAACACATCAGACTGTTCCACTGGTGTGGCTTGTAGCACCGTTTGTTATCATACATAGTAGCACCATCGCAACACACCTGTTAACTCCATACCTGCAAGTATGTGACTCTTGTGACTTTTAGGTTCACAACGGGCCCTCGTTCGCACACCGCCCTCGGTGGGTAAGGACGAGGGCTTGACCTAGAGACATACCAGCACTATTTCTACGCCTGGTATTATAGGTCGCTCCACGTGACGACCGCAGTTTCTCACGGTCTCCTTAGTTGTGACTATTCATGTGGAGTGGTGCGCTGGGAATCCACCGGTTCATAGTGGACTGGTATAGTGGGGTATTCCCCACCTGGTGTAGCGCTCCAGGAGACAATGGCGGCCGGGCGGCAAGATACCCCAACCACGTGGCACCTGTGTTGACGGCAGAACAGGAAGACTCAGCAATAATGCCTGACGGGCGGTTATCCCATCCCTTAACACATCCCTATCACACTTATATATCCGGCAAAGCTTTAAACTGTAGTAACTGTTATTTATCAACCTTATTGTAGGGCGGGATATAGCCCGCTAGAGGCACTGACCTGTGGTGACGGCAGAACAGGAAAGACTAAGGCCGGCTTCCGCCGCTTCTCGTCACATTGGCCTACCGTTTCCAATCCTCAATTTACACTTTTGTTTCTGGTTCTCACCTGAACACTTTACGGTATATTGTCACTCATTTCTTATAAACACATATATTAATCCTAAATTACACACTAAGGTCAGGTCTTGGTTTGTTGGTGCTTGGTTAAATGCCTGGGATTTTATCAACGGGCATCTGAGGCGGGTACATGACGCGCCTTGAAACAAAAGCCGAATGATCATGGCGGGGTGTATCAACTTCACTTAAAACTGTAATGGGGATCCTCCTCTCACACAGTGCACTATTTGAACACAGACATAAGGTTCTCTGATCACTGTACCTGTCGTGGGTATATGTCACGTGAGGCTACGAGGTGTATTAAATTCATACCGACGCATACACGATATTTCCTTTCCAGTATAGTTTCTAGATCACTGTCAACACCTCACATAGTCCTGATACATTTATCCTTTTTCCAGATCATTGTTCTCATGTATTTTCATATGATATCTGTTGGAGTTAGGTTCGCTACACGCTCACAGACGTAAATAGTAGGACCTTCAAACCCTGCTCCACACTTAGTCTTACAGTACCTAGTCCGGCTCAACTGGACTTTAACATTCATCTTATGCCTACCCTGAGTGATCCTTAATGCTATGAATACATACACTTGATATGATATAACTATACCTGGGTACAATACCACACATGGTCTAGGAACCTTGAGTAGGTGAGTTGTCCTTTCTCAATGTTTCCCATTTTCTGGGGGTTCTACAAGCGCTGTGCATTTAAATGTTATGTAGCGTAATATGAATTAGATGGGATTTTTAGGGATGACAATGATGTGCGTAGTACAGTCCTCTTGGCAAGATGCTGGACTCTGCCACTGAGTTAGAAATAAATCCGAGCTTTGAAAAAATCACATTTGGCCCTCCACTCGTTGAGCTTGCACATACTGTCATTGACGACCTGAGTACTGACCAGTACTATGGTTACATGATTTGCAGTGCCATCAAAACTGGGGTCATGCCTAATAGACTTGCTTACCTGCAGATAGGTCCAGTCTCACATTCTAGGTGGCTCACAACGGCTCTCAGGTTCTGCAGAATTTGGGTCGCTCCTCATAAACTGAGGAACCAGCTACAACCTGAGACTTATTGTCCAATTCATCGTGAGTGTCTACTTGCCAAATTGGTTCAACACCAAGGTCAAATCATCGTTCTCCGAAGGTCCGGGCATGTTCTCTTCCAGCTTGAGCTCCTGAGAGTCAGCCAAGGAAGGTTGTTCAGATTGTGGAGCAGACTGTGAGGAGATCTTCCTGGTATGCTCATCGAGGCAGTTCTGCAGACAATGCTCTGCAGTAAGGATGAGGAGGGAGAAGAGTGGCAGTCAAGATCTTGGATATGAGACTTATGAGAGGATCTGGGCATGACGAATCAGTTGGTGACGATTCCTTCAGGGTCAGGAAGACTCCTGAAGTCAATCTAGGTGCCTAGACCCTCACTGATCTCATAGATCTGGATAACATCCAGGCTGGCAGTGAGCCCCCTCTTACCTGCAGCCTCACCAATGTTCAAGTCAGAGCTTTTCTGGACAACCCATGCATGTCCCTGCCTGGCCCTAGCACACCCAGAGTATAGAGCGTTGTGTACAGCAAGTGAGCGAGGCCAGCAGTCACGTGTACAGCCAGGAGAGGAGGAAGGCTACATCCGAGCTCAGGTGGTCAGCAGGAGGTGATGAGTAAAACAGAAGCAAGAAAACATGTTCTCTATGGTGTGCAGCAACACCTGGTCGTAGTATTAAAACCGGTTTTGTATTTGATGATTTTGTTTCTAAAGGAATATTAAATTTAATAAATGTGTCAAGATCATTCGTTTCACTATTCTGGATCATTTTCATCCTAATAAATTAACCTGATACATTTACTACTTTAAATAAGCTATTTAGTGGTGTTGGTAAAAGGGTGGGAATACTGAATTTTCATAAGATTTCAAGTTAAAATTTACCTAGCAAAAAATGAAAACTTTTCAAATCTGAAGATATCACATGATTCTGCATAGAACTACATCATTAATACCATGGGCCGATTTTTCAAACTAAAAAAAAAATTCGCCTCCGTATGACACACACCTAATGTATCAGTGTGGTTAGCATGGTTAAGGGTAGACCTTCCTTAGCTGGCGTGGGCAGTATCTTTTGTTTTTTCCTAACACCTTTTAGAGGTGGTGTCTGCAACTTTTGTTATTGGCTGTTATTGTGGTTTGGTTGGGTTAGATTCTATATGTTTGTTCGATTTTTCCTTTTCCTTCATGTTCTTTAATGGTATCCTTCCTTACTGGGCAGCGTGCTGCCAAAGTGCGGAGGTCCTTTGCAGTTCAGATATTTTGGATTTTCTTTTGCTGTTATACTCCTGAATGTGTGCCTTCAGCCCACATTCCGAGCAGTACTTTTTGTCTTTTATTATGGCAATTTTCATTGATACATGGTTATATTTATAACATATCCATCAAGGTGTTATGGAATAGAATTTTTTTTTCGATTTGGTCTTTGAAAGGTGGTGGTGGGAGATGCAAATGCCATTTTCTAGTGCCTTTTGGCCATGGTGATTTCTTTGAACTTCACTTGCATCATCGTTGAGCCCTGGGGAGCAGTATCACCTCTTCCACTTTAGCTCATGTGTTTTTCTGTTCTATTTCTTATGATATATCAATTGGTACGAACCGTTGGTAATGGTCTTATCCAATCTTTTGATAGCTATTGACTTCTTAGCTCTAAGCTGTGGTGGGATGGCTATTTCCGTTATCTTTTATTGTATCTATCGATTCAGTCGATAACATGAGATCGACATCATTGTCTTCTATGCAAAGAACTATGAAGGAATCCTTTGCTTCTATTAGTGCGGCGAATTTGATTCCTAGGCGTGCATAGAATTGTGCCTAACTCCCTTCTTTTCTTTTTTCGATACTCTCGAAGGGAGTGCACCCGAATCCTGTTACCCGTAGTCCTGGTCATTGCTGGTAGCTGTTCTCATTAACATCCGTCCGGAGAGGTGTGTTTGTATGTATGTGAGTGTATGTGTGTGTGTGTATGTATGTGTGTTTGTGAGTGTCTCCCCGGTGGCCCTGTAAGACCCTACTATCCTAGTGTTAAAGCTGCTCGCTTATGTGAGGCTGAGCCTAGTGTACCTAATTGAGGTGAAACAAAGGGTGTCGTCCCCTCTGGTTTAACTCATGAAATTTTTCCAACCTAACCCCCAGGACCATTCCCGCCGACTTCTCTATCCTTCATGTCTGGTTGTGTATTGAGCCCCAGTATGCCTTCCATCCATTCCCCCAAAAGTGACGAGCGGGTAGGAGCAACGACTATAAACAGTATATTATCCTTAGGTGGGAGTGTCCTTACACCAACGGCCAATTAGCATAGCCTCTCAAGATGCCAATACAATGAGTCACCTGTGTGAGCCAGGTGGTTTGATGTTTATGTCGTCTCGTGTGTTAGCTTGTCTTCTCTGGCGTATTTTGTGCTTAATATTCGTAAATATTGC
Source organism: Homarus americanus (assembly GCF_018991925.1). NCBI lineage: Eukaryota > Metazoa > Arthropoda > Malacostraca > Decapoda > Nephropidae > Homarus > Homarus americanus. The sequence goes on from NW_024737057.1 coordinate 17,364, forward strand.
GATACTCATATAATGATAATCAACCAGTGGTATCTGGATGTTTATGGGAGCACTGGGAGAATGTGGAGAGCTGGTTTAGTGTGACGGCAAAGATAACAGGAACAGAGGTAAACAAAAAGTAAAATGAATCTGTTGCTGCCCTGCTGGACACTGCAGGGGCTTCTGGCTGCTTCCAGTATTGTAGCCATGGATAATATTGAGGTTATTTCGACAAGTTTTGGACTATAGGTGAAGTAACTACAAAATGGCAATCTGTGATGTGAAACGCAGCTGTACTTTGAGAGACTTAGTCTCATATCACCACCAAACCTCCCAGCTTCCACACCACTCCACATGCAGAGACGAGACTCAGCAGACACTGGAAGTAGTTATTTTATATTGCACCATTTATATCTGCATTCATTAAAATATCTTACAAGGTAATGGTAGAGGAGACAGTTTTGCACCAGAAGAATTTTATATAATTGGACTGAATTTTCAGATGATGTTTGAAGGATACTGAGTAAGAAAATCGAAACGACAATGTACAGAACCTACTAGAACTCCGGCCTAACTTTATCTTAACCTTACCTAACCTAACAACTTCTTAACCTGTGAATTACTGTTTCGATATTTCTACTATCAAAACAAACATTTCCAGAGAAAAATAAACGAATTCAATCCAATATAAACAACATTAAACACGCCCGATAAGATTGTTGTTGTATCCACCATGGGCGCCTCCCTACATCACTAAATACAACAATATTTGGAGATGTTAAGCATCACTTCGTTACTATCTTGTTTAACTTAACGTACCGTAAGCTAACACAATGTAAATTAACCAAATATAACCAAATTTAACTCACTTATTTGACGATGTCTCGCGATGGGCGAAAATGAGGTGCGCTGGTTGTGGAGCTGCACTGCCTTTTGCCTCTCAAGCAAGATGTCACGATCTGATCTCCCGCCGGCGGAAGTTGTTTCTGGACACTCTTCCTTAGCCCCTTGGTCCCTGTTCACCTAGAAGTAAGTAGGTACCTGTTGTAAATCGAAAAGTTGCGAGCTTCTAAACTAGGAACTAACACAATCCGAGGAGTGGTGACCCAAGGATCATACACCCAACACAGACAAAAACCAAATACGTGCGCTGTGCGCTAATCAAATAAACGCAGTCGTGTAAAGCCACGGCACTATCTCCCACTACAATTCCCTTCCCAACCTCTGTTCCTTCCTCCGCCATCTTCCCGCTCTGCCTTTCCCCTACTAACAACTTTAGTTGAGCTTCTAAACTTGGAACTTGAATGGAAAATGAACGATTCTCGAGAAATTTAACCTAACCTCAAGCGAACAACGTAACGAGCTCAGTTTCATGGTCATCGGGAGAGACAATGAACGAGATGAGCCGAGATTTATCCATACGATGAGCCGCGGTATACTGTTTACACAACACTTATAATTAAAGGTTTATTATCTTATTACTATTTACATTTTATTGTCAAGTATTAGGAAAACATTGGTATCTTCTCTGTTCTTGATTGATCATCAGTTGTCGAGTTTTATTGAGTCTCGCGGATGTAATTTCACATTACGTCTGCAGGTAGAGGAAGAACCTTTGGGCGGACTGGGAAATATAAGTCTTTTTTAATCCTCACCACTGATCAGCTCGTCAGCCGTTTAAGGATCGGTCGCGTCTCTGATTACTTTTCCCTTTCTTTTATCCTTCACCAAATGATCGACTCGTTAGCCGCTTGGGCGATCGGTCATATCTCCTGACGCACTGTTGGCAAGTATTGAATGTACCTGAACCTGCTCCAGTGTTGGTCAAGTCTTGCTTGAAAGACCTCACACTTGGTGCCGTCACAACACTTTCTGGTGGATTGTTCTAAGAGTTCACAACTCTCACTCCTAAAAAGTTTGCCCTCACAGTTTTCTGCACTTGCGGCTTCTTTAATCTTGAGCAATGACCCCTTGTGGGGCGACCGTCCGCCAGCTCCAAGTAAGGACACTCGACTGACTTGTGCTCCTCGAGATGCTTATACACCTCAATTAGGTCACCCCTTGCCCGTCTGTAGTATAAGCTAGGCAAGTTCAGGTGCTCCACCCTGAGGGTAGCTGAGGTGGCGAAATACAGGCACCAGTCTGGTGACCCTCCTTTGAACATCGTCTAGATATCTGAACGACCTTCTTATAAGACCCAATAATTAATTTGCCTGATTACTCAACTAGCAATGGCCCGAGAACTTTAGCTCATTGTCAACATACACACCTAGGTCCTTCTCATATTCAGTCTCAAATAGTGCAGTTTCTTCATACCGTTGGGACATACTGTATGATACGCCTCTACCGTTACTACGCCCTGCGCATCCTCTACACCCGTGACTTTGAATCTCAACAGCCATTTCTTCGACCATTCTTGGATCACACAGAGGTCCTTCTGCAGCCTTAACAGTCCGCGTAGTTCTTAATTTCCCTGAAATAACTTGGCCTCATCGGCAAACATTTGTATGGAGGGAGTGTGCTGTCCGTGGCATGTCATTTATGAAACAAAACAAACAACAGTTTCCCAATACACTGCCCTGTGGTAATTCCCTGCTGCTTGTGACAGGTGTAAGGATGATAATTTCGTGCCTTTAATCACCACACACACTGCTTGCGGTCATGTAGGTGAAAGCTCCTATGCACGCTTGACATTTCCCCGAATTCCGTACCCTTCCAGTTTGATTTTTCAGCCTTCGTAGGGTACACTGTCGAGCCTTGGCAAAAATCTAGGTAAATTTTGTTGATATTACCACCCCGTTCAGAATATGTAGTCCAAATATCCATTATCTGCTTTATTGTCCCATCAAAACCGTTTTATCGGGAATTATCATGTAAATAGATAAGAATTTACCATTGCAATAAACATATTTGCTAACTAGACATAATCCTGACAGCTCTGGCCTCTTGTGTAACCTTAATACTGTACAACCCATCTTGTACTGCTCCCCATTATACCTATGTTTTTCAATTCCACTGTAATTTATGTATATGCTTATAATATAAATAAAAAATAAACTGGAAAAAAGCAAATAAAATAAATAAATATTGAAGTGATAACCGTGGTAACATTATGAGATGTTCTTATCACCACCATGTTATTGTACTATTCCAGATGTTACTAAATGTTACATCATACTTCCTTGAGATAAATGTATAGTATATATCCGGTGCTTCCAAAAGAGAGCTCAGTTTCTCAACTGGTTCAGCCATATTAATATTGTTATTATTATCCACTCTGTATCTGTGGTTTTCTCGCCAAATAAACTGTTTCAAGTCAATTCAATTCAATTCAATTGTGTTAGTTAAGGTTGTTTCGTATAGTAGTAGATGTTCCATCGCGGCATCTTTGGATATTACTTCCTCAAGTACTTTACATATTATGCTGGTCAGGCTCACTGTGGTCTATAGTTGTTTGTGGAGTTGATCACTGGGGCGTCATCTTTGAGTGATCTTGGCCGTCATTGTTCACGTCTCGTACAGTTATATAAGGAAAATATTCCAATTTTGGTGACATCAAGAAGTTACGTCATAGTTCAGCTGAAACAAAGAGCAAAGTGACTCACTAACCTTTAATTTCAAACCGGAAACTTTGAAAATAAATCCACTGACGTATTGAAGGAGACTGTACTGTTCTTATTAATTTATGTGTAGTGGTAATTTTTATCATGAAGTAATCTGTATACAACACAGTATAGTATACGATTCCTTAATAATGAGTGAGGCCCACAAATTTGTTATCATGTTTGTTATCAGGCATTTTTTTTCATGAGTTGTGTGTACTGGGTGACCCAGGAGGGAAGATAACACCCTAGTCCAGGGTGTCAAACTCATTTGGCAAGGCGGCCCAGATTTAATATGAGTACACAGCATGCTTTCGCCAAGTAACATAATTATGAGCACTTCGCATGAGTAGTACGACAAAAATAAGAAAGGTGGATTTAGTCTGCGCTCGTGCGAAACCCTAAAACAAAACAAATCAAGTGTTTACTTACCTTGCTCAATCTTATTGTTTGCTGCCAGTTTCCTGATAATTGGCACCTCTTGGTGTGTGACCAGTGTATCAAACTTTGCACTAACGACTGAGCTGTAGCAACCTTCAGTATTGAATTAAGGTGCGCGCACCAGTAAGTTGAGACCGAAGCCGAGACTTGTCTGCCCATCACAGAAAAGAGTTGTTGACAGACATATGTACTTCCGAACATTGACATAATCTTTGAGGCAAAACATTCAATCCTGGATAATTTGGTCCAAAATGTTGATAAATGTGCCAACATCAACACTCGAAAACTTGTTCCTCAACACAGACTCACATTGGAGCTCAATTAATTTAACTGAAGAAGTTCTGGTACCTCATTAACACCAACAAAAGAATGGGTCCCGAAAAATTATAAAAATCCTTCTCAAGTCTTGTAAAGTCAGCAAATCTTCTTGAACTCATATTTATTAATTTGGAAATCTTGATGCAGTACTTTTTGTGTTGATAACAGCATGAAACTTCCCAGGTGTACCTTTGCAGGACTTCAAGGTCGGAAAGTGAGAAAGATTACTTCCTCTGATAGTTGCCGTTCAAAAAGCTGAAGCTCTCATCTCAAAGGTACGAATGCAGTCACAAAACTCTGTCACCAATTTATTGCGTCCTTGCATCTTTGTATTCAAGTAATTTATGTTCTGTAATATCCAATTATGAAAGGATCTTGAACCCATTCATTATCATTCATGCAACTCTTCCTTTCTGTTCCATAAACATCTTGTATTTCACTGCGCAATTCATAAAATCGCTTCCGTACGACTCCCCGACTTAACGAAGCGAACATCAGTGTGATATGGCAGTCCGTGTGTGTTCTCATTTTCCTCCACAAGCAGTTGAACTGTCTGTGGTTGAGACTCGCGCGCGCATGATGTTCACTGCTTTTATAACAACATCCATGACATTATCCATCTTTAATGTTTTACTACACAACACTTTCTGTATAATACAATGCACATTATAAATTTGATGGTTCGGGTTCACAGCTATTAGTTTTTCTCCTTTAAATTTGTTGCCACACCAGCTTTTCTACTCCACTATTTGCGGTGCTCCAACTGTAGCCAAAATCCCAGTTTGTGCCCAGTCAACACCTAATTTATCCAGTGCCCCTGCCAAACCCACAAAGATGTCATCACCTGTTTTTTGTTCCTTTCATTGGTACCAGTTTCTCAAATTCTTCTGT
>NW_024737058.1:0-8880 GCF_018991925.1 Homarus americanus
AATACCCTATAATAGTCCCGGAGGTGAATTTCGCCACGATTTATCCTTCTACCTATAGCCTTCCTTTGGCCAATGATGTTCTTTAAATAATTATTTATCCATTTAGGGTCGTTGTTGTCTGATCTGAGTTTTTTGTATGGTATGTTCTGCCTTTGTGCATTAAGTAACTCGCTATTTAAATTGTCGTGGAACTCGGCAATCTCAGATCTCTTTATCAGGTCGGTGTCATCTGTCAGGTTCACGGCCAAGCGCGAGTAATTCAGTCAGGTCTTGACACTGAGGGTGGTATCACTTCTCACTGCCACGCAGGACGGACGTTCATACATAAAGAAATACATCATATTCATTAACAGCTATATACACTATCGTGGTCCTAAATGCTATCTGGCCGCTGGAGGAGGCCCTAAAGATGCCCTGGGCCTGTAATATGACCTTAAAGACTCCCAATATTTATATCACGGCCCATAAGAGCCCCTGATCCTGTCTCATGACTCACACACTCCCCCATACTGTAAATTCTTCATCCACAGCTAAAAAAAAAAAGTCAGAAAAAACACATTGGTTGCCATACTCCCGGGGGACACCTTAACTGGTTATACAACAGTGACCCTGACCTCTGACCCAGTAATCTCCGCTATCAATATGAAGCTTTTTATCCCTGGGGCCAAGGTCCTTATGGAAATTCGTGTTCAGTGGTGTATAGAAACTACCCAAGTCACCGCCAAGAACAAAAGAGTCGTTTACAGACACAGATGGCGATAGTAATCATCTCAGGCAGCCAATATAATAATAATAATAATAATAATAATAATAATAATAATAATAATAATAATAATAATAATAATAATAAATAATAATAATAATAATAATAATAATAATAATAATAATATGATAATAATAATAATAATAATAATAATAATAATAATAATAATAATAATAATAATAATAATAATAATAATAATAATAATAATAATAATAATAATTAACGGTTTATTGAAAGAGCTTGGCAGCCAGAAGGCTGAAAATATACAGTTACATATTTGGGGAATGGGTTTCTAATTACAAATAATATACAAGTAACATAAGTGATACAAATAAGACATATAATAACTAGATGGGGAAAAGCTCTAACTACAGTGCATCTCGCCCCTCTACTATATATTTATACTTGTTATACACCGTTTATTTCTTATACACTAGATTATTTACCATGTTGCAAGAATATATAAACTTGTACATTTCTATCAAGTGTCTTTTTAAATGAGCATCAGATCTTAAGAGTCTCAGCAATGTTAAATTATTATCACAGATGCAAACACAGAGTAAAGGACGTGAGGCTGAGAGGAGGTGGGACTGTTGGATGATGAAGGACCAGGAAATGAACATAGAGAGGCGACACCCACACCATCACACTCTACACCATATCACCACACACACCACACACCCACACCACACACACCACACCTACAGATTACGTAAATTAGAGCCCCTGGAGAATTATGACCCACATAAAAAATTGACGTATTTACTTTACTTCCTGATGCCTGGATAGTGTCTCTCACCGTCAGGGCGTCTATGTCTCGTCCACTAATGAGACACTACTTCCCTCCCTCCCCCACTCCCTCCCTAACTTCCTCGCTACCTCCTCCCTCCCTCCCTCCCAAACTTCCTCGCCACCCCCTCCATCCCTAACTTCCTCATTCCTCCCCTCCCTCCCTGCCTCCCTCCCTTACCTGACCTCACCTGTGTCCCAAAATCGACCATGGACCATTAACACACATTAACATATATCATGCAAACTATAGAAAGTATTTTAATATATTGGAAATAATTGAAATATTTTAATAATTCAATAGATAAGAAAAACTTCGATATATCTATAATTGAATGTATAAAAAAAAACCACAGAGATATATCTATAATTCAATTCAAATTTTGACATTATATTCTGGGTTTATCCTGTGTAGGTTTAAGTAGCAGAGTGTAACAAATATTTTATTTGTCTTGTTCTTCCAAGACTTGTTGTGACCTCAGTTGGGATATTGTGAGTCACCTGAGTCACCTTCACAACACCGGAGGAACATGAACCATTATACTATCACCTTCACCTCAGTCATCTCAAGTCACCTAAAATCACTTCACCTCAACACGTCAAGTGAAGAGTGAGTTGAGTCTCTACCACGAGATATATCGCCTGAGACTGATAAGGGACTATACGGAAATTATTTTAATGTTCCTGAAATTGCCACCAAATAATATCCTTGTGTGTGTGTGTGTGTTTTATGTCATTTAAATCGCATGACCCGTTGTTAACATGTATTAGTTGCTGTTTATCAAGACATAACCTAATTTCCGATATAACTACCGGTACCAAATTTTGACTCTCGTGCGACCAACATACACAAAAATGTTCCTGTACCATTTTCTTCTCATCACACACACACACACACAAACACACACACACACACACACACACACACACACACACACACACACACACACACACACACACACACACACACACACCAAAAAAATCTAAACACGACTTTTACAATTCAAATGACAACAATCTTCAGCGGTAAATTTTACATTAACAGCAATGATCCTTGAGGGCGAAGCTTGTAGCACTGCTACAACAGTACATTGTACTGTTGTTCACATGTTTATTGTCTCCCGGCCCCCGCTTAGCTGAAGGGTCCTAGGAGTGTTGTGTCCATCTGTCTGTACGTTCATCTTGTTCCTCCCTGTGTATGTCCGTCACTCCAATCCTCTGTATGTCTGCCCGTCCATGCACCCCTCAATGAGTCCATCTGTTGCTCTGTCTGGTCATATGTTCCTCTGCACGTTCGTGTGTCAGAGTTGTGAACGCGACGCCACGAGAACGAACTGAACTATGGTATCCATCTCTGGCACAAAGCTGCCTGATCTGGGGCTCTCAGACGAGGCCAATAAGCAATATTTTTCCCTCCTGATGTAGAGGAATTGTGACTTCTATGTCGTCTTGGGTCACCAGTCGTGGCTGGTGGGGGGGGTAGATCGACGGGTTCTTATTGTGCGAGTTATATTAATCTAAGAAAATTATTATTTTTCCATGATAACTTCATATAAGTTACATTTGTATCTATGATTAATGTAAAGTATTTATTCAACATGACTTAGTGAATGATAAACAAACTGACAGTTGGCATATTTTTTCTCATTTATCTCTTGCGTAAACCCCACGAGGAAGATAATTTTGTTTGCCAGGGAAATGGAATTTTATGCAATTTATAGTCTCGGTAAGCCTAACTGTCTTGTATACAACAAATGAAAAAAATTCTGTTATTTTATTTAACTCTACACAACCGAACTTCCCGCTGTTTCTATATTCTACAAGACGGTCATAGTTTGTTTTACGTATCATCCTCTCTTTATCCTATCACTGTTTACTACTTCATTTTCTATCGAAAAAATACAAAGTTGTTTCAAACATAAGGAAATTACTGATGACAGAGACACATACTGTAGTTGTCACACACAACAACTGCCTGGAATATAACCACGTATGTGGTTCCCGGGACTCTTTATCACACCCTGCACCCGCACCCTGGTACATCCTCCACTACCCCAGGCAAAGACACATAACCCTTAATTTAGAACCATTACCTGTTGCTGTCTCTGGCCAAACACCGTACCTGCAAAACACAAAAAAATATCACTATTAGCTGAAGGAAAAAATAATATTTATAGGGAATTAATTGTTACTTGTACATTTCAACGTTACTCTTAATAAGTTTACAAGAGCAGGTGAGATACTGTGAGAAACTGCAATTTATTTTCCTAATGCAATATTTTCTCCGCGACATCCACCGCATCTGATGGTGAGGAAGCACTTTCTTAACACACCATTATTGAACTTATAATGTATACATAAACTACATGTTAAGTGCTACCTAAAAAAAAATCTTGTATGACTCATTATAATTATCTCGTAGAGTTGTACACAAACAATAAAGTGCTTAAGTGAGTGCGTAAGTAGCAAGCAGTATAAGTAAATAAGTGTATTCGTACATAAATATGCCCGTAAATAAATAAATAAATAAATAAATAAAGAAATAAAGAAATAAAGAAATAAGTAATAAAAGTAATTAAGTTATTATCTAGCTAATATATTAGAAACTCGACATAATTCAGTAAATTGCGCGCGCACCGTGTTTGGCGGCCACATTTACCGTGCCTCGGGAAAATTGGCTGGCAGGGAGCATATTGTCCGGCGGGAACATTTTAAGCGATATGTTCAATTTCCTTCCAAAGGTGATTAAAGTTATTTTTTTGGAAAACTCAAGTTTTAATTCAACTCTTATGTTCCTGTCATAAGCCTTCCGCAAAAGTGCAGTGCAGTGGTTTTTACCGGGGAAAAATTGAGTGTGCACAATTTTAAAGAAAGAAAGAAAGAAAGAAAGAAAAAGATTTAAGGAGAACAACAACGACAGCAACAACAACAACATAAAGAGCAAGGAAGGAGGAACAAGAAATAGCGGAGGAGGAGACCGCTAATCTCCCCGTCGGGCCACACCAGTTCCAAAGAAGAACCGACGGAATAGCCTCATTATCCACTTCTTCAGAGGTTTTGTTGAGACACACATTCACCTACAAAGATCACAGTTAGAAAATTACGACTGTTTGAGTCCTCGATTTGACAGCATACTATGGACGGATTGATACACGGACAGACACACGGACGGACTAATACACGGAGAGACAAACGGACGGACTGATACATCGACAGACGAACAGACGATCTGATAGGAAACACAGACAGATACACGGACTGAACTTCATCTCAATTGGGAACGGACTGATCGGCAACGAACTGGAGAATGAATAACCAACAGACACACAAACATACAGTATAGTCGAACAGTCTCCTACGGACCTAAAACAATCACTCCTATTGTTCTCTCTCCAGACGGCAGTAAACACAAATAAATTCAACTACATTAAAACATTCCCATATATCAACACACAAATTGGAATGTACAGTTGCCGACATAAATCCCCGGACACGTGACAGTATCTAATGTGTGAGTACTTGAAGATCATTAGGTGATGGAGAATGGAAATTTGACGTATTTTCTCGAATTTGTCTCTGTATTAAGGAGTGTTATTTTCAATCTGTAGTTCCGATATACAATGTAATGAAAAGCAGATATTACCAACTGTTTGGGGAATTTTGTCCACAACTGTACATCATAAAATAGAACATAGGTTAACACGATCACCCTTACAGCACTAATATGTTTATATATATATATATATATATATATATATATATATATATATATATATATATATATATATATATATATATATATATATATATATATATATATATATATATAAGACCCTTAAATTCAGCCTTTTTCGATTCACCAATCTTATTATATCTAGTTTCTTTTAACCTTACTCAAGCAGCGTGTAATTACTGTATTGTAACTGCGAGCCAAGAACGAATTTAATACTCATTGTTTTTTTAAGGGGATACAACATAAATTAACAGTGTTTGTACGTCATGATAGTACCAGCTATTAATACCAACAGAGAAATTAATAAGTATTCAATTTTAGAACCATGTTAAGATAAAGCATCCTGAATCTATTTGTAACCTTTATTATATACGGAATATGTCCATATATATATATATATATATATATATATATATATATATATATATATATATATATATATATATATATATATATATATATATATACACACACCTGGTGTTAGTGCCATAGTAAATTAATACACAGTACCTATTCAATTAAGTCAATGCGGTATATTATTGGTATTTAGTATAACATGGTGGACCTTAACACGTTAATATAGAGCCGGTATTAACAATAGATTAGTTTAATACCCCAGTTTCTGTACTAATCTTCCTCGGTACTCCCTGATTCCTCTCTCTTACCAACACGTTCTTCGTTTTCTTCTATTTTCTTCTTCTTTTCTACTTATTTTCTTCTTTGTCTGTTCTTATTACAATTTATTCCTCCTCCTACACCACCACCTTCTTTCCCATTTCCTTCTTCACCTCCTCCTCCTTCTCCACTTCCGCCACCCTGGATCAGACACCACCACACTTGACACAACATCAGCACCACCACCACACCTAACAATACCACCACCACCACAATTAACACATCACCATACCTAACATACTACACACAATACTACCAACACCACACACAACACCACTACCACACCATCACCACACCTAACACATCACACCTAACACAACACACCACCACCACACCTAACACACCACACCACCACCACACCTAACAACACCACCACCACAACTAAGACAAACCTGCAGACCAACGCCTCAGCCATACCTGTGGTTTAACTGACACTTGAAGTCTGCTCGAGTTGACAACAGAAATATAACGACAACAACATAACACTGACAGGAAGACTTTCTTAACCGAGCGACTAGACAAACAAGGTACCTACGTGGTAAACAAGATCCGAATATATACACTGAACATTAAAACAAACAAGGTAAACAGTATTAGTCAAAGCAAGAGAAACTAGTAAGAAATAAACAACATATGCAAACACTTTCGACAAAATATTATAACATAGCACAAGAAACAAGTTAAACAAAGTACAAAATAAATTACTAGATTAAAATAGTAATAATAAAACAAGGTGTAAGGCAAACAAGACACACGTTAGCAGGAAAATAAAACCACATATACAAGACAGGATGTAAACAAAAAGCGCATCAAACAGAGCAGGAGATCAAATGTGAGCTATACAGGATATGAAGCAATAACTGAAAATGTAAATAAAGTAAACAAGACAAAAGACAAATTACGAGTTAAACAAGAAACTCGCCAAACAAAGGCTGGGACAAACAAAAAAACGACTGAAACAATACATTGAGATAAATAAGAGCCGAATTAAACAATGGCTGGGACAACCATAACCCAAGTGAGGCCGTGGAGGCGGTCCGGGGAGGTAGGTGGTGGTGGTTCAGGTGTTATTAAGGTGCGACGTTAATTGTCCCGTGAAGGATGTACGATGAATTACGACTACAGTACCACATCCTCCCCCACGGTGGCCTCCACCGTCACCCTGCAGTCCACCATGCACCTGATGCTGCTGCACCTACAGGATCACTTCCCCCATAGTCCACCATCACCACCTGCTGCCACAGCACCTACAGGATCAACTCCCCCACAGTCCACTACTACCACCTGCTGCTGCTGCTGTTGTTGCTGCTGCGGCTGCTGCTGCACCTACAGGATCAACTCCCCCACAGTCCACCATCACCACCTGCTGCCATTGCAAATACAGGATCAACTCACCCACAGTCCACTACCACCACCTACTGCTGCTGCACATACAAGATCACCTCCCCCACAGTCCACCATCACCACCTGCTGCTGCTGCACCTACAGCTTCAACTCCCCCAACAGTCCACCACCGCCACCACCTGCTGCTGCTCCTGCTGCACCTACAGGATCAACTCCCCCACAGTCCACCATCACCACCTGCTGCTGCTCCTGCTGCACCTACAGGATCAACTCCCCCACAGTCCACCATCACCAGCTACCCACTGCACAGGATCACACTCCCCATTCCCACCACCACCACCTGCTGCTTCTGCACCCACAGAGATCGACTCCCCCACACTCCCACCATCACCCCTGCAACCACTGCACCTACAGAATCCTCCCCACAGTCCACCATCACCACCCAACCTGTTGCCCTGCACCTGGGATCTCCCCCTCAGTCACCATCACCACCTGCTGCCCACTACACTTACGGATCAACTCCCCCACAGTCCTACATCACCACCTGCTGCTGCTGCCTGCAGGATCACCTCCCCACAGTCCCACCATCACCATCTGCCCGCCTGCCTACAGGACCAACTCCCCCACAGTCCACTACCACCACCTGCCACTGTTGTTGCTGTTGCTGCTGCCTGGGGCATCAACTCCCCCCACAGTCCACCACCACTCTGCAGCTGCACCATACAGGATCAACTACCCCACAGTCCACCACCACCACCTGCTGTTTGCTCCTGCACCTACAGGATCAACTCCCCCACAGCCCACCACCACCACCTGCTGTTGCTGCTGCACCTACAGGATCACCTCCCCCACAGTCCATCACCACCTGCTGCTGCTGCACCTACAGGATCAACTCCCCCACAGTATACCACCACCAACTGCAGCTGCTGCTGCACCTACAGGATAAACTCCCCCACGTTCCACCACCACCTGCTGCTGTTGCTGCTGCACCTACAGAATCAACTGCCCCACAATCCACTACCACCACCTGCTGCTGCTGCTTATGTTGTTGTTGTTGCTGCTGGTGGTGCAGCTGCTGCACCTACAGGATCAACTCCACCACAGTCCACCACCACCACCTACTGTTGCTGCTGCTGCACTTACAGGATCAACTCCCCCACAGTACACTACCACCACAGCAGCTGCTCTTGTTGTTGTTGCTGCTGCTGCACTTACAGGATCAACTCCCCCACAGTCCACCATCACCACCTGCTGCCATTGTAAATACAGGATCAACTCACCCACAGTCCACTACCACCACCTACTGCTGCTGCACATACAAGAATCTTTACAAGATCACCTCCCCCACAGTCCATCACCACCTGGTGCTGCGGCTGTACCTTCAAGATCACCTCCCCCACAGTCCACCATCACCACCTGCTGCCATTGCAAATACAGGATCAACTCCCCCACAGCCCACTACCACCACCTGCTACTGCTGCTCCTGATGCACCTACAAGATCAACTCCCCCACAGTCAACCACCACCACCTGTTGCTGATGCTGCAGCTACAGGATCAACTCCCCCACAGTCCACC
>NW_024737059.1:0-17880 GCF_018991925.1 Homarus americanus
CAAACAAGTCGTAAAGTAGTTCTTTTTTGTAATACATCGAGTCACTAAGGGAATATAAAAATAAAACATGAATTTAAGTCACTGAATTTATCTTATTAGTAGCAAATTGTGGTTAAACTGATGCACAAATGAAACATGCCTGGGAAGTACCTAGCACTAGTTACCTGGCATATTTGGACTTATTAAAATATGAAATCTCGGCTAATAAGTAATTATACTAAGGAAATAATTATTTTGGTAGTGATGGACTGTTATTAATTGCGCTCATTACGAAAATTGGGTCGATATTAATTCTGATAAAGGACGTCATTCACCATCCCAGAGGAAGCTGTTCTCACCACTCTTCAAATAGACCATTTACGACTTTTTTTATTTCAATTTGATTTCAATACATTTCTACACATAAATTAGTTGTATTAGTTATCTTAAAGGCTTACCTTTTATGATTGTTAGGCGAATTTGGAGGATATAAACGGCGCTGTAGAGGCTGGCGGCATTTTTCGTACACAAACATGGACCGCTTTTAAAAAGAACAATACAATTCTGCATGTGCTGTTCTGTATGGAGTATATCGTATAACAAATATTATTCCTTTGCAGATTTATACATTTTATGTCCATCCAAATCAATTTTCTTTCTTTTGGTTTCCAAAATAGTTGCCGGACGAAATTTCCCCATGTTCCAATAACGATGGCTGTCCACGGGTAATGTGAACCTCGTGGAGAACTGAAGTTGTTCCTGGAAATGAAATGGAAGGATGATTTACTAAGTTGATATTGTGTTCTCCTCTATCTCTCTCTTGTGTGTGGTTTTTTTTACGGGAATTAGCCAACCCGGGCACAGGTCAAACGACCCACAACGGAGCCTGGGGGGCGAAAAAAAAGAACTTTGTTTTTATGAGATTCTGTCTGTTCGTCCATCTTGTGCGGGCAATCAACATGGTAGGTAGTGAGCCGGTCGAGTCTCTGTTGTTTTGACGCTTTTTTGTTTTTAATGCCCCAATTTAAAAGAGTGACTTACAGTAGATGAATTCACCATTTGGGGGTAAGGGTGGGGGGAGTGAGGGTGGGGGATGGGGGTTGGCGGGGTGAGGGTGGAGGGTGGGGGATGAGGGGT
This sequence comes from Homarus americanus, assembly GCF_018991925.1. NCBI lineage: Eukaryota > Metazoa > Arthropoda > Malacostraca > Decapoda > Nephropidae > Homarus > Homarus americanus. The sequence goes on from NW_024737059.1 coordinate 1,117, forward strand.
GTGGTAATGGAGAAGGTTTAGGTGAGGGAATTTAGTGGACAAAGACTTGAGAATCCAACAGACATATACACAAGATAGTCATACACACACATACATGGCAGTCATATGCACAAGACAGTCATACACACACATACATGGCAGTCATATACACAAGATAGTCATACACACACATACATGGCAGTCATATGCACAAGACAGTCATACACGCACACACACACCCGAGAGTCATGTACACAAGAAGACAAGTCATACACGCCCACATAGCTTGAATGTTGTACGGAGTGCCCCATTATATCTCTATGTTAATAAACGTCTACTTTTGGAGGTTGACTGCGTAAATATATGAATTATTAAAGAAAAACAGGAAAAACAGCTAATGTAACATAAATAGACCTTCCAAAAAGTCGATAGTAATTCCCCTGCCTGTGACACGACGAAGTAAGTACCTCTATCTAGCTCCTCCAGTCCTAGATCGAGGCAAGGCCAAGCCAGTTCATCACTTATTAACTAAACTCTCGGGTAGGTGTAGGTTAGGTAGGGTAGGACATCCCGTCTATAACCCCCACCCATCATCCTCTCACCCATCCTGGGAGGTGGGGAATGGTACCATCCGTCAGCCAACAACAGAAGGTACCAAGAACCACTGACTGGGAAGGGTGAGAGGATGAAGGGGTGGGTGTAGTGGGTGGTGTGCTAAAAAAATAAAAAATATATATAAAAAAAATAAAAAATAAAAAATAAAAAAAAATAAAAAAAAATAAATAAATAAAAAAAATAAAAATAAAAAAATAAAAAAACGAAAAAAAAGTGTAGTGGGTCGTTGCGTTGGGTCGTTGGGTTCGTTGCGTTGGGTCGTTGGGTTCGTTGCGGTGGGTCGTTGGGTTCGTTGCGTTGGGTCGTTGGGTTCGTTGCGTTGGGTCGTTGGGTTCGTTGCGGTGGGTCGTTGGGTTCGTTGCGTTGGGTCGTTGGGTTCGTTGCGTTGCGTTGGGTCGTTGGGTTCGTTGCGTTGCAGTTGGGTCGTTAGGTTCGTTGCGTTGCGGTGCTGAGTCGTTAGGTTCGTTGCGTTGCGGTGGGTCGTTGCGTTGGGTCGTTAGGTTCGTTGCGTTGGAACGTTGGGTTCGTTGCGGTGGGTTCGTTGCGTTGCGTTGGGTCGTTAGGTTCGTTGCGTTGGGTCGTTGGGTTCGTTGCGATTGGGTCGTTGGGTTTCGTTGCGGTGGGTTCGTTGCGTTGGGTCGTTAAGGTTCGTTGCGTTGCGGTGGGTCGTTAGGTTCGTTGCGTTGGGTCGTTGGGTTCGTTGCGTTGCGTTGGGTCGTTGGGTTCGTTGCGTTGCGGCGGTGGTCGTTGGGTTCGTTGCGTTGCGGTGGTCGTTGCGTTGGGTCGTTGGGTTCGTTGCGTTGGGTCGTTGGGTTCGTTGCGGTGGGTTCGTTGCGTTGCGTTGGGTCGTTGGGTTCGTTGCGTTGCGTTGGGTCGTTGGGTTCGTTGCGGTGGGTCGTTGGGTTCGTTGCGTTGCGGTGGGTCGTTCGATTCTTTTGGTGTTTTTTTAACTTAAATGATTAATATAATTGAGAATAATAATTAGAACATTTATAATTACTGTAATTCCTGGTCATTTGTCAACAACATCAGAATTGAGACAGCACAAATAATACGTCATAAAATAGGGTAGTGTTGGGTAGGGTGGTGTAGGGTGGTGTAGGGTGGTGTATTGGGGGTGTAGGACATCCCGACTATAACCACCCACCCACACCCATCATCCTCTCACCCATCCTGGGAGGTACCAAGAACCACCGACTGGGAAGGGTGAGAGGATGAAGGGGTGGGTGGGGTGAGAGGGATGATGGGGAGTGGGGGATGAGGAGAGGGAATCCACATCCTTCCCAGGGTGTAGTATGGGGTATGGTGGTGTAGTATGGGGTATGGTGGTGTAGGGTGGTGTACGGTAAGGTATCAGGACCCACCGACTGGGAAGTGTGTGTGTAGGGTGGTGTAGTGGGTGGTGTAGTGTGGGGTATGGTGGTGTAGTGAGGGTGTAGTGGGTCGTGTAGCATGGGGTATGGTGGTGTAGGGTGGTGTACGGTAAGGTATCAGGACCCACCGACTTGGAAGTGTGTGTGTAGGGTGGTGTAGTGGGTGGTGTAATGTGGGGTATGGTGGTGTAGTGAGGGTGTAGTGGGTCGTGTAGTATGGGGTATGGTGGTGTAGGGTGGTGTACGGTAAGGTATCAGGACCCACCGACTGGGAAGTGTGTGTGTAGGGTGGTGTAGTGGGTGGTGTAGTGTTGGGTATGGTGGTGTAGTGGGGGTGTAGTGGGTGGTGTAGTATGGGGTATGGTGGTGTAGGGTGGTGTACGGTAAGGTATCAGGACCCACCGACTGGGAAGTGTGTGTGTAGGGTGGTGTAGTGTGGGGTATGGTGGTGTAGTGAGGGTGTAGTGGGTAGTGTAGTATGGGGTATGGTGGTGTAGGTGGTGTACGGTAAGGTATCAGGACCCACCGACTGGGAGAATGTGTGTGTAGGGTGGTGTAGTGGGTGGTGTAGTGTGGGGGTATGTGGTGGTGTAGTGGGGGTGTAGTGGGTAGTGTAGTACTTATGGGGTATGGTGGTGTGAGGGTGGTGTACGGTAGGTATCAGGACCATTACCGACTGAAAGAAGTGTGTGTGTGGGGTGGGTGTAAGTGTGGGGTATGGGTGTAGTGGGGGTGTAGTGGGTGGGGGTAGTATGGGTATGGTGGTGTGGGGTGGTGTACGGTAAGGTATCAGGACCCACCTACTGGGAAGGGTGTGGAATCCCCCCATCCCCCATCCACACCCATCCTGGGAGGTGGAGAATGGCACCATCCGGTAGTTGGCAACGGAAGGTATCAGGACCCACCGACTGGGAAGGGTGTGGAATCCCCCCATCCCCCATCCACACCCATCCTGGGAGGTGGAGAATGGCACCATCCGGTAGTTGGCAACGGAAGGTATCAGGACCCTCCGACTGGGAAGGGTGTGGAATCCCCCCATCCCCCATCTATCTGTGTCTCTGTGTCTGACTGTTTCTGCCAGTCTGTCTCACAATATCGATCTGTCTGTCTTTCTGATTTTCTGCCTCTGTTTTTCTGTCTGTCTGTCTCTTTCGTCTATATGTTAGTCTATGTCGCCGTCTCTGTTTCTGTCTGTCCCCCTATTTCTCCGTCTGTCTGTCTGTCAGTTGTCTGCTTGTGTCTGCGACAAACAGACAGACAGGCAGACAGAAAGAAACGGACACAGAGACACACAGACAGAGATTGAGATATAAAGGCAGACAGAGACTGAGACACGCAGACAGAGACACAGACAGAGACCAACAGACAGACAGAGAGATTCCTACAAGTTGTTATTATTTCTTCTTTTACCAAAGTGTTCCTGTTGCTTAACAACTCAATCAGATACGTTATGGTTACGTGGTGAGTCAAGGGACAGTTGTCTGTTTCAGTTTGGGTGACAGCGGTCGAGCCTGAGAAGAGCGCCGGACCTTCTTATTTACGGCGATTCCTTCTTTATCTTGAGTTAGTAGCCAAGATTGTCTGTCTCTCCCTGTCTGCCTCTGACTGTCTGTCTTTCTCCGCTCGTCTGTTTGTCTGTCTGTATGTCCTTTTCTGTCTGTGTCTTTCGGTGTGTTTGTCCGTTTGTCTGACGGTTTCTCTCTGTTTCTGTGTGTCTGTCTGTTTAATGTCTGTCTGTCTGTGTCCGTCCGTCTGTCTGTTTTTCTAACTGTCTCTGTTTGTCTGTCTGTCTACAAATCCTCCCTAAGGAATCCTATCCTATAAATCAACATACCCGACCACCGCCCCCCCACCCCCCGCCCCCCAACAAAAAATAAATAAATAATTAACAAAACAAAAATAAATAAATTAATTAATAAATAAAAAAATAAAAAATAAAATAAAATAATAAATAAATACAATGAGATAAAATACCAACCAACCTCCAAACACAGCAACACCCCCCCCCCAGACAAAGCCGCACAGAAATACTTACAATTCTCTATACCCAACCTCAGCGACAACCCTCTCAATAAAAACAACCTAACTCAACAACTCCTTTCAACAAAAAACAGACAGACAGATAGAGAGACAGAACAGACAGCCAGTGACCGACACAGTGGAAAGACAGAGAGGCTGAGACAGAGAGGCTGAGACAGACAGATAGACAGACTGACGGACAGACAAACAGAGATACAAAGACAGACAGAGACTGAGAGACAGACGGACAGAGACAGTTAGACAAACTAACTCTACCAAAGCACCAATCACCTACTGCGGCACCAAGAGACGCCAACCCCAGTAAATAGAAACCCTCCTCCTGGTGTACATTAACACAGTATAACCTTTTTCTTCTATATTTTAAATTTATTTCTGTTCCTTTTTCGCCCCCCCCCCTCCCCCCCCCAGGCCCCGTTGTGGGTCGTTTGATCTGTGCCCGGGTGGGTTAATTCCCATTAAAAAAAAAAGCAACTGGCTGGGCCCAGCCTCGAACTGGTCCCGGCGGTGCTAGACGTAGTTCGTCAGGCCACCGCCAGGGGTCTACTGTCGGCTTTTGTGAAGGTGGTTTTGTTGTTTTTCTTTAATAATTCATATATTTTCGTAGTTTTTCTCAGGATTTGTATGAATTTATACTCCAATAACAGAGTTACAATTGTATTGAAGCTGTGTGTGGCCCTTTTACAGCCAATCTTGGCTACTAACTCAAGATACACTTGTGTGTGCGTGTTTGACTGTCGTGTGTATGAGTGTCGTGAATCATGAAGACATTTTGCAAGAACCTTTACCAAAACACATACAAAAGAATACCAAACAGTTATAAACAACAGCGAAACGGTAACTCTGCTATTTGAGTTTAAAATCACGTTAAGAACTGCGAAAATAAATCAATTATTGAAGAAAAACTGCAAAAATACCACATGTAACATAAATACAACTTCTGGAATGTTGATTAATGTCCCCCTGGCGGTGGCCTGGCGAACTAGGGGGGGGGTCACAGCTTCCATGGTAAACACTTTAAATATTATGAGTGTCTCTCACCCACAATGGAGAGGCCTACACTATTTTCTCTCACCACCGCTGTCTACACCTACACTATGGTTACTCACACGAGCCAGAAGCACCGGACATGGAGTAGAAAAATTGTCCTCGTTGCAGATGGTGACGTCATCGTGTGGGTAGCAACGGACCCTGGTGTTATGGTGAAGTAATGGTGAGGTGATGGTGATAGTAAAAGAGATGGTGAAGTTCTTGGGAAGGCCACAGTGAGGTAACGATGAGAATGGTGATATTATGGTGAAATGATGGTGAGGTGACTGGAGGAACTATTCACTAGAGGACCGATGCTGGTGAAGGGTTACTGGTGCACCACTGAAGTATGAATGAAGAAGTAATGATAAAAAAGATAGCTAAAAGGAATGATGGTGAGATATAAGAGACGAGGTGATGGTGAGTTTTAATGGTGATGGTGAGCGTAATGGTCCGGGTTTACAAGCTTTTACATATACGTGAACGCTTTAAGATTATAACACACACACACACACACACACACACACACACACAAACACACACCATTTTTATCCTTCATATCCCGAGAAAATTTACTCAACTAAAATAAATAACTATGACCTGGAACCTGGACCACTATGTTATGCTGTAAAAATTAACTCCTAACTAGACCCCCACAAGGTACCATGTCTTATGGTCCTGTCCAGCAGTCACTTATCTTATTATCTTACCCAAATTTGAATATTTTACTCTTATTACTTTTGTTTTTCTTATCTTCTCTTATCTTCGGTGTTTATCTGTGTTTTCTTTGTTTAAAGGATTTTATGTTTATTATTTTATGCTTATCTACTGATGCCAAGTTACCACCAGTCTCTCAGTGAAGTAATGCCTTTTCCCGTTTACCCTTCCTCCCGCACACCAACACTCCCTCACATCAATTCTTCACCCACAACACTGCCCACACAATAACACTCCCCCACACACCCCCTACACACTCACGACACTTGTCATCAAATATCGCCTCTTCTTCTCTCAATACACATTAGACCGACTTGTTGCCAGCCCCACATAATAATATACCATTGTCCTTCACTCCACCTATCACGTACGTCTGGGTGATAACAATATATGTGGATAAATACACGTAAATATTAGTGACAGCGACGAATATATTCTCATACATATTAGAACAATGTTTTTCAAACGTTTTTTACTGCCACCCACAGCCAGAACAACAATTTGAATTGCGACCCATTAAACCTAAGTGTAATGATATGAAATGAGCTCAGGTTAGATTACGGGGGAAAAAAACTACGATTACGAGTTTGCGTATGATGACTTAAGACACTGAGAACGATGACTAAGGTGTTGGGTATGATGACTTAAGACACTGAGAACGATGACTAAGGTGTTGGGTATGATGACTTAAGACACTGAGAACGATGACTGAGGTGTTGGGTATGATGACTTAAGACACTGAGAACGATGACTGAGGTGTTGCGTATGATGACTTAAGACACTGAGAACGATGACTAAGGTGTTGGGTATGATGACTTAAGACACTGAGAACGATGACTAAGGTGTTGGGTATGATGACTTAAGACACTGAGAACGATGACTGAGGTGTTGGGTATGATGACTTAAGACACTGAGAACGATGACTAAGGTGTTGGGTATGATGACTTAAGACACTGAGAACGATGACTAAGGTGTTGGGTATGATGACTTAAGACAGTGAGAACGATGACTAAGGTGTTGGGTATAATGACTTAAGACACTGAGAACGATGACTAAGGTGTTGGGTATGATGACTTAAGACACTGAGAACGATGACTAAGGTGTTGGGTATGATGACTTAAGACACTGAGAACGATGACTAAGGTGTTGGGTATGATGACTTAAGACACTGAGAACGATGACTAAGGTGTTGAGTATGATGACTTAAGACAGTGAGGACGATGACTAAGGTGTTAGGTATGATGACTTAAGACACTGAGAACGATGACTAAGGTGTTGGGTATGATGACTTAAGACACTGATGTAGTGAGGGGTTGTCAGACCACAGCTTACATCACGAGGAAAGCCAGACTTGACCCGACATTAGCCGAGGTCGAAAGTATAGGGTAACTCTGTGGTTGACCGGGATTGTAAATCAGCCTAGCTCCCCTCCCATGTGACATGTGGCCCCAACAAAACATGTAAGAAGGCACCAGCCGACCCTCTTCCAATATACAATAACCTACTCTCTGAACAAAGGCCGGACCTGACCTCACAATTAGCCAGGTCAAATGTAACCCTTGGAGCCCAACTCAAGGGGCCACAAATCAACCAGGGTCTCTCGTGTCACACGGCCCCACCTGATGACTTCTCCTTACATCTCAGAAACTCCAATCTGACCCGACGTTTGAGAGGTCAAGTGTAGGGGAACTCTCACGGTTGCTCTCCCAATATACACACGGCCCCACCTGATGACTTTCCCAGATAGTTCTGAAAAGTCCAGACATGACCTCACATTTGCGAGGTCAAATGTAAGGAGACCCTTCGCCGCCCCCCCCCCGGCCAGCTGAACCTGACGGCTCGCATCCCAATATATAGGACGTCCTGGTCCTCCCTCGAGGGATTCGCAGAGAGGGAGTTGTCTTGTAACAAGGTGGCCAGCTACTACACCACCAGGCCTGCTCGAGAGAAGTCAAGGGCCGGAGGCAAGTCGCCTCCGGTCAGGACCGAGACTTCCCTCCGGCGCCCAGCTAAGCAGTCTCCCATAGAGACAACCCAGGACTACCTGCTAGGCCTCCCCTAGGTCACGTGAGTGTTTGTCAGAGCTTTCCATGGGATGAGTTACCTACGTGGGAAGTGTATTCATTTCATGTTCGTGTCCGAGAATCAGAGTGTCTAGTAACGTAATATGATGTCCTAGTAACGTAAATATAATGTCCTAGTAACTTCAATAGAAGGTGTTATTAATGTGTCCATGTCATGTTCGTAATTAATAAAAAGTTGTAACGAAGCAGTGTTTGAGAAGTCGCCTTTAAGAACGTGATAGATGTGTATTGACGTGTAAGACACGACCAGTGTACGATAAGAGTAAATAACTATCACGGCCACGCTACCAAAGTCTTCCTCTCTTTATACTCTATCTCTATATCTTCTACTCTTAAATCTTTGTAGCATTACAATGATGACTTAAGACACTGAGAACGATGACTAAGGTGTTGGGTATGACGACTTAAGACACTGAGAACGATGCCTAAGGTGTTGGGTATGACGACTTAAGACACTGAGAACGATGACTAAGGTGTTGGGTATGATGACTTAAGACACTGAGAACGATGACTAAGGTGTTGGGTATGATGACTTAAGACACTGAGAACGATGACTAAGGTGTTGGGTATGATGACTTAAGACACTGAGAACGATGACTAAGGTGTTGGGTATGATGACTTAAGACACTGAGAACGATGACTAAGGTGTTGGGTATGATGACTTAAGACACTGAGAACGATGACTAAGGTGTTGGGTATGATGACTTAAGACACTGAGAACGATGACTAAGGTGTTGGGTATGATGACTTAAGACACTGAGAACGATGACTAAGGTGTTGGGTATGATGACTTAAGACACTGAGAACGATGACTAAGGTGTTGGGTATGATGACTTAAGACACTGAGAACGATGACTAAGGTGTTGGGTATGATGACTTAAGACACTGAGAACGATGACTAAGGTGTTGGGTATGATGACTTAAGACACTGAGAACGATGACTAAGGTGTTGGGTATGATGACTTAAGACACTGAGAACGATGACTAAGGTGTTGGGTATGATGACTTAAGACACTGAGAACGATGACTAAGGTGTTGGGTATGATGACTTAAGACACTGAGAACGATGACTAAGGTGTTGGGTATGATGACTTAAGACACTGAGAACGATGACTAAGGTGTTGGGTATGATGACTTAAGACACTGAGAACGATGACTAAGGTGTTGCGTATGATGACTTAAGACACTGAGAACGATGACTAAGGTGTTGAGTATGATGACTTAAGACACTGAGAACGATGACTAAGGTGTTGAGTATAATGACTTAAGACACTGAGAACGATCACTAAGGTGTTGAGTATAATGACTTAAGACACTGAGAACGATGACTAAGGTGTTGGGTATGATGACTTAAGACACTGAGAACGATGACTAAGGTGTTGGGTATGATGACTTAAGACACTGAGAACGATGACTAAGATGTTGGGTATGATGACTTAAGACACTGAGAACGATGACTGAGGTGTTGGGTATGATGACTTAAGACACTGAGAACGATGACTAAGGTGTTGGGTATGATGACTTAAGACACTGAGAACGATGACTAAGGTGTTGGGTATGATGACTTAAGACACTGAGAACGATGACTAAGGTGTTGCGTATGATGACTTAAGACACTGAGAACGATGACTAAGGTGTTGAGTATGATGACTTAAGACACTGAGAACGATGACTAAGGTGTTGAGTATAATGACTTAAGACACTGAGAACGATGACTAAGGTGTTGAGTATAATGACTTAAGACACTGAGAACGATGACTAAGGTGTTGGGTATGATGACTTAAGACACTGAGAACGATGACTAAGGTGTTGGGTATGATGACTTAAGACACTGAGAACGATGACTAAGGTGTTGAGTATGATGACTTAAGACACTGAGAACGATGACTAAGGTGTTGAGTATGATGACTTAAGACACTGAGAACGATGACTAAGGTGTTGAGTATGATGACTTAAGACACTGAGAACGATGACTAAGGTGTTGAGTATGATGACTTAAGACACTGAGAACGATGACTAAGGTGTTGAGTATGATGACTTGAGTGCCTTATCCCTAACGACTTAAAACCTTAAGTAGAATGATTTTCAAGTGTAATTATCCCTTAAGTGAGGATTATTTAAAAGTGTCGAGATCGTAAGTGCAATTACTTAACACTTGGACCACATGTAGTGTTAAGTGCAATTACTTAAGATCTGTGGATTTTGTGGATAATGTCCTAAAGTGCGATGACTTAAGACACTTGGAATGAAAAGATTAATTATTCCAAGTGCGATTACTACTAAACAACTCGACTTGGACTGATGAAGCCTTTAAGTGTGATTAAGTGGCTTTCTTAAGTGTGATTATTTAAAATCTCTTATATTAATGACAGGAGACGTAAATAAGCGTACTTAAATATCAATTAAGACAATTTCATAGTTACATCCAAATTAATCAAGTTAATTACTTATCGTTTTTGGCTTCAACTATTCAAAAACAACAACAACAATAAAACAACAATACCAACAATAAACAACAGAAGAACAAGAAGAAGAACAAGAAGAAGAACAAGAACTCAATATATCAATCCACTATTATCCTGTTTACTCATCTCTCTCTTTATCTCCTTCCACATCATCTTTATCATCGTCTTAATCTCTTGGCAGTCTTCTTCATCTTTGCCTCGTTTCTTAACTTCCTCCTCAGAGATAAGACCCGTAATGACAAGAGTGTTTAAGGCAGTTATTAGCGCCTTCACCCTTAACTATTGTTCCCTGCAGGCTGTGTATAACCTCGGCCACACACACACACACACACGTCTTGAGAACAGTCGATTGATATCTGGGTAATTACTGCCGTTCTTCGTTAGCTTTCTCTCTCTCTCTCTCTCTCTCTCTCTCTCTATATTTCTCTGTCTGTCTTTGTCTCTCTATTTATTCATCTCTCTCTCTCTCTCTCTCTCTCTCTCAATATATTTCTCTGTCTGTCTTTGTCTATCTATTTATTCACTCTCCTCTCTCTCTCTCTCTCTCTCTCTCTCTCTCTCTCTCTCTCTCATTTGTTCACTGTCTTTGGGTTTCCTGTTTTTATTCTTGGTCTTTCTGTCTCCCCTTCCTGTCATCGTCTGTCTGTCTATACGTCTCTGTCTCTCTTATCTGGTTCTCTCTTTTCGTTTATTTTTTTACATCACCACTTGTTTGTGTTCGTCTGTGTCCGTGATTGTCTCTGTGCTTGCGTGAGTGCGTGTCTGTATATGTAATTGCTTTGTGTGCGTGCGTGCGTTATGTCTATACACGCACACATATATAAGTAAGATAAATCATTCCATTTTTTAATTTCTCGACGCATTAACATATAGATAAGCATCCATGTTGTACTGCGAGAGGTCGAAGAAAATAATTTTTTTTAACCAATAAAAACCTTCCTTCTAATCATCTCGTTCGTTGATTGGCTTTCCCTCCCTGATACGTTTTATCCAAATATGCTGAACCATATTATGAAGAGTGGTGAAACTCTTGATGCATTGCTCCCTCACTCCTCACTCACAAACAGGGGGGGGAGGGGGACAGACGTAGGGAGAGAGAGAGGGAGGAAGGGGAGAGAAAGAGGGGGAGAGATAGGGAGATAGGGAGAGAGAGAGAAAAAAATAAACAAATATTGGCAGGATGAACAACCTGTATCTATTGCCTCTCAAAAAACATAGCGGATATGTTTCAATATTCCCGAGAAGCAGTCAGGTCAGGGGTGGGGATGGGGCTTGATAATAAACAGAGAGAGAGAGAGAGCGAGCATAGCAAAACCAATAACCTTTTCCCAACACCTTTACAAACACACACACACACACACACACACCAACCAAACAGCCATTCCACCAAATACAACGTTTCCTTGCCCAGAACAATTATGGGAGAGTAACCCAACGTGGTGCTCTCCTTCGGAAAATGTCGTGAAAAGATGTCGGTAGAAGTGTTGTGTGTAGTGATGGGTCGTGACAGCGAGGAGGGGGGGGGAAGCCGGGCCAGGGGAACGATCTCCTCCTCCTTGCTCGCCTCTCCCCGCCTGCACGATGGGAAATGGCGTATGAGAGATATACTGTACAGGTTGATGGATTGTGGGGGGACGGGGGGTAGATAGATGGGTATATATTTTTTGCAGCGGGAGAATGTGGGTATTGGATGGATAGGTTGGTGGATGAGTAGATAGAAGGGTAGATTTGTTGGTGGATATTTTCTGGGGATGTGGGTATTGGTTTGGCAGGTGGATTTGATAAAAAAAAGGTAGATAGGTAGATGGATATATGGATGGATATTTTAGGGATGTGAGTTTGATGGATAGGTAGGTATATAGATGGATAATATAGGCTTGGATATATAGGTAGGTGTATAGATGGATATTTTGAGTGGTGGACAGATTAATGGGTAGATGGATGGCTTGGGTTGATAAACGGATGAGTGAATGTATGGATGGATGGATAAGCATATGAATGAATGGATAGATAGATGGATGAAGAAATTAATAAAATGGTACATGCAAAGCGAGAGGTAAGGTGAATGAAGAATTAAATAGACAAGTGCGTTGATAAATAGACAGACCGAGAGAGAGACAAGGAATATTTAATCTCTTAAGAATTAAAAAAACTCTTCCCCAAATATTCAATAATTTATCCTCACATATGACAAGTTTAGGCTCATGTCAAGAGCCGCTCTGGGGCTATTAAAGGTTTACAGCCGTAATAAAAGTGAAAGAGAACCCCTAAAGTATTCTGTGTGGAAATTTTTGCATATTTGATCAAATTTATCCTATTTATTGTAAGATTTAATGAGCTATTTTATTATATTAAGCTTTACGTAAATTAGGTTAGATTAGTACTGATAATATTCACTTATATTGTGTGCTGTATTTACCTCCATAACTGTTCCTATGTAAGTGTTGGTTCTAAAGTTTCTAACAAACCTCAAACATAATGAACTTACCGCTCTGACGCACTTATTCCTTTCGTTGTATACAGTGTGTGTGTGTGTGTGTGTATACAGTTGTGATGTTGCTGTGTGCATTTGTTATACTTGTACTGCGCTCTTGTGTATATGGATATATTCATGTATGTCTCGGTGTATATTCGTAGTAATACGTTTGAGTGTTTTTTAATATTTGTGAATGTGTCGGTTTGTGTGTGTGTAATATATATATCTGTTGGTCTTAGTTATTTATGGGTATATCGGTGCTCTGTGTGTTTGTGTGTGACGGTCTGTACTGTATGTCTGGGTGTAAAATGTGTGATGCAGTTGGCTTATTTATAAAACCCTAATTCTTATCACTGAAATTATCAGTCATGTATTTTAAAATTTTACTTAAGCTATTGATTTTTGCGGTGTTACCGATATATATTTTTCATGGATGTGGATTAGATATTTAGATATACATGGAAGGTTTATGTAGATTCCTGAGCTTTTTAAATTTATTGAATAAATTAGATCCTAATTCGCTGAGTATTTATAGTTAAAGTTTCTATGGTAATTTAGATTATTTACAGGGATATATTATCGCAGTGGTTCTCAACCAGGGGGGGGGATTCAGGTTTTCAGGGGGGGAAAACTGATTCGGGAGCAAGAGATATGTTCGATGAGAAATCAATCACAGAATTTTGGCCCTTGATGTGCGATTCCTACCCAAAAGTGGCAGAAAGAGCTACCCGTGCATTGCTTCCGTTTGTGTCGACATATCTTTGTGAGTCAGGCTTTTCAACTCTGTTGCAAATTAAAACGAAGCAACGTAGTAGATTAGAGGTAGAAAATGACCTGCGTTGTGCCCTTTCAAGCACTCCTCCGCGTATCCCAGAATTGGCGAAGAAAAAACAATCACAGGTTTCTCATTGACTGTAATCTTCATCTGAATAAAATTAATTACAAATTTACAATATCCTGGTATTCTATTGAACTTTTTGTTTATTGCATTATGCTTCAGTTTGGTCTGTTAAGTAATTCATTATAAATAAAATAAAAACTATTTTACTTTTATTCAAGTTTTATAAATCCATCAACATTTTCAATTGGCATTTAATTTGTAAAACTCCACTATAAAAATAATCCATGTAAAATTGTAAATGTATATGTACTAATATGGAAAAAATAAAGGATTTTCAGTATTATATGCATATTATTTGGAATGCACTTTTTGAGGCAGACAATCTTGGAAAGGAGGGGGGAATGACATTCTGACATATGGTGAAAGGGGTGCATGGGGCAAACAAGGTTGAGAACCACTGTATTATCGAGTGCTTATATTTTGGATCTATTTACCATAATTTTTTATCATTATATTTTTATTACATATTAGTGGTGTATTTTATTCAAGATGAAAGTATGGTAATAATATTCATCCTATGTTTGTGTAATATAATTAAAAGAAAAATTATCCCTGTAATTTGTTTGATAAAATTGTGTAAAGTATTTTTTTTTTGGGGGGGGGGGCGTTAAAATTGTTATAATAATGAAGACGATATTTTCTAGAGATACTAATGTTATTGGATATTTCTACATAATAATATATAAAAACTTAGTTAATTTCAAATGCAAAAAATAACATTAACTTTTTAGCATTATTTTGTGTATTTGAAACGCATACCTTAAGAAAACAATAAATAAAAAATCATTATTATTATTATTATTATTATTATTATTATTATTATTATTATTATTATTATTATTATGATGCATATATAAGGCGGTCATTATATGAATATGAATTTGTCTCTTTTATGTCATTCAAGGAGCTACTTCAATGACAGGTATGTATGTTACTTGGTGTGTTACATTATAATGACTTGTATCATCGTCTTTGATATATACACTGTACTGAGAATACAGCCATGAGGTGAATTGGTGGGTGTATGGTACAAGTGAGTTAGGTAGTGCATTCTCTTACCTTACTGTATTATTGCTGTATTAATGTTTAGTTACCTGTTGTATGTGTTTGTATTTTTGTAATATTAATTATTTACTATGACGTATAACTGAACTACATGTGATATTTCGCTTTGTATCTCGTTTAGTATTAGTTACCTTCTGTATTGTCTAATTTATAACTGAGCTATACTGTACGCTATATACCGCTATGTATTCGTTACAAAATATATAAGCTAATTAATCTATAATCTTACAAGTATTAGCAACATCATATAGTATTAATGCTTCGCTAAATAATTCTACTGTCACATGTAGCCCCAGTTCTGTAGTCTCAATGCTTCGCTAAATAATTCTACTGTCACATGTAGCCCCAGTTCTGTAGTCTCAATGCTTCGCTAAATAATTCTACCGTCACATGTAGCCCCAGTTCTGTAGTCTCAATGCTTCGCTAAATAATTCTACCGTCACATGTAGCCCCAGTTCTGTAGTCTCAATGCTTCGCTAAATAATTCTACTCTCACATGTAGCCCCAGTTCTGTAGTCTCAATGCTTCGCTAAATAATTCTACTCTCACATGTAGCCCCAGTTCTGTAGTCTCAATGCTTCGCTAAATAATTCTACTCTCACATGTAGCCCCAGTTCTGTAGTCTCAATGCTTCGCTAAATAATTCTACTCTCACATGTAGCCCCAGTTCTGTAGTCTCAATGCTTCGCTAAATAATTCTACTCTCACATGTAGCCCCAGTTCTGTAGTCTCAATGCTTCGCTAAATGATTCTACTCTCACATGTAGCCCCAGTTCTGTAGTCTCAATGCTTCGCTAAATAATTCTACTCTCACATGTAGCCCCAGTTCTGTAGTCTCAATGCTTCGCTAAATAATTCTACTCTCACATGTAGCCCCAGTTCTGTAGTCTCAATGCTTCGCTAAATAATTCTACTCTCACATGTAGCCCCAGTTCTGTAGTCTCAATGCTTAGCTAAATGATTCTACTCTCACATGTAGCCCCAGTTCTGTAGTCTCAATGCTTAGCTAAATGATTCTACTCTCACATGTAGCCCCAGTTCTGTAGTCTCAATGCTTAGCTAAATGATTCTACTGTTTCCTGCCTGTGTCTCTTTTCCATTTTTTAATTCTTGTTTTATCGTTCTATATTAAATCTTTTCCTTCAATATATTTCTCGTTTAGTTTTTTTTTATGTATTCAGTTTTACATTTGAAGATAATATTTGTTTTTCTGTCTTCAATTTTACTTTTTTTTAATTCCATCGACCGTTTATTTCTACGGTTTGATAATCTGATAATTAATGTGTAATTTTTAATCACGTTTTCACTTCTAATTAATGTTTAAATCTCTCGTCTTCTTCTGCATGTTTTCTCTGGTTTACTTTCTAGAACATTTGTGGCGCCTTTCTTCTCGTCTGTTTTACTTTCTATTGAGTACTGTGAGCTTCTCTTTTTCGGGTGTAACTTTCTAACATCCTAACCTAACCTACGCTGGTCATCTTTCTCCGCCTAGGTAAACATTCTCTAATACTTTCTAGCCACCATTTTGTGTTGGGTTTTACTTTCTAAGAGTTTCTTTATGCCTTTCTGTCTTGGGTTACACTTCCTAATATTTTTTTTCTCGTCTTTGTCATGATTTTTGCTTTCTAACAACACCAAGGAAAATTTCTTTTTGTCTAATTTTATTTTATTTTTGATAATTTAAATATAGTTCTTCCTGTATCTGTTCTTATTTTACAATGACAAGTCTTGTGGTCTGCCTCTCTCTCTCTCTCTCTCTCTCTGTTCCACATAATTCCTAGACTCCTTTCATTTTCGGGTTTTTTCTCTGATAATTCATGGGCAACTTTCTTTTTTTTGTACTTTCTAATAATTGCCGCGCACCTTTTTACTTGGGGATTTACTTTGTTAATTCTTACTTTCCTTGTTACCTTGGTCGTACTTGTTAATAATTCCCAGGAAACTTTCAAATTTTTATTTATTTTTTTTTAATTATCGGCACGTTTATATACAGGGCTTATCTTATCTCTTCAATAATTACGCC
>NW_024737060.1:0-2774 GCF_018991925.1 Homarus americanus
TCGGTTAATGTTTTTCGGTTAACGCAACCTTCTAGAATGGATTGTGCTCTAACCGAGACCACTGATAGTATATATATATATATATATATATATATATATAACTTGTATATATATATATATATATATATATATATATATATATATATATATATATATATATATATATATATATATATATATATATATATATATATATATATATATATATATATATATATATATATATATATATATATATATATATATATATATATATATATATATATATATAAATATATATATATATATACAGTGGTACCCCACTTAACGCGGTCAATTGAACCCAGAGGGTCCCGCGTTAAGTGAAAACCGCGTTAAGTGAATAACAGAACATATGGGATTAATTCCAATAGAACCCAGCCCGACCCCCAAACTCCACTTTTTGACGACAAATAACTATGTTGTAGTAAAAATAACATCTTAATTTTATGATGGTACATGCACACAATTAATACTTAAGAGAAATAGAGAAATACAGTCGCCAAGTTAATGTCCATTCAAATAATGGACTCAACTCCCTCCCCCTCTTCTCACACTACACTCACTGGCTCTTCCCTCTGAGAAATTTTTGGGGGAAAACCAGGTATAGTAATAAATAATTCCTCAAACTAAAGTTAGGATAATATAATTGACATTGCTGGATTCCTTGTAAGACCAGGAATATTTTGAATATAAATGTCATATATTTTTCACAAAAGATAACATAATTACCTAGAGAACAATTTTTATCTAAAAATTGTATGTTTAATGCAAAATATATGTTGTTTATATTCAAAATGATCACCAAATTATAAGAATTCCAGCAATGTAAATTATATTCTGGCCGGATAATTTGTATGAATTTTATGAGCTAAAACAAATATCTACAGTTAATAAAAAAAAAAAAATATTCTTCAACACTATCTGTCAATCAAAGTACCCCACCTTGCCTCCCCCCCTCTTCCAACCGCGCGGTCAGTCCCAACCCTCCCCCCACCCCCCACCAATCCTCCATTCAAGAGTTTTTAACATTTAGTATTAAATAATACCTCAGATTAAAGTTAGGATAATATAATTGACATTGCTGGATTCCTTGTAAGACCAGGAATATTTTGAATATAAATGTCATATATTTTGGACAAAAGATAACATAATTACCTAGAGAACAATTTTTATCTAAAAATTGTATGTTTAATGCAAAATATATGTTGTTTATATTCAAAATGATCACCAAATTATAAGAATTCCAGCAATGTAAATTATATTCTGACCGGGTAATTTGTATGAATTTTATGAGCTAAAACAAATATCTTCAGTTAAAAAAAAAAATAATTCTTCACCGGGTAACAGATGGTCGGTCGGTCGGTCCCTCCCTCCCCCCCACCCCCCACCCCCCACCAACCGTCCCAAGGAGATGTGTGGGATAACCACTAAATTTTAATAAATAATACCTCAAACTAAAGTTAGGATAATATAATTGACATTGCTGGATTCCTTGTAAGACCAGGAATATTTTGAATATAAATGTCATATATTTTGGACAAAAGATAACATAATTACCTAGAGAACAATTTTTATCTAAAAATTGTATGTTTAATGCAAAATATATGTTGTTTATATTCAAAATGATCACCAAATTATAAGAATTCCAGCAATGTAAATTATATTCTGGCTGGGTAATTTGTATGAATTTTATGAGCTAAAACAGGCAGTCAGGCAGGGTGGCGGGTGGTGCGAATCTAAAAATAGCTCTCGAGCCGGACACTCACCGCGTTGCTGTGGAAAAATCCGCGTTAAGTGAAAGTTCAGCTTTGGCAAGGCACCGCGTATATGCGAAAACGCGTTAAGTGAAAGCGCGTTAAGCGGGGTAATACTGTATATATATATATATATATATATATATATATATATATATATATATATATATATATATATATATATATATATATACACACACATTTAGACCCCGACTTACGACACGGGTTAGGACTCCAAATCCAGGTCAAGTCCGATATAGATAAAAAAAAATTATTTTTATTTTATTTTTTTTTTTAATAAAATCTACAATGAAATACAGTACAGTAAGTAATGAACAATGATGAATGGATACAGTACAGTGAAAGTAATAAATAATAAGGAATGGATACAGTGTGATTGAGCACTTAACCTTTAATGTAGTCAGCTGAATGCACATGGGGCCCCTATAATTTTAATTATACATGGAGACTACATTAACTGGAAACGTTTCGGTATAGAAATGAAGAAAAAAAAAAAAATTTTTTTTTTTTTTTTTTTTTTTTTTTCATCTATATCTGAGGCGGTCGTAAGTCCCGACGGTCAAGTCCACGTAGTCGTAAGTCGGGGTTCAGGTGTATATATATATATATATATATATATATATCTTCTGCGCAACAGTTGCTCTGAAGATGTCTTTAATAAAGACAAAGCTAAGGTAATTCGTTGTCCATTTTCCCGCATGATTTTATCAAGATTTATCTTATCCACGTTTTCATTGTGATTTACATGAAATATATATATATATATATATATATATATATATATATATATATATATATATATATATATATATATATATATATACACACAGTTAGACCCCCGACTTACGACGGGATTAGGGACCCAAATCCAGGTCGGTATAGAAAAAAAATAAAAATAAAAAATTTTTTTTTAAAATTTAATTTTTTTTTTTTTTTTCCAAAAATTATAAATTCACAATGAAATACAGCACTAAACGT
>NW_024737061.1:0-22173 GCF_018991925.1 Homarus americanus
AGACTGGACACGGAAAGCAGATTGCCAAAACTATTCACGAGTTTCTGGTGGAGAAAAATCTAACCCAGCAGCCCATTGTGTGTGTTGGTTGTGATGGAACCAATGTAAATGTAGGATCAGAAAATGGAGTCATTCATCATCTTGAAATGTTACTTGGTCACCCGCTCCATTATTTCATATGTCAGCTTCACGGAAATGAGCTGCCTTTCAGCGCAGTTTTTTATCACTATGATGGTAAACCAAGTGGTCCTGAGCATTGGCGTGGTCCCATTGGAAAGCAGATCAAGGAGTCTTTGTCTGAGCTTCCAGTTGTCGCCTTCCAGCCAGTCAGTTTCCCTGATTTCCCTGTGTTTAATGATGAAGTGGAGAAAGATCTGTCCTGGGATCAGAAATACCTGTATAGGATTTGTAAAGGAGTTATCACAGGTGTTGTTGAAGATGACTTAGCTGCTATTGAGCCAGGTCCTCCCTGTGTGTCAAGGTGGAACACCTTATGGAGTAGAATCCTCAGGCTGTATGTAGCAACATCAAGACCCAGCCATGAGTTGAAAAGAATTGTCATTACAATAATAAAGTTCAGTGCTCCAATGTGGTTTTACATCAAGATACACCCTTACGTAACACACGGCTCAATGAACGTATTCCAGTCCCTGCTATATATGAAACACCTGAATAGTGAGGAGGAGACGATAGTGAAGAAGGCTGTCCAGAGAAATGCAAACTTCGCCCACACAGATCAACTTCTTCTTGGTATGTGTACAGATGAGGACATGACTGTTAGAGAAAAAGCTGTCTCAATGATAAGAAAAATTAGAGAGGAGAATCAGCAAAAGGAAGAATGCACTGGCAGATCTGAAGAGGAGGAGGAAGATTCTGATGCTGCTGTTGGCGAGAATTTGTTAAACTATACTGATGAGGAGGGTAAAGATGGAGATGGGAATGAGGATGTGCCTCCTGTAGTCAACATGAGAAAGGTGGTGACTCCGAAACTAAAGTGGCAAGCAAAAAACTATCATTCCATGATTAACTGGAGGAATGAACTCAAGACTGAGCCTCCTTACATTGCTTCTCTGTCAAATCTACAGGTTAATGACATTCTTGAGACACCATTAGTGGTGCCCAAGTGGCCAAACAGCACTCAGGCGGTCGAGAGGCATAAAAGTGATGACTGAAGCTTGCACTGAAGTGACGGGATACGAATCGAGAGATGGATATATTAGGCAAAGATTATTGTCTAGGAAAATGATGCCAAGGTTCCGCACAAAAAAGAATTTCAATATGAACTTGTAATGATTTTCTATATGGTGTACCTGTAAAATAACATGCGAATTAAATCGATGTCACCCATGTAAAATTTATCATTATCCTGGAAAACATTAAATGACACCTAATTTTTGGTATACACTAAAAGTTGACAAAAAGTCGTTCGCGATGCGGCAGGGTAAGTATGCATGAAATGGCATGAAATTTTGCACAGGTGTTTGTTACAGCCATACAAACGATGCCTGAAAAGTGCAGCCTGCAACTCAAATAAAAGTGTTTTTTCCCTGCCCCCTATTGTTCGCAGTCATATTTCCTGCCTCTGTTGATGGTCGTGTAATATTTCAATGTGATTCTGATCTTTAAAAATGTTGTTTTTGCATAATGTAGTATTACTGATATATAATTTATCTTTATATGCCTCATTGTAGGTAAAAATAAGTATATACAGTTGTACCCCACTTAACGCGGTCAATTGAACCCAGAGGGTCCCGCGTTAAGTGAAATCGTTAACTGAAATCCGCGTTAAGTGAACAACAGAACATATGGGATTAATTCCAATAGAAACCGGCCCGACCCCCAAACTCCACTTTTTGAAGGCACATACCTATGTTGTAGTAAAAATAACATCTTAATTTTATGATGGTACATGCACACAATTAATACTTAAGAGAAATAGAGAAATACAGTCGCCAAGTTAATGTCCATTCAAATAATGGACTCAACTCCCTCCCCCTCTCACACTACACTGCCGGCTCTTCCCTCTCTGAGAAATTTTTGGGGGAAAACCACTAAATTTTAATAAATAATACCTCAAACTAAAGTTAGGATAATACAATTGACATTGCTGGATTCCTTGTAAGACCAGGAATATTTTGAATATAAATGTCATATATTTTGCACAAAAGATAACATAGTTACTCAGAAAATTTTTTTATCTAAAATTTGTATGTCTAATGCAAAATATATGATGTTTATATTCAAAATGATCACCAAATTATAAGAATTCCAGCAATGTAAATTATATTCTGGCCGGGTAATTTGTATGAATTTTATGAGCTAAAACAGGCAGTCAGGCAGGGTGGCGGGTGGGGCAAATCTAAAAATAGCATCTCGAGCCGGACACTCACCGCGTATATGTGGAAAAAATCGTGTTAAGTGAAAGTTCAGCTCTGGCGAGGCACCGCGAATATGATAAAACGCGTAAAGTGAAACCGCGTTAGGTGGGGTAATACTGTATGTATGTATATGTGTGTGTGTACAGTATTACCCCGCTTAACGCGCTTTCACTTAACGCGTTTTCGCATATACGCGGTGCCTTGCCAAAGCTGAACTTTCACTTAACGCGGATTTTTCCACAGCAACGCGGTGAGTGTCCGGCTCGGATGCTATTTTTAGATTTTGACCACCGCCACCCGCCCGCCCGCCCTCCTGCCTGCCTGCCTGCCTCTCCCTCCTCCTCCCTCCGCTTGGGCAAGCGGCGCGGTAAGGTTGCGCAGTGTGTGTCTTTGTTGCGTTATCACTGACGTCATATGACGTCTCGGACTGTGATTGGCCATGCAGCCCTACCCCCCTCTGCTGCTAGCTGTAATTGGCTTAAAGTATTATGACGTGACTACCCCGGGGAGGGAGGGAGGGAGGAGAGACGACGCTTGACCTAGCCGCGGCAGTTTCATCCCTCAAGGCCACGCCGTGTTAACGCGCATCCATTGTTCCGTAAAATGGCTTCCGCCGGACCACCACCCCCAGAGAGAAACCTTTCCTTACCTGGACCCAGCGGCACTAAACCAAAGAAGACACGACGTTCATTAAGCTACGAGCTGAAGTACCAAATTGTTCAAGATTTGGAGAAAGGAAGACGCCAAGTTGATCTCGCGCGCCAGCATGGCGTCAACGAATCTACGATTCGTACGATCAAGAAGGATGCAGCCAAGATAAAGGAGCACATGAAGCTCACAAAGTCTGCAGGTGCTTCAGCTATCAGGTATTGCCAGAACAGGGTGCTGGCAAAAGTGGAAACTTTGCTGGTGAGTTATTTGGTGCGTCAGGCGCGACGCAACATGGCGGTGGACACGCGCTCAGTGCAGGAGTACGCACGTGAGCTATACGCAGCAGTGACACGTAAAATGGGAATTGCAGAGCCCAAACCCTTCAATGCTTCCCATGGTTGGCTGCATAGGTTTAAGAGGAGGAACAAGGTCACCAACATCAGCATTGTTGGTGAGGAAGCGAGTGCTGACCGTGCGGCGGCTAGAGATTTTCCTCCGTTTTTACGTGAGATTATGGAGGAAGGACAGTACACTGACGACCAGGTGTTTAACATGGACGAATCTGGTCTTTTCTGGAAAAAGTTACCTTCCAAGACCTTCGTTGTCCAGTCTGCAAGCAAGGTAAGGGGCCGGAAGATGCAGAAGGAACGCATCACCGTCCTGTTTACCACCAATGCCTCCGGTACCTGTAAACCAAAGTTATCGGTGATTCACAAAGCCCGCAAGCCGCACGCCTACAAGAATATGGACATGAACAAGCTTAATGTCCACTGGCTAACCGCACGTAAGGCGTGGATGTCCTCTTCTCTGTCCCTCTTCTGGTTTGACAACTTTTTTGTTCCTGACGTGCAGAAATTCTGCGAGCAACAGAATGTTCCATTCAACATTTTGTTGCTCCTTGACAACGCACCTGGACACTCGCCCCTACTAATGGATCGTCACCCCAACGTAAAAGTGGTCTTCCTTCCTCCCAACACCACGTCATTAATCCAGCCCATGGACCAGGAGTTAATCTGCAACGTTAAAGCTGCATACTCGGCAAAGAAATTCAAGCTCCTGAACGACTCTACCAACACCAAGGATGAGTTGCGTAAGCTGGGTGACACTGACAGCGAGAGTAAAAGCGACGAGGACAAGGAACAAGAGGCGGCGACTCAAGAAGTTCTCGTCAAACAATTTTGGAAGAAGTTTAACGTCAAACAAGCTGTAGACTTCTTGGTGGAGGCATGGGATCTGCTGTCTACTGCTACGATTCGTCACGCATGGAGACATGTGTTGCATGGCATACCAGGTGAGAGGAGGAGTCAATCTGTTACTGGTCAGGTTCAGACTGTTGCAGTAGCAGTGGACCTTGCCAGAGAAGCTGCGCAGACTGTTACAGCTGAAGGCTTCTCCGAGACCACCAACGAAGACATCATGGAGGTGATCAGAGATCCTGAAGTGACTGCCGACGAGATGTTGGAAGAAGAACCCGCCAGTGAAGAGGAGGAAGAAGGTGCGTCATTCTCCGAAGAACCTAGTTTAAGTCATAGTGATATTAAGTGTGTCATAGAGTTAACAGAAAAAATTAAGTCCATCGTTTCCCGCGACACTGACGATGAACGCCATGACGTCTTCCATAACCGACTGGTGCAGGCTATGGAGCCGTACATCAAGGTGTATCACGACAACATCAAAGCCAGCCGTCAGCAAAGCATAACCGAGTTCTTCGCCCGCAACCCACCACAGCCAGCCCAAGGCAGTGATAGTGATAGTGAAGGTGATTTTGAGGGATTTGTCAGGGAAGCCATGACAACTGTAAGTGACAGTGATATTGATTCACCTAGTAATGGTGATTCACCTAGTAATGGTGATTCACCTGAGGGGCAGTAATCTGCCCTCTGCCTCGGAACCAGCCTCCATCCCCATATGCCGACCCATCTCTTCTACTACCGTGAGTGTTCCTTAAAACTTTTCGTTTTTTAACCTATTCTTTATTTTTCCTATGTTAACCTTTATCTTTCCTAACCTAACCTCTTCTATATTACTTGTTTTTCATGCCACCATAAAGTTAAGATAGAATTTTTACTACAACATAGTTATTTGTCGTCAAAAAGTGGAGTTTGGGGGTCGGGCTGGGTTCTATTGGAATTAATCCCATATGTTCTGTTATTCACTTAACGCGGTTTTCACTTAACGCGGGACCCTCTGGGTTCAATTGACCGCGTTAAGTGGGGTACAACTGTATATATATATATATATATATATATATATATATATATATATATATATATATATATATATATATATATATATATATATATATATATATATATATATATATATATATATATATATACACATACACACACACAGTCGGCCCTTAACATACGCGGGGGTTAGGTAACAGAGATACCCGTGAATGTTAAAAATCCGTGTACTTTTGCTGCCCCCCCCCCCCAAAATCCCTGGCCCCCCATGTCCTTATTTACCGTATATACCTGTGTGTAGTTCGAGTTTTTAAGACCAAATTATTTTGCAAAAAATTGGGGGTCGACCTCTAAAAGGGTAATAGTTTCGTTAGGTTGAAAAATATTTACCAGTAACTACCAGTAAACAATGGAAACGACGCACCAACGCACCACCAGCTGTGAGTGTCGGTACAGTCGCCAGGGCAGATCTCTTGCGTCATCATAGCTAGCCCAAAGTAGCCAAATGCATGGTATGGTATACACAGGACGATGTAAAACAAAGTATTCATTTGTTAAAGTTTATTTATAGATACTGTACATAAATTTTTGTTCATTACATTTGAAACATCAATCTTTGTTAATTAAATTTGATACAAAAGAAAACTACGATACCGTATTTTCATTAAAATATTACATCACAAGTATATTTTACCTTAACTGTGACTGAATGAATATATTCTCAGAAATAAATATGGAAATGTAATATTTTGGCTGAAATGACGTACATATTACTGTACAGTGGAAAGTGGGATAAAATTATGAAAACAATGACTTTCGCTTTCTTTCGTTATTCAAAAGATTTTACCGTAATCGCTTTTCGAATGGTTTTCAGTTAAAAAACTGTTGTACTGTACTCGTACTGTATTACAATAATATTCTATCCTATCATTAGCCTTATAATCCCACAACTGAAAACCATTCGAAAAGCGATTACGGTAACATCTTTTGAACGAAAGAAAGCGAGTCATTGCTTTCGTCACTTTCCACTGTAATACGTATATCATTTCAGCAAAAATATTACATTTCCATGTTCTCAGAAATAAATGGTAGTTTTGTTGAAATGTAATGTACAGTATTTAATATTAAAATGCAAAAATAGCTATAAAAACAATTAATACACCCATAATGTACTGGCTGGCATCTTGTCTCTGCTCCCGCGTCCAAGGTCACCACTCCTCCCAACTCGCTCCCTCCACCGCCTCCTCCACCTCCACCGTCACTACTGCCGACAACAAACACAAATGTTTTGTGAATAACTGCACCTCCACTTCCTATGTACAGTACTGAACTGTACTGTGCTGTACATTTTTACAAACAATAAACATGGCAAGAAAAGCTATTAAAAAAAAAGAGATAAAAACTTCACTTTACTGTACAGTTCCTATCCTCGGCGACAGGACGGGGGTCATCAGGCATTCAATTCCATAACGGGTGGTGAAGTGGGGGCGACGGTGGATTCAGCTGCTTCCTCACTGCCGCCAGTGATTGGTGTTAAATCTCTCCTTCGGTGATCAAAGAACATGGTGATGGGGAGTTGTCGTCTCTTTCATTCATTTCTTCCATGATAATTTTGTATGGAGCGAAAACAACATCCATCCCTCGCATGAATTTCAGGGCACGCACCATGGAGGGGTCCATACTATAGGCCAGGTTTTTCAGTGCCTCAATATTCCTGGTCATCTCCCCCAACTTCTCCAACGTTATTTCTTGGTTCTCATCCTCTTTCCCTTTCGCTTCCTCTTCCTCTTCCTTGCCTGAGTCTACTAACTCCTGTAGATCCTCCTCGGTCAGCTCAGTGTCGTGCTCTTCAATTAGCTCCCTAATCTCGTCCTCTGCCATGTCCCGGAAGCCTTCAGCAGCCACTTTCCTTGACAGTGCCAGGGTCTTTCTAAATATTTTCATTAAAATCCATCAAAATCATTTTCCTTGTCATCGTCTTAAGCACCAAACAGCTCCTCCCAGTCTTCTTGAGCAGGGCTAGAGGGTACGTGTTTTTCAAATCGTTTTCAATTAAAAAAATGTTACAGCACATGTATATTTTACCTAAACTGTGCCTGAATGAATATATTCTCAGAAATAAATAGTAGTTTTGCTGAAACGTGATGTATTTCATGTAAAATAGGATAAAATACATGACGAAAACAAAAGACTTTACCTAACCTTCGAATGTTCAAGAGATGTTACTCGTTTTTTTAATAGTTTTCGGTTAAAATACTGTTATATTACAATTATATTATATTCATACTGTGCTTGATATACTACATTCACGGAAATGTAATATTTCTGCGGAAATGACGTACGTATTACGGTGGAATGTGACGAAAACAATGACTTTCGCTTTCTTTCGTTCAAAAGATGTTACCGTAATCGCTTTTCGAATGGTTTTCAATTAAAAAAACTGTTGCATCACAAGTGAATTAGGATAGAATATTATTGTAATACAACAGTTTTTTAACTGAAAACCATTTGAAAAGCGATTACGATAACATCTTTTGAACGAAAGAAAGCGAGTCATTGCTTTCGTCACTTTCCACTGTAATAAGTACGTCATTTCAGCAAAATATTACATTTCCATATTCTCAGAAATAAATAGTAGTATTGCTGAAATGTAATGCATTTCAATGTAAATTAGGATAAACCACATGAAAACAAAAGACTTTACCTAGCCTTCCGATGTTCAAGATATGTTACTCGTTTTTTTAGTAGTTTTCGGTTAAAATACTCTTATATTAGTGATATTCTATCCATACTGTGCTTAATATAATACATTCACGGAAATGTAATATTTTTGCAACTACAATGCTGATGTCAACACAAGCGTGGTTACAGCGAGACTGACTGAGTGAGGGAGAGCTATGCGTGTGTGTGTGAGGTTGCGGGAGCGGGCGGTGTCTCGTGTTCGGTGCCACGCGCGAGTTGAATGGCACGCGATTTGAATGGCGCGTGTAGTGATGGGTTGTCAGACCACAGCTTACATCGCAAGGAAAGCCAGACTTGACCCGACATTAGGGAGGTCAAGTGTAAGGGTATCCCCCGCGGGTGCTCAAGGGTGTTACAAATCAACTAGCTCCCCTTCCCATGTCACACGGCCAACAAACATGTAAGAAGGCACCAGCCGACTCTCTCCCAATATACACAATATCCTACACCGCAGAGGAAGGCCAGTCTTGACCCGACATTAGGGGGGTCAAGTGTAGGGTAACTCTCACGGTTGACCAAGGGTTATAAATCAGCCAGGCTCCCCTCCCATGTGACACGGCACCACAACAAACATGTAAGAAGGCACCAGCCGACTCTCTCCCAATATACAATAACCTACATCGCTGAAGAAGTCCAGGCTTGACCCGACATTAGGGAGGTCAAGTGTAGGGTAACTCTCACGGCTGACCAAGGGTTATAAATCAGCCAGGCTCACCTCTCATGTCACGGCCCCATCTGATGACTTTCCCAGAAGATACAACTTATAGTCTCTGAAAAAGTCCAGACCTGACCCTACATTAGCGAGGGCAAATGTAAGGAGATCCTTCGCCGCCCCCCGATCAGCTCAACCTGACGGCTGGTCTTCCAATATATAGGAAGTCCGAGCCCTCCCTCAGAGTGTGTGTCTTGTGACCAGGAAGGGCCAGCTACCACGTCCCCAGTCCCGCTCGAGAGAAGCCCGCCACTAAGTGTAACGAAGTCTCAGCCGGGTCCATCGACAGAGTGCTGTCAACTCCACGTGTAACAGTAAGTGCTGGCTGTGTAGACTGTAGAAGTGCAGTGATCCCGAACCTCCCCAACGATCGACTTAGTGAAGTGCCCATTCTAATTGTGAGGTTAGGTTATACGAGAATACCATAGTCTATCATAAATTGTGTACGAACCCCCCCATTAATCCCCCCTATTGAACTAGTAAAATAAAGCTGTAACACGCATTGGTGTTTTATATACTACACTTGTACTGTGCCTGTGTTAATATACAGTGTTGACATCACACCCTCGAGACACGCTACCATTTCCTCTCGCTATAATACTCTACTACTATAAACTCCTAACTTACCTCTTCATGTGAGATTTTGTCTCATTACAATGGTGGCAGCGCACTTAACGTAAAGACTCACGCCTATTCCCCTTAGTGTTCAGTACAGTGATTGTTAGAACCTTTTAAAGTAAACTCGTAACTATCTTGACGAAGCAGGCAGTACAAGGGTGGTAGCATTTGTAATATAATTCCTGTCCTTCAGTGTGGTACAAGTGGTGACAGTCATCCACTCCCCCCTCCCTAGTCCACATATTGTTGGGTAACGGGGAACAATGGTCGAGAACTCAACCAGGGCAAGTGTCAGTAAAACCCCCTCCTCGTCCCACCCACAGACGTCATCGTCAACATTGACAATTTCGACTTCCACGATCAGTACTTCCCAGCCCTCCTCGCAAGCTAATATGACTCCTGTTAACATTACACCAACGACTTCCGTTTTATTCCCGTTCCCTGAACAATCCACTAGTACCTACTCTCCCCCCCCTACCCCTTAACCACCCTGCACCCTCTCTCGCCACTCCCCTCCCCACGCTCACGTACACCTTAGCACCTCCCAACCCCTCCAGCATGCCAGACCCCTTCCTTACGACCGTCTCAGCTAGTAGTGCAGCACAAGTGGTCAGTCAGATACCCATGTTTGAGGGCGATGGCCGTGACCCTGCGACATCAGCCGATAGGCTGGAACAGTGGTTAGGAGACATTGAAAGTGCGTTCCCGGAAACCCTTCAGGAATACGAGGAATGCCGCCTTAGGACGGCACGTATGCGATTGGGCGGTGACGCGAAAGGTGTGCTAGGATTTAATCCGACAGTAAAGAATGCTACCACGTGGGACACGTTCGCGAACGGATTACGGGAAATTTACAGCCAGGGTAACTCATTACAAGATCACACGACACGTTTAGCTAATATCAAGCTAGAGGAGTGTTCATCACTAAATGTTTACCTATCATGCATAGGTAGTGCTGTGAAGATG
The DNA here is from genome assembly GCF_018991925.1 of Homarus americanus. Lineage (NCBI taxonomy): Eukaryota > Metazoa > Arthropoda > Malacostraca > Decapoda > Nephropidae > Homarus > Homarus americanus. The sequence goes on from NW_024737061.1 coordinate 10,257, forward strand.
GCGAGAGTGAATCACCCACAATTCTTCCCACCTGAGCTAGTACTCTCTTACTTTCTGTTGGGCTTACCCGGCGAGATGCGTACGTACATGGCGGCAAGCGGGATAACTACGATCGAGAACGCAATTAAAGCAGCGCGGATGTATATACAGCTCAGGAAACCCACCCCCCCCTCCCGTTTTGTCGACAATTCACGCCGCCCCTCCCACCCTTACACGTAACACCCCTTCTGTCTGGGAGGATGAATTCTTGAGACTGATGGTGGAGAATCTCAGCCGGGACGAAAGGAAGCGACAGGAACAGTCATCGTTCCACGAGGAAGGGCGGGAGCAATCAGGGTTAGATTCAGTAGGTATAAACATGTTGGGTAATGCGCCACGGGGCGGCCGGCCGTCCGGGGCAGGGACCCGCGGGGCGTGGGCTGGGATTGACCCCCGCCCCCGTGCAGTCACAAGTGCGCGCCCGGGCCCGCCCATGCGGGATAGCTGGTATAGAGCTCCGGAGCCTTTTCGCTGCTCCTCCTGTGGGGCATGGTCCCACGCGGTGCACGGATGTCCCTTCCAATGTGAGGGAAACCAGTGCGAGGGGTGTGGCGACCAGGGACATACCCGCAGAGAGTGTCCATACACCGGAATGTGTTGTTACGCATGTGCCGAGTGGGGACACATTCGCAGGTTATGTCCCTACTACTAAAGGCAAGGGCGAGGCGTTGATGGTGACTAGGGAAGACAGGCCAATTATTAAGTTGAAAATGGGAGGGAAACGGGTTGAAGCTTTCATTGACACAGGCTCCTCGGTGTCCTTGGTGAAACAGAACGTGGCCTCCAAGATGAGCCTAGGGGGAAAGCATAAAGTTCCTGAGTTACGTGGCGTCACGGGGAACCGCCTCTCAACATTGGATTCCAGAGATATAACTGTAGACTTAGGAGATAAGATAGTTGTTCACGCGCTGGTTGTGGTAAGCGGTGATCTTTTCCCAGGGGATGTTCTTATTGGGTCAGATTTCTTGTGTAGGTTTAAGTATGGAATCCAGTTTGATGGGAGCCGGTATACCGTGACACTAGATGGTAGAGATTATGCAGGTACTCCTATTAGGAATAGGTCTGGTCTGCCCGTCCACCTCATTAAGCCTAAACGCCCCCAGCCCCCCGCACCCCAAGCCCCCCAGCTACACCCTACGCGCGCCACTGTCATCCCTCCCCACTCTAGTGTTGTTCTGCCCGTTCGATGGTCAAGGTCGTTCGACAGTTCCACGGAGGATCAGGAGTGTGTATTTGTTGAAACCCCTCATAAAATGTCCCCATACGTGCAGTCGGGGCTCATTAACACTCAGCAGCCTAGCGTCCCAGTCATAAACCCCACCCCCAGGGAATTTAAACTTACTCCTGGTCATTCAGTGGGAACAGTCTGTGCGGTCGATAAAGTAGAGGATCTGGAGCATTTTGATTCTACGAGATATAACATTAGGAGTGACACAGAATTCGTAGAGTCACAGCAAATGTTCGCCACTGCAATAGAATCCCTTGACATAGATCACCTACCCACCCTTATTAGAGAACGTCTACGCTCTATAATAAAGCAGCATGAAGATCTATTTGCAACTTCAGATCAGGACCTCGGCCTGATGTCAGCTTCACACAAAATTAATACCGGCTCCGCTCCCCCCACCAGAGTACGGCAGTGGAGGCTTCCTGAGGCGGCTAAAACTCAAATTAGGGACTTATGTCGCCAAATGGAGGAACGTGGTGTCATCTCCCCTTGTACTAGCCCCTATTGCTCCCCGGTAGTATTAGTTAGAAAAAAGGACGGGTCAACTAGATTCTGTGTAGACTATAGGGAACTTAATAAGGACACCATTGCTGATAGCTATCCCTTGCCCAGAATTGACGAGACACTGGACCAATTGAACGGAGCTTCTATATTCACAGTTCTAGACTGTAAGGATGCGTACTGGAGTATACCTGTCGACCCGGCTGACCGCCCCAAAACTGCTTTCGCGGATGGCAGCCGTCTATTTTGTTTCAACAGGTTACCTTTCGGGTTAAAGGGAGCACCGGCCACGTTCATGAGGGCTGTGAACTACATTCTCACACCCGTGCTTGGGCGGAACGCTATGGCTTTACTGGACGGTGTTATCGTCTATAGTAAAAACATGGATTCGCACATGTGGGATGTAGATGAGGTTCTCTCGGTCATGAAAGCGGCCGGACTGAAAGTGTCCCTTAGGAAATGCGCGTTCGCGCACCAGGAAGTTAAATTCCTGGGATTCATCATAGGTCATGACGGCGTTAGGCCCGACCCGGTGAAAGTGAAAGCGATAGCAGAGATGCCACCCCCCACCACAGCCAGGGGTGTGAAACAGTTCCTCGGCACCGCCAATTTTTTCAGACGTCACATCCCTCACTTTTCAGAGGCGGCCCTCCCCCTTACGAAACTTACAAAGAAGTCGGTTCAGTTTCGGTGGTCGGGGGAGGCAGATAAACCTTTTAACCATCTTAAGGACTTATTGAAGTCGGCAACAATGTTAGCACTGCCGGACTTCACGCAGCCGTTTTACGTGCACACTGACGCTTCCGACGAAGCACTGGGAGCCTGTCTCATGCAAGGTAGTGAAGATAACCCCATCCCTATTGCTTATTTTTCCCAGAAATTGAGCGGAGCTGCCCTCCGCTACTCCACAACTGAGAAAGAAGCCTTGGCTATTGTCAAGGCCGTAACTTCCTTTGATGCTTACCTATTTGGTAGACACTTTTATGTAATCACTGATCACCGTCCTTTAATATATATCTTCCAAGGTAAAACTCCAAATGCACGGGTAGCACGCTGGGCAGTCTTTCTAAATGCGTATAACTTCTCCATTTTGCATAAGCCAGGCAAGAACCACGTAGTACCAGACGCACTGAGCCGTAATGTATTACCTATAAATAATGTCGGGAATCCTAGCAGCATGACTCAGCCCATTTTTGGGGACCTATCACCTAACGAGGTGCGCCAACACCAACTCGAAGACCCACAGTGGGGTCCTGTCATTGAGTTCCTTGAGGGGGGTCCGCTCCCCAAGAAGGTCAACAAAGCCTCACTTTGTGATTTCAGTCTTTTAAGCGGAGTCCTGTATCTTGTTACTATGAAACAGGATGATGAACAACCCACAGAACTCGTAGTCATCCCCGCATCCTTGGAAAACTCAGCCCTAGAAGTAGCTCACTCTTCCCAATTCGCAGCCCACCCGGGTGAATGTCGCACATATGCACGTGCACGCTCTATGTTTTTCATGCCCAATCTAGCGCGGAAAGTTGGGGCATTTGTCAAAGGATGTCTGCCATGTCAGTTAAGGAAGGGTACCCCAAAGAGACAGGGAGAGCTGCAGGAGTTCCCACCAGCCTCTCAGCCCTTGGAACGGGTATCGATTGATCTAACTGACATGTCAATACGTTCACACCGGGGAAACAGATACGTTGTTTCCATCGTCGATCACTATTCACGTTTTGCGACCTATATACCCATCCCCGATAAACGCGCAGAGACAGTTTGTGAAGCCCTGTTACAATACGTTGGTACTCATGGATGTCCCCGGGTCATTGTAAGTGATCAAGGGACAGAGTTTACCTCGGGCATCTTTCAGAAGGCGTGCGACTTGCTGCGGGCTAAGTCAAATCTAACCACTAGTTACCACCCACAGGCTAATGCCATGGTTGAGCGTTCCCACCGCACGTTGAAAGATCACTTGTCGTTTTTGGTTAATAATCAGTACGGCGGTTGGGACGATCAGCTACCTCTTGCACAACTGGCCATGAACACCGCAATTAACACCACCCTGCATAACACTCCTTACTTCCTTCACTTTGGTAGGGATCCAAACCTTCCTGCTGGTGTAATCAACCCCCCACCCCTATCCTATGGCGAGGACTACCCTTCTGTCTTGCAAAACAGGTTACAAACGGTCTTTACTCGGGTGCAGGAACTAAACAGGAAAGGTCACTTACACAACGCCACCTACTATAACCTCAGGGTCACCCCTTCCAATATTACCGAAGGTACACTGGTCTTCCTAACTAACGAATCATCCTCCCCCGATACCCCCTCTAAGTTGCAACAGAGATGGCAGGGCCCGTATAGAGTAACCGCCCAACCCAGCAAAGTAAACTTCACTATTTCCCCGCTTTGCCAGGGGGGACATCAGGAAACTGTGCATGTGAATAGATTGAAGCTGGCAACTATCGACGATGACGTCTTGAACAAATCAGGCCTCACCAACCAGCCCCCTCTAGGAGTAACATTCCCTTCCCAACACCCTATCCCTCCACCAGCAGCTGACCACCCCCCTCAGAACAATCAGGTGCCTCACACCCCAAGTAATAATCAGAGAACTCCCCAAGCTACTGCCCCACTTGTACCAGTAAGACCTGATCAGATTAGGGCTCATAAATATAACACCAGGTCACAGAACATAGATTAAAGTAACGAGTCTAGGAGCACTTCTAATTGTTGATTCTCCACCCCGGGATCTTGCCTTTCTACTAAGCTACAGAGTCATCACTGCCCTTGCTCTTCACGGGCCTGGGCGAGGTCTCCCTGACCCCACACAAAAGTCGGAGATGACACCACCACAGCTGCAGCTGACCCCCTACCAGATGAGCTGAGACCAACGCATCCTGACTCATAATGGATGCCCGACACGAGCGGGACACGCAGCGGGCAACCCCGCGGCAAATGGGTGACGCCTTCACGTCGACACTGCAAGCCCCAAGCTCCAGAAATGGGCTTGCATAATGCTGGCCCTCGATCTGGTTGAAGACACTGGGCTGTGTCTCGTCGCTCGCCTGCTGAACGACGAGACACGCACCGAGGCTACGGTCTCACAGCCCACAATACTGACAGACAACATCTATGGGTACCATCAGCCTGAGCAAGCTACGCCATGCGGGACCAGCGCAGCACCTAGCTCCAGGCAGGGAATCAGGTCGTCCCCTTGGAACCCAGGAGAAAATCCCGAAACCCCGACCTGCAACTTCAGTAGCAGCAAGCAACAGGCAACAAACAACTAGAGGTCCCAGTGGCGATGCAGACGACAGCTCCCTACGTTTCAGGACCTGTCAACTGGTCCCACGCACTTCCACTCCGGGAATGGAACCACCAGGTACCAGACAAGTAATGGCTGACCTCGGCCCACCCGGGATCTGCCTCGCCGGTGTTTACCACACCATCGGGGACGAAACAGAAGTGACCTGACTACAAGTAGAGGAAGAAACAAGCAAACCCTGGGGGGCCCACCCAGGGAGGGATTCACCACTGTGAGGGTGTGGGACAGGACGGTCAGGGGTCTCGCCGACACTCACGTACAGAGGGCGAACTCTTGTCCGTGGACCCTGCCCTACACGCCATCCAAAGCGATGACACCCCAAGCAGTGGACCGGCTTTGATCCCGGCCGGGAAGGGCGGAAACTCAGATGGGACTAGAAAAATCCATCTGGACCACGACAGAAAATGAGACTCTACAGAGGAAACTCAGATGGGACAAGAAAAATCCATCTGGAATGTGTCAGGAACTGCCGCTCTACACAGAAGTTCAAGTGGAGGAAGTGAGGCACGCGACACACCGCGGCAGACCGCAGGACGGGACAGGAAACGCCAACCACTGTATCTACTGCATCGTCCACCCTGATGCCGGGCACCGATTGGTGGAGGTGGTGATGGACCACGAGCCACCCGGGATCTCGACGAATGCTGACTAGTTTTTGTTTTTGCCATTGTATCTTGTTAATAATTTCTGCTGCCTTTTTAGTATGTACAAATATTTCTTTTTGTTCACAAGTTGTATTTTCCCCAACTTCCCCCCCCCTTTTTTTATTATTATTAAGCGGCCATGTATCTTATTATTATATATGTTGTATGTGCTGCCCTGCGCAAGAGTTTAACAGTTGAAGCAACAAGTATGTAAATCTATTCCAGGCTTGAAGATACTAACACTAGGGAACCTAAGCAGAAATAAGCCAGGGCAAGCAACACCATTGCATAACCTTTCAAACCTCCGACTGTGTACCCTCATCTAACTCCCTAAACTGACGCTCTCCGACAAGCTCCTGCAAAGGCGCTCTCTCTCTCTCCTTCGTATCTACATTCACCTTTCCGTTTCGATATCCTTAGATAGCCGCTTAGATATTATAAATATTACCAGACTATGGTAGGATGTGAGGTGCATACTTTACACCGCAGTAGCTATTTTTCTCAGGTTGGGCACTCGCTATTGTCATCCACTGTGAACATCGATTGTGTATGGCATGGAAGCTTTGGTCTTGGCGGGAGGTGTAGTGATGGGTTGTCAGACCACAGCTTACATCGCAAGGAAAGCCAGACTTGACCCGACATTAGGGAGGTCAAGTGTAAGGGTATCCCCCGCGGGTGCTCAAGGGTGTTACAAATCAACTAGCTCCCCTTCCCATGTCACACGGCCAACAAACATGTAAGAAGGCACCAGCCGACTCTCTCCCAATATACACAATATCCTACACCGCAGAGGAAGGCCAGTCTTGACCCGACATTAGGGGGGTCAAGTGTAGGGTAACTCTCACGGTTGACCAAGGGTTATAAATCAGCCAGGCTCCCCTCCCATGTGACACGGCACCACAACAAACATGTAAGAAGGCACCAGCCGACTCTCTCCCAATATACAATAACCTACATCGCTGAAGAAGTCCAGGCTTGACCCGACATTAGGGAGGTCAAGTGTAGGGTAACTCTCACGGCTGACCAAGGGTTATAAATCAGCCGGGCTCACCTCTCATGTCACGGCCCCATCTGATGACTTTCCCAGAAGATACAACTTATAGTCTCTGAAAAAGTCCAGACCTGACCCTACATTAGCGAGGGCAAATGTAAGGAGATCCTTCGCCGCCCCCCGATCAGCTCAACCTGACGGCTGGTCTTCCAATATATAGGAAGTCCGAGCCCTCCCTCAGAGTGTGTGTCTTGTGACCAGGAAGGGCCAGCTACCACGTCCCCAGTCCCGCTCGAGAGAAGCCCGCCACTAAGTGTAACGAAGTCTCAGCCGGGTCCATCGACAGAGTGCTGTCAACTCCACGTGTAACAGTAAGTGCTGGCTGTGTAGACTGTAGAAGTGCAGTGATCCCGAACCTCCCCAACGATCGACTTAGTGAAGTGCCCATTCTAATTGTGAGGTTAGGTTATACGAGAATACCATAGTCTATCATAAATTGTGTACGAACCCCCCCATTAATCCCCCCTATTTAACTAGTAAAATAAAGCTGTAACAGGCAATGGTGTTTTATATACTACACTTGTACTGTGCCTGTGTTAATATACAGTGTTGACATCACACCCTCGAGACACGCTACCATTTCCTCTTGCTATAATACTTTACTACTATAAACTCCTAACTTACCTCTTCATGTGAGATTTTGTCTCATTACACGCGCAATTTGAATGTACTTCAATTACTTCAATGTACAGAATATTCCTCAGGCGGGGCAATCCGCGTATTTGCGAATCCGTGAATGCTAAACCCGCGTATGTGAAGGGCCGACTGTATATACAGTGACCCCTCCGTTAACGAACTCAATCCGTTCCAGAAGGTCGTTCGTTAACTGAAAAGTTCGTTAACCGAAACCATTGTTTCAATGGGTTTTTGGGTAATTGGTTCCAGCTCACCGAAAATTTCCTAAATTCAACAAAAATGGTAGAAAAGTTCACTTACTTTCAGGTGTGTATGTAGAAGGCTCCTGGATGATGATGATGATGATGATGGGATTTAGAATGGGGGTGGAGGAGAAGGAAGAAGAGAAGGCATTGGGGCGGAAGAGAAGTCACCCCATGGCGCCATTTCACCCATAAAATTTTAGCTCTCTTGGTGTAATTCAAGATTATTTTCTTTAAATCAACACTGCACTGCATTATATATTGTCAATATGTAAAATATATTTCAAAATGACCAATAATTTGCTTGGAAACACAGAAAAAAAGCGTTTAGTTGAAGAGAGTCTCAAGCAAGATGTTACCTCCAGTGAAAACAGAGAGAGACTAACTCCTGTTTGCTGTGTTAAGAGGCTGGATGCCGCGCATTAAACTAGTCACTTTACCTTCAATTATGTTCAATAATTGTTAAAATGACTAAAAATTGAATATTAAACTTTTAAAATTATTGAATAGTATAAACTTCTTGATATTTACTAAAATAGTAAGGAATTTAAGCCCTAGAACCGATTAATGTATTGGCGGACTGATACTAAAGCTGGTTGCCCGGTCAGTGCAAGCGAAAACATGTTGAGGTCGGTTCGTAAGAACTCGTTAATCGAATTTTTTTTCGTTAACCGAATTGAAGATCCTTATGGAAGGCAGTCCGTTAATCGAAATTACGTTAACCGAGGTGTTTGTTAAACGAGGGGTCACTGTATATATATATATATATATATATATATATATATATATATATATATATATATATATATATATATATATATATATATATATATATATATATATATATATATATATATATATATATATATATATATATATATATATATATATATATATATATATATACACAGTTGTAACCCACTTAACGTCAATAAAACCCAGAGGGTACCGTGTTAAGTGAAAACCGCGTTAAGTGAATAACAGAACATATGGGATTAATTCCAATAGAACCCAGCCCGACCCCCAAACTCCACTTTTTGACGACAAATAACTATGTTGTAGTAAAAATTCTATCTTAACTTTATGGTGGCATGAAAAACAAGTAATATAGAAGAGGTTAGGTTAGGAAAGATAAAGGTTAACATAGGAAAAATAAAGAATAGGTTAAAAAACGAAAATTTTGGAGGAACACTCACGGTAGTAGAAGAGATGGGTCGGCATACGGGGATGGAGGCTGGTTCCGAGGCAGAGGGCAGATTACTGCCCCTCAGGTGAATCACCATTACTAGGTGAATCAATATCACTGTCACTTACAGTTGTTATGGCTTCCCTGACAAATCCCTCAAAATCAACTTCACTATCACTATCACTGGCTTGGGCTGGCTGTGGTGGGTTGCGGGCGAAGAACTCGGTTATGCTTTGCTGACGGCTGGCTTTGATGTTGTCATGATACACCGTGATGTACGGCTCCATAGCCTGCACCAGTCGGGTATGGAAGACGTCATGGCGTTCATCGTCAGTGTCGCGGGAAACGATGGACTTAATTTTTTCTGTTAACTCTATGACACACTTAATATCACTATGACTTAAACTAGGTTCTTCGGAGAATGACGCACCTTCTTCCTCCTCTTCACTGGCGGGTTCTTCTTCCAACATCTCGTCGGCAGTCACTTCAGGATCTCTGATCACCTCCATGATGTCTTCGTTGGTGGTCTCGGAGAAGCCTTCAGCTGTAATACTGAGCGCAGCTTCTCTGGCAAGGTCCACTGCTAACTGCAACAGTCTGAACCTGACCAGTCACAGGTTCACTCCTCCTCTCACCTGGTATGCCATGCAACACATGTCTCCATGCGTGACGAATCGTAGCAATAGACAGCAGATTCCATGCCTCCACCAAGAAGTCTACAGCTTGTTTGACGTTAAACTTCTTCCAAAATTGTTTGACGAGAAGTTCTTGAGTCGCCGCCTCTTGTTCCTTGTCCTCGTCGCTTTTACTCTCGCTGTCGGTGTCACCCAGCTTACGCAACTCATCCTTGGTGTTGGTAGAGTCGTTCAGGAGCTTGAATTTCTTTGCCGAGTATGCAGCTTTAACATTGCAGATTAACTCCTGGTCCATGGGCTGGATTAATGACGTAGTGTTGGGAGGAAGGAAGACCACTTTTACGTTGGGGTGACGATCCATAAGTAGGGGCGAGTGTCCAGGTGCGTTGTCAAGGAGCAACAAAATATTGAAAGGAACATTCTGTTGCTCGCAGAATTTCTGCACGTCAGGAACAAAACAGTTGTCAAACCAGAAGAGGGACAGAGAAGAGGACATCCACGCCTTACGTGCGGTTAGCCAGTGGACATTAAGCTTGTTCATGTCCATATTCTTGTAGGCGTGCGGCTTGCGGGCTTTGTGAATCACCGATAACTTTGGTTTACAGGTACCGGAGGCATTGGTGGTAAACAGGACGGTGATGCGTTCCTTCTGCATCTTCCGGCCCCTTACCTTGCTCGCAGACTGGACAACGAAGGTCTTGGAAGGTAACTTTTTCCAGAAAAGACCAGATTCGTCCATGTTAAACACCTGGTCGTCACTGTACTGTCCTTCCTCCATAATCTCACGTAAAAACGGAGGAAAATCTCTAGCCGCCGCACGGTCAGCACTCGCTTCCTCACCAACAATGCTGATGTTGGTGACCTTGTTCCTCCTCTTAAACCTATGCAGCCAACCATGGGAAGCATTGAAGGGTTTGGGCTCTGCAATTCCCAGTTTACGTGTCACTGCTGCGTATAGCTCACGTGCGTACTCCTGCACTGAGCGCGTGTCCACCGCCATGTTGCGTCGCGCCTGACGCACCAAATAACTCACCAGCAAAGTTTCCACTTTTGCCAGCACCCTGTTCTGGCAATACCTGATAGATGAAGCACCTGCAGAATTTGTGATCTTCATGTGCTCCTTTATCTTGGCTGCATCCTTCTTTATTGTACTAATCGTAGATTCGTTGACGCCATGCTGGCGCGCGAGATCAACTTGGCGTCTTCCTTTCTCCAAATCTTGAACAATTTGGTACTTCAGCTCGTAGCTTAATGAACGTCGTGTCTTCTTTGGTTTAGTGCCGCTGGGTCCAGGTAAGGAAAGGTTTCTCTCTGGGGGTGGTGGTCCAGCGGAAGCCATTTTACGGAACAATGGATGCACGTTAACCCGGCGTGGCCTTGAGGAATGAAACTGCCGCGGCTAGGTCAAGCGTCGTCTCTCCTCCCTCCCTCCCTCCCCGGGGTAGTCACGTCATAATACTTTAAGCCAATTACAGCTAGCAGCAGAGGGGGGTAGGGCTGCATGGCCAATCACAGTCCGAGACGTCATATGACGTCAGTGATAACGCAACAAAGACACACACTGCGCAACCTTACCGCGCCGCTTACCCAAGCGGAGGGAGGAGGAGGGAGAGGCAGGCAGGCAGGCGGGCGGGTGGGTGGCGCGTGGTCAAAATCTAAAAATAGCATCCGAGCCGGACACTCACCGCGTAGCTGTGGAAAAACCCGCGTTAAGTGAAAGTTCAGCTTTGGCAAGGCACCGCGTATATGATAAAACGCGTTAAGTGAAAGCGCGTTAAGCGGGGTAAAACTGTATATATATATATATATATATATATATATATATATATATATATATATATATATATATATATATATATATACAGTGGCCCCTCGGTTAACGAACTCAATCCGTTCCAGAAGGTCGTTCGTTAACCGAAACGTTCGTTAACCGAAACCATTGTTTCAATGGGTTTTTGGGTAATTGGTTCCAGCTCACCGAAAATTTCCTAACTTCAACAAAAATGGCGGAAAAATTTACTTACTTTGAGGTGTGTATGTAGAAGGCTCCTGGATGATGGTGATGATGTGCATTTGAAGTGGGAGGTGCAGGAGGAGAAGAGAAGGAAGTGGAGGTGGAGGAGAAGCATTTTACTGCTTCTTGGAAGGTGAGTCACCTTCCATGAAAATGTCAGGAACCTCTGGACTGACAGATTCTCCACCATGAACATCCTCTCTCCTTCTTGAAGTGGAAGGCTGAGGGCTAGCATCTTGTTCCCTCTGCCTTTTACTGAAGAAAGTGTCAATTGTGGTCTGTGGGGCATCTGTCCTCCTCACCATTAACTTATGTTTAAAGAAGGAGACCACTGAGTCCTCAACATGACACAAAGCTAGTTCAGTTTTTTCCACTTCTGGGTGCTTTGAAGCCAGTTCCCTGAACTTCTCCCAGTGGTAAATCACATCTTT
>NW_024737062.1:0-21301 GCF_018991925.1 Homarus americanus
ATCAGACACTCCCGGTACACCTCAGACACTCCCAGGTACACCTCTGACACTCCCAGGTGCCTCCAATACTCCCAGGTACACCCCTGACACTCCCAGGTACACCGCCCATCTGCCAGGTACACCTCTGACACTCCATGTGCACCTCAGACCTCCCAGGTACACCTAGACACTCCCAGGTACACCTCAGACACTCCCAGGTACACCTCTGTCATTCCCAGGTACACCCCTGATACTTCCAGGTACACCTCTGACACTCCCAGATACACCTCTGACACTCCCAGGTACACTCAGCACTCCCAGGTACACCTCTGACACTCCCAGGTACACCTCCTGACACTCCCAGGTACTCCACTGACATTTCCTGGTACACCTTGACACTCCCAGGTACACGCCCAACTTTCCCAGGTACACCTCTGACACTCCCAGGTACACCTCTGACCTCCCAGGTACACCTCTGACCTCCCAGGTACACCTCTGACACTCCCGGTACACCTCTGACCTCCCAGGTACTCCTGACACTCCTGGTACCTGTGCTCCCAGGTACACCTCCTTACACTCCCAGGTACAACTCAGACATTCCATGTGCACCTCTGACACTCCAGGCTGCTCCCCCTGACACTCCCAGGTACACCTCTGGCACTCCCAGGTACATCTCTGACACTCCCAGGTACAACACTTACACTCCCAGGTACACCTCAGACACTCCCAGGTACACATCAGACTCTCCCAGATACCTCAGACCTCCCAGGTACACCTCTGACACTCCCAGGTACACCTCTGGCACTCCCAGGTACCTCTGACACTCCCAGGTTCACCTGACCTCCCAGGTACACCTCTGACCTCCCAGGTACACCACTGACACTCCCAGGTACACCGCTGACACTGCCAGGTGCACCTCAGACACTGCCAGGTGCATGAACACTCCCAGGTAACCTCAGACACTCCCAGGCACACCTCAGACACTCCCAGTTACACCTCTGACACTCCCAGGTACACCTCAGACACTCCCAGGCACCTCTCAGCACTCCCAGGTACACATCAGACACTCCCAGATACACCTCAGACACTCCCAGGTACACCTCTGACACTCCCAGGTACACCTCTGACCCTCCCAGGTACACCTCCGAGCCTCCCAGGTACACCTCTGACCTCCCAGGTACACACTGACACTCCCAGGTACCACCGCTGACACTGCCAGGTACCTCAGACACTGCCAGGTACACAGCAGACACTCCCAGGTACACCTCAGACACTCCCAGGCACACCTCAGACACTCCCAGTTATACCTCTGACACTCCCAGGTACACCTCAGACACTCACAGGCACACCTCTGACACTCCCAGGTACACCTCTGACACTCCCGGTACACCTCTGACACTCCCAGGTACACATCTGACAGTTCCTGGTACACCACTGACACTCCCAGGTACACCTCTGACCTCCCAGGTACACCTCAGTACTCCCAGGTACACCGCTGAACTCCCAGGTACATCCCTGACACTCCCAGGTGCACCTCTGACACTCGCAGGTACACCGCTGACACTCCCTGGGTACACCTCTGACACTCCCAGGTACACCCCTGACACTTCCAGGTACACCCCTGATGCTCCAGGTACACCTCTGACACTCCCAGGTACTCTGAACACTCACAGGCACACCTGACACTCCCAGGTACACATCAGACACTCCCAGATACACCTCAGACACTCCCAGGTACACCTCTGACACTCTCCAGGTACACCTCTGACACTCCCAGGTACACCCTCTGACACTCCCAGGTACACCTCTGACACTCCCAGGTACACCACTGACACTCCCAGGTACACCGCTGAGCACTGCCAGGTACACCTCCAGACACTGCCAGGTACACAACAGACACTCCCAGGTACCTCAGACACTCCCAGGCACACCTCAGACACTCCCAGTTACACCTCTGACACTCCAGGTACCTCAGACACTCTCAGCACACCTCTGACACTCCCAGGTACACCCCTGACATCCTCACAGGTACACCTCTGACACTCCCAGGTACACATCTGACAGTCCCTGGTACACCACTGACACTCCCAGGTACACCTCTGACACTCCCAGGTACAGTACTCCCAGGTACACCGCTGAAACTCCCGGGTACATCCTGACACTCCCAGGTACACCTCTGACACTCGCAGGTACACCGCTGACACTCCTAGGTACACCGCTGACACTCCCAGGTACACCCTGACACTTCCAGGTACACCCCTGATGCTCCCAGGTACACCTCTGACCTCCCAGGACACCTCAGACACTCCCAGGTACACCTCTGACCTCCCAGGTACACCTCAGAGACTCCCAGGTACACATCTGACACTCCCTGGTATGCCCCTGACACTTCCAGGTACACCGATACTCCCAGGTACACCTCTGACACTCCCAGGTACCTCAGACACTCCCAGGTACACCTCTGACCTTCCAGGTACACCTCCGATGCTCCCAGGTACACCTCTGATACTCCCAGGTACACCACTGAGCACTCCAGGTACTCCTCTGACACTCCTGGTTCACCTCTGACCTCCCAGGTACACCTCTGACACTCCCAGATACCTACGACACTCCCAGGTACACCTCTGATGCTTCGAGGCCTCTGACTGATCCAGAGTACTCCTCTGACACTCCCAAGGCACCTGTGTTCCCAGATGCCACCTATCACCTCCCAGGTACACCTCCAGCCACTCCCAGGTACACCGCTGAAACTCCTAGGTGGTACATCCCCAGGCCTCCCAGGTACACCTCTGAAACTCCCAGACACACCTCAGACACTCCCAGGTACACCTCTGACAATCCGAGGAGTACTCCTCTGGCGCTCCCAGGTACTCCTCTGACACTCCCAGGTACACCTCTGGCACCTCCCAAGGTACACCTCTTGGCCTCCCCAGGTACACCTGACACTCCCAGGTGCTCCTCTGGCCTCCTGGTACACACCTGTGCTCCAGGTACCACTGACACTCCCAGGTACACCTCTTACACTCTCCTGGTTCTCCTCTGGCCTCCCAGGTACACACTCAGACCTCCCAGGTACACCTTGAACACTCCCAGGTACACCTCTGACCTCCCAGGCCACATATCAAGCACGCCCAGGTACACCCCTGACACTCCAGGTACACCTCTGACACTCCTGGGTACCTCTGACACTCCCAGGTACACCTCTGGCCTCCCAGGTACACCTCAGACACTCCCCAGGAACACCTCTGACTACTCCCAGGTACACCTCTGACACTCCCAGGTACACCTCTGACCTCCCAGGTACCTCCTGACACTCCAAGGTACATCTCCTGACACTCCCAGGTACACCGCTGACACTCCCAGGTACCATGCTACTCCAAATTGCATAGACACTCCCAGGTACCCATCAGGGCACTCTGGGTGCACTTCGGAACACTCCCAGGTACACCTCTGACGCCAGGTACCTTCTGATACTCCCAGGTGATTATACCCTGACACTCCCAGGTACACCGCTGGCACTCCCCAGGTACACCGCTGACACTTGATTCACCTCTGACACTCCATGTACACCTCAGACACTCCAGGTACACCTCAGACACTCCCAGGTGTGCACCTCAGACACTCCCAGGTACACCACTGATGTTCCCAGGTACACCCCTAACACTTCCAGGTACACCTCCTGACCTCCCAGATACACCTGAACACACCCAGGTGCACCTCTGACACTTCCAGGTGCTCCTCTGGAAGCTTCAGGTGCACCTCTGGCCTCCCAGGTACACCAAAGACACTACCAGGTACCTCTGACACTCCGAGGTACTCCTCCCCTGACGCTCCAGGCCTCCTCAGCTGACCTCCCAGGTACCTCAGCCTCCCTGGTACATGCACCTGACACTCACAGGTAAACCACTGGCTCTCAGGTACACCTCTGGCACTCCCAGGTACACCTCCTGACCTCCCAGGTACTCCACTGACATTTCCTGGTACACCTCCTGACACACTCCCAGGTGCCCACTGCCTCCCCAGGTACACCTCTGGCCTCCCAGGTACATCCTCTGACCTCCCAGGTACACCTCCTGACACTGTCAGGTACACACTCGACACTCCAGGTACCTGCCCAAGCATTCAAGTGCACCGCTGACACTGCCATGTGCACCTCCCGACACTCCATGTGCACCTCAAACACATCAGGTACACCTCAGACACTCCAGGTACACCTCAGACCTCCCAGGTACACCTCTGACAATCCCAGGTACACAGCTGACACTGCAAATTTTCTTACTCCCAGTTACTGCTCCGTACTCCCA
Source organism: Homarus americanus (assembly GCF_018991925.1). Taxonomy (NCBI): domain Eukaryota; kingdom Metazoa; phylum Arthropoda; class Malacostraca; order Decapoda; family Nephropidae; genus Homarus; species Homarus americanus. The sequence continues at coordinate 4,284 of NW_024737062.1, forward strand.
GAGCACTCCTCTGGCCTCCCAGGACAACACTTACACTCCCAGGTACACCTCCAGACACTCCCAGGTACACCTCAGTCACTCCCAGGTACACATCAGACATTCCCACGTACACCTCTGACCTCAGTGCCACCTGACCTCAGGTACCTCTTGCTCCAGGTACATCTCTGGCCTCCAGAGCTGCTGCCACTCCCAGGTACACCTCAAGCACTCCCAGGTACACCTCAGACCTCCCATTTTACCTCGACACTCCCAGTACACTTCTGATGCTCCCAGGTATGCCTGACACTCCCAGGTACACCGCTGACACTCCCAGGTACACCGCTAACCTCCCAGGTACACAGCAGAACACTCCCAGGTTCATCAAGCACCTCCCAGGACACCTGAACCTTGGTGCACCTCAGCACCCCCAGGTGCACCTCCCATCTCCCAGGTATACCCCTGACCTCTGGTACACAGCCCCAACCTGTAGTGCACCTCCCCTGAGCCTCCATACCTCAGACACTCAGGTACCTCTGACACTCCCAGATACACCTCAGACACTCCCAGGTACCTCCCCAGCCACTCCCAGGTACATCTCTGACACTTCCAGGTACCCCTGACACTCCCAGGTACCTCTGGCACTCCCAGGTGCTCCTCTGACACTCCCTGGTACCCCTCCTCTCCCAGGTACACCTCACTTACACTCCCAGGTACAACTCAGACATTCCATGTACACCTCTGAGCCTCCCAGGTACAACAGGCACTCAGGTACACCTCTGCACTCCCAGGTACATCTCCTGACACTCCCAGGTACAACACTTACCTCCCAGGTACACCTCAGACCTCCCAGGTACACATCAGACACTCCCAGATACACCTCAGACACTCCCAGTGCCTCTGACCTCCCAGGTACACCTCTGACCTCTCGGTACACCTCTGACACTCCCAGGTACCTCTGACCTCCCAGTACACCACTGACCTCCCAGGTACACCGCTGACACTGCCAGGTACACCTCAGACACTGCCAGGTACACAGCTGACACTCCCAGGTACACCTCAGACCTCCCAGGCACACCTCAGACACTCCCAGTTACACCTCTGACACTCCCAGGTTACCTCCAGACACTCACAGGCACCTCTGACATCCCAGGTACACATCAGACACTCCAGATACACCTCAGACACCTCCCAGGTACCTCCTGACCTCCCAGGTACCTCTGACCTCCCAGGTACACCACTGACACTCCCAGGTACCACCGCCCCAGCCTGTGGGTACACCTCAGACACTGCCAGGTACACAGCAGACCTCCCAGGTGCCACCTCAGACACTCCCAGGCACACCTCAGACACTCCCAGTTACACCTCTGACCTCCCAGGTACACCTCAGACACTCACAGGCACACCTCTGAGCCTCCCAGGTACACCTCTGGCACTCCACGGTACACCTCTGACACTCCCAGTTACACATCTGACAGTCCACACCACTGACACTCCCAGGTACACCTCTGACACTACCAGGTACACCCTGATGCTCCCAGGTACACCGCTGAAACTCCCAGGTACATCCCTGACACTCCCAGGTACACCTCTCTGACACTCGCAGGTACACCGCTGACACTCCTGGGTACACCGCTGACACTCCCAGGTACACCCCTGACACTTCAGGTACACCCCTGATACTCCCAGGTACACCTCTGACCTCCCAGGTACCTCAGACACTCCCAGGTACCTCTGGCACTCCTGGTACACCTCAGACACTCCCAGGTACACATCTGACACTCCCTGGTATACCCCTACACTTCCAGGTACACCTCTGACACTCCCAGGTACACCTCTGACACTCCCAGGTGCCTCTGACCTCCCAGGTACACCTCTGACACTCCCAGGTACACCTCTGACCTCCCAGGTACACCTCCGGTACTCCCAGGTACACCTCTGATGCTCGAGGTGCTCCTCTGACGATCAGGTACTCCTCTGGCCTCCCAGGTACCTGCGACATTCAGGCACCTGCGACCTCCCAGGTACCTCAGCCACTCCCAGGTACCACCCAGACCTCCCAGGTACACCCCTGACACTCCCAGGTACACCTCTGAAACTCCCAGATACACCTCAGACACTCCCAGGTACACCTCTGACAATCCGAGGTACTCCTCTGACGCTCCCAGGTACTCCTCTGACATCCCAGGTACCTCCTCAGCCTCCCAGGTACACCTCTGACCTCCCAGGTACACCCTAGCACTCCCAGGTGCTCCTCTGACCTCCCTGGTACACACCTCACACTCCCAGGTACACCAGTGCCTCCCAGGTACACCTCCTACACTCTCTGGTTCTCCTCTGACCTCCCAGGTACACCTCAGACTCTCCCAGGTACACCTTAGACACTCCCAGGTACACCTCTGACACTCCCAGGTACATGTCTGACCTCCCAGGTACACCCCTGACCTCCCAGGTACACCTCTGACCTCCCAGGTACACCTCCTGGCCTCCCAGGTACACCTCTGACACTCAGGTACACCTCAGACACTCAGGTACACCTCTGACCTCCCAGGTACACCTCTGAGCTCCCAGGTACACCTCTGACACTCCAGGTGCCTCTGGCACTCCCAGGTACTCCACTGACATTTCCTGGTACACCTCTGACTTCCTCAGGTACCCTTACACTCAGGTACATCTGGCCTCCCAGGTACACCTCTGACACTCCCAGGTACACCTCTGACACTCCCAGGTACACCTCCTGACCTCCAGGTACACCTCTGACCTCCCAGGTACTCCACTGACACTCCCTGGTACACACCTGAGCACTCCCAGGTACCTCCTTACACAGGTACAACTCAGACATTCCATGTGCCTCCTCTGACACTCCCAGGTACAACACTCGCACTTCCCAGGTACACCTCTGGCACTCCCAGGTACATCTCTGACACTCCCAGGTACAACCCACACACTCCCAGGTACACCTCAGACACTCCCAGGTACCACATCAGACACTCCCAGATACACCTCAGACACTCCCAGGTACACCTCTGACACTCCCAGGTACACTCTGACACTCCCAGGTACACCTCTGACCTCCCAGGTATACCTCTGACACTCCGGTACACCTCTGACACTCCCAGGTACCACCACTGACACTCCCAGGTACACCTGACACTGCCAGGTACACCTCAGACACTGCCAGTGCACAGCAGACACTCCCAGGTACACCTCAGACACTCCCAGAGCACCTCAGACACTCCCAGTTACACCTCTGACCTCCCAGGCCTCGGACACTCACAGACACCTCTGACACTCCCAGGTACACATCAGACACTCCAGATACACCTCAGACACTCCCAGGTACACCTCTGGCACTCCCAGGCACCTCTGACCTCCCAGGTACACCTCTGACCTCCCAGGTACACCTCTGACACTCCCAGGTACACCACTGACACTCCCAGGTACACCCCTGACACTCCAGGTGCACCTCTGGAAACTCCCAGATACACCTCAGACACTCCCAGGTACCTCTGACAATCGGTACTCTCTGCTCCCAGTGCTCCTGCACTCAGGTACACCTCTGACCTCCCAGGTACACCTCTGACCTCCCAGGTACACCGCTGACACTCCCAGTGCTCCTCTGACACTCCCTGTGTACACCTGACACTCCAGGTACACCACTGGCCTCCCAGGTACACCTCTTACACTCTCTGGTTCTCCTCTGCGCCAGGTACCCACCGCTGACCCCTTTCTGGGCTGCACCCCTGACCTCCATGTGCACCTCAGGCACTCCCAGGTACCTCAAGACACTCCCAGGTTACACCTCGAACCTCCCAGGTACACCACCCAACATTCCCAGGTACCACCTGATACTTCCAGGTACCTCTGGCCTCCCAGTACCTCTCTGGCCTTCCAGGTACCCCTAACCTCCAGAGGTACACCTCTGGCACTCCCAGGTGCTCCTCTGACACTCCTGGTGCACACCTCCACACTCCAGGTACACCTCATACACTCCCAGGTACAACTCAGACATTCCTGTGCCTCTGGCTTGCTCCCAGGTACAACACTGACTTGCTCCCAGGTACCTCACTCCCAGGTACATCTCCTGACACTCCCAAATTTTTTCTTCCCACACTCCCAGGTACACCTCAGACACTCTGGGTACACATCAGACACTCCCAGGTACCCCATCCAGACACTCCCAGGCACACCTCTGACACTCCCAGGTACACCTCCTGACACTCCCAGGTGCCTCCCCAGCTCCCAGGTACACCACTAACACTCCCAGGTACACCGCTGACACTGCCTGGTGCACACTCAGGCACCTGCCAGGTACACAGCAGACACTCCCAGGTACCTCGGGCACTCCCAGGCACACCTCAGACACTCCTGATTGCACACTCTGTGCTCCCAGGTACCACCTCAGGGGTCTCCTGAGCACCTCCCAGCACTCCCAGGTACACATCAGACACTCCCAGATACACCTCAGACACTCCCCAGGTACACCTCTGACCTCCCAGGTGCACCTCTGACACTCCCAGGTGCCTCTGGCTCCCAGGTACACCTCCCCAGCCTCCCAGGTACACCACTGACTCCCAGGTGCACACGCCCCAGCACTGCCAGGTACACCTCAGACACTGCCAGGTGCACAGGAGACACTCCAGGTGCCTCAGACACTCCAGGCACCTCGGGCCCATTCCCGGTACACCTCCAGACACTCCCAGGTACACCTTGACACTCCCAGGTACACCTCTGACACTCCCAGGTACATCTCTGACACTCCAGGTACACCCCTGACACTCCCAGGTACCTCTCTGAGCACACCTCTGACCTCCCAGTACACCTCTGACACTCCCAGGTACACCTCAGACACTCCCAGGTACTCTGACACTCCCAGGTACACCTCTGACACTCCCAGGTACACCTCTGACACTCCCAGGTACACCTCTGACACTCCCAGGTACTCACCTGACACTCCCAGGTACACCTCTGACCTCCCAGGTACCCTTACTCAGGTACATCTGACACTCCCAGGTACCTCTGACACTCCAGGTGCACCTCTGACCTCCCAGGTACACCTCCTGACACTCCCAGGTACCTCCTGACCTCCCAGGTACTCCACTGACACTCCCTGGTACACACCTGACCTCCCAGGTACCTCACTTACCTCCCAGGTACAACTCAGACATTCCCATGTGCACCTCTGACACTCCCAGGTACACCCAACCCCTCCCAGGTACCTCCCTGGCACTCCCAGGTACACCTCTGACACTCCCAGGTACAACACTTACACTCCCAGGTACACCTCAGACACTCCCAGGTACACATCAGACACTCCCAGATACACCTCAGACACTCCCAGGTACACCTCTAGCCTCCCAGGTACCTCTGACACTCCCAGGTACACCTCTGACACTCCCAGGTACACCTCTGACCTCCCAGGTACACCTCTGACACTCCCAGGTACACCACTGACACTCCCAGGTACACCGCTGACACTGCCAGGTACCTCCAGACACTGCCAGGTACACAGCAGACACTCCCAGGTACACCTCAGACACTCCCAGGCACACCTCAGACACTCCCAGTTACCTCGGCACTCCCAGGTACACCTCAGACACTCCACAGGCACACCTCTCTGACACTCCCAGGTACACCTCTGACACTCCACAGGTACACCTCTGCACTCCCAGGTACACATCTGACAGTCCCTGGTACCTGACACTCCCAGGTACACCTCTGACACTCCCAGGTACACCGCTGATACTCCCAGGTACACCGCTGAAACTCCCAGGTACATCCCTGACACTCCCAGGTACACCTCTGACACTCCCAGGTACACCGCTGACACTCCTAGGTACACCGCTGACACTCCCAGGTACACCCCTGACACTTCCAGGTACACCCCTGATACTCCCAGGTACACCTCTGACACTCCCAGGTACACCTCAGACACTCCCAGGTACACCTCTGACACTCCAGGTACACCTCAGACACTCCCAGGTACATCTGACACTCCCTGGTATACCCCTGACACTTCCAGGTACACCCCTGATACTCCCAGGTACACCTCTGACACTCCCAGGTACACCTCAGACACTCCCAGGTACACCTCTGACACTCCCAGGTACACCTCCGATACTCCCAGGTACACCTCTGATACTCCCAGGTACACCTCTGACACTCCCAGGTACTCCTCTGACACTCCCTGGTTCACCTCTGACACTCCCAGGTACACCTCTGACCTCCCAGATACACCTGCGACACTCCCAGGTACACCTCTGATACTCCGGTGCTCCTCTGACGATCCCAGGTACTCCTCTGACACTCCAGGTACACCTCTGACATTCCCAGGTACCTATGACACTCCCAGGTACACCTCTGACTCCCAGGTCCCACTGACACTCCCAGGTACCCTGACACTCCCAGGTACACCTCTGGCCTCCCAGATACCTCCAGACACTCCCAGGTACCACCTCTGACACTCCCAGGTACTCCTCTGACACTCCCAGGTACTCCTCTGACCTCCCAGGTACACCTCTGACACTCCCAGGTACCTCTGACCTCCCAGGTACACCTCTGACACTCCCAGGTACACCTCTGACACTCCCAGGTACACCTCCTGACACTCCCAGGTACCTCCTGACACTCCCAGGTACACCACTGACACTCCCAGGTACACCTTGACACTGCCAGGTTACCTCCAGACACTGCCAGGTACACATCAGACACTCCCAGGTACACCTCAGACACTCCCAGGTACACCTCAGACACTCCCAGGTACACCTCTGACACTCCCAGGTACACCTCCAGACACTCCCAGGCACACCTCTGACACTCCCAGGTACACATCAGACACTCCCAGGTACACCTCCAGACACTCCCAGGTACACCTCTGACACTCCCAGGTACACCTCTGACACTCCCAGGTACCTCTGACCTCCCAGGTACACCTCTGACCTCCCAGGTACACCACTGACACTCCCAGGTACACCGCTGACCTGCCAGGTACACCTCCAGACACTGCCAGGTACACCGCAGACACTCCAGGTACACCTCGGACCTCCCAGGCACACCTCAGACACTCCCAGTTACACCTGACACTCCCAGGTACACCTCAGACACTCCCAGGCACACCTCTGACCTCCCAGGTACACCTCTGACACTCCCAGGTACACCTCTGACACTCCCGGTACATCCTGACAGTCCCTGGTACACCACTGACACTCCCAGGTACACCTCTGACACTCCCAGGTACACCGCTGATACTCAGGTACACCGCTGAAACTCCCAGGTACATCTGACACAGGTACACCTCTGACACTCACGGGTACACCGCTGACACTCCCTGGGTACGCTGACCTCCCAGGTACACCCCTGACACTTCCAGGTACACCCCTGATACTCCCAGGTTACACCTCTGACACTCCCAGGTACACCTCAGACACTCCCAGGTACACCTCTGACACTCAGGTACACCTCAGACACTCCCAGGTACACATCTGACCTCCCTGGTATACCCCTGACACTTCCAGGTACACCCTGATACTCAGGTACACCTCTGACACTCCAGGTACACCCAGACACTCCCAGGTACACCTCTGACCTCCCAGGTACACCTCCGATACTCCCAGGTACACCTCTGATACTCCCAGGTACCTCTGACACTCCCAGGTACTCCTCTGACCTCCCTGGTTCACCTCTGACACTCCCAGGTACACCTCTGACACTCCCAGATACACCTCCGACACTCCCAGGTACACCTCTGATCTCCAGGTACTCCTCTGACGATCCCAGGTACTCCTCTGACACTCCAGGTACACTGACATTCCCGGGTACACCTATGAACTCCAGGTACACCTCAGCCACTCCAGGTACACCACTGACACTCCCAGGTACACCTGACCTCCAGGTACACCTCTGACACTCCCAATACACCTCAGACACTCCCAGGTCACCTCTGACAATCCGAGGTACTCTCTGACGCTCCAGGCCTCTCTGACACTCCCAGGTACACCTCTGACACTCCCAGGTACACCTCTGACACTCCCAGGTACACCGCTGACACTCCCAGGTACTCCTCTGACACTCCCTGGTACACACCCTGACCTCCCAGGTACACCACAACCTCCAGGTACCTCTTACACTCTCTGGTTCTCCTCTGACCTCCCAGGTACACCTCAGACACTCCCAGGTACACCTAGACACTCCCAGGTACCTCTGACACTCCCAGGTACATGTCTGACACTCCCAGGTACACCTGACACTCCCAGGTACACCTCTGACACTCCCAGGTACACCTCTGACCTCCCAGGTACACCTCTGACACTCCCAGGTACACCTCTGACACTCCAGGTACACCTCTGACACTCCCAGGTACACCTCTGACACTCCCAGGTACTCCACTGACATTTCCTGGTACACCTCTGACACTCAGGTACGCACACGCCCAACACTCCCAGGTACACCTCTGACACTCCCAGGTACACCTCTGACACTCCCAGGTACACCTCTGACACTCCCAGGTACACCTCTGACACTCCCAGGTACACCTCTGACACTCCCAGGTACTCCACTGACACTCCCTGGTACACACCTGACACTCCCAGGTACACCTCATACACTCCCAGGTACAACTCAGACATTCCCATGTACACCTCTGACACTCCCAGGTACAACACTGACACTCCCAGGTACACCTCTGGCACTCCCAGGTACATCTCTGACACTCCCAGGTACAACACCTACACTCCCAGGTACACCTCAGACACTCCCAGGTACACATCAGACACTCCCAGATACCTCAGACCTCCCAGTACACCTCTGACACTCCCAGGTACACCTCTGACACTCCCAGGTACACCTCTGACACTCCAGGTACACCACTGACACTCCCAGGTACACACCGCTGACACTGCCAGGTACACCTCAGACACTGCCAGGTACACAGCCAGACACTCCCAGGTACACCTCAGACACTCCAGGCTCCCAGTTACACCTCTGAGCCTCCCAGGTACCTCAGACACTCACAGGCACACCTCTGACACTCCCAGGTACACCTCCTGACACTCACAGGTACACCTCTGACCTCCCAGGTACATCCTGACAGTCCTGGTACACCACTGACACTCCCAGGTACACCTCTGACACTCCAGGTACACCGCTGATGCTCCCAGGTACACCGCTGAAACTCCAGGTACATCCCTGACACTCCCAGGTACACCTCTGACACTCGCAGGTACACCGCTGACACTCTAGGTACACCGCTGACACTCCCAGGTACACCCTGACACTTCCAGGTACACCCCTGATACTCCCAGGTACACCTCTGACACTCCCAGGTACCTCAGACACTCCCAGGTACACCTCTGACACTCCCAGGTACACCTCAGACACTCCAGGTACATCTGACACTCCCTGGTATACCCCTGACACTTCCAGGTACACCCTGATACTCCCAGGTACACCTCTGACACTCCCAGGTACACCTCAGACACTCCCAGGTACACCTCTGACCTCCCAGGTACACCTCCGATACTCCCAGGTACACCTCTGATACTCCCAGGTACACCTCTGACCTCCCAGGTACTCCTCTGACCTCCCTGGTTCACCTCTGACCTCCCAGGTACACCTCTGACCTCCCAGATACACCTCGGCACTCCCAGGTCACCTCTGATGCTCCCAGGTACTCCTCTGACGATCCCAGGTACTCCTCTGACACTCCCAGGTACACCTCTTGACACTCCCAGGTACACCTCTGACCTCCCAGTACACCTCCCTGACACTCCAGGTACACCTCTGACCTCCCAGGTACACCTCTGACACTCCCAGGTACCTCCCTCCCAGGTACCTCAGCTTGCTCCCAGGTACACCTCTGACACTCCAGGTGCTCACCCCTGACACTCCCTGGTCACACACCTGACACTCCGGTACACCTCATACTCTCCCAGGTACACCTCAGACATTCCCATGTACCTCTGACACTCCCAGGTACACCACCTGACACTCCCAGGTACACCTCTGGCACTCCCAGGTACATCTCTGACTCTCCCAGGTACACACTGACACTCCCGTGCCACCTCAGACACTCCCAGGTACACATCAGACACTCCCAGGTACACCTCGGACACTCCCAGGTACACCTCTGAGCACTCCCAGGTACACCTCTGACACTCCCAGGTACACCTCCCAGCACTCCCAGGTACACCCCAGGCACTCCAGGTACACCTGACACTGCCAGGTACACCTCGAACACTGCCAGGTACACACCAGACACTCCCAGGTACACCTCAGACACTCCCAGGTACACCTCAGACACTCCCAGTTACACCTCTGACCTCCCAGGTACCTCAGACACTCCCAGGCACACCTCTGACCTCCCAGGTACACCTCTGACACTCCACAGGTACACCTCTGACCTCCCAGGTACACCTCTGACAGTCCCAGGTACACCACTGACACTCCCAGGTACACCTCTGACACTCCCAGGTACACCTGATGCTCCCAGGTACACCGCTGAAACTCCCAGGTACATCCCTGACACTCCCAGGTACACCTCTGACACTCCCAGGTACACCACTGACACTCCCAGGTACACCGCCCGACACTCCCAGTGCCTCCCCAACACTTCAGGTACCCTGATACTCCCAGGTACACCTCTGACCTCCCAGGTACACCTCGGACACTCCCAGTACCTCTGACCTCCCAGGTACACCTCAGACACTCCCAGGTACACATCTGACACTCCCAGGCCACATCCCCTGACATGGTACACCCCTGATACTCCCAGGTACACCTCTGACACTCCCAGGTACACCTCAGACACTCCAGGTACCTCTGACCTCCCAGGTACACCTCCGATACTCCCAGGTACACCTCTGATACTCCCAGGTACCTCTGGCACTCCCAGGTACTCCTCCGACACTCCTGGTTCACCTCCTGACCTCCCAGGTACACCTCTGACACTCCCAGGTACACCTCACGACCTCCCAGGTACCTCTGATACTCCAGGTACTCCTCTGACGATCCCAGGTACTCCTCTGACACTCCCAGGCCCTCTGACATTCCCAGGTACACCTCCAGCACTCCCAGGTACCTCAGCCACTCCCAGGTACACCACCAGCACTCCCAGGTACACCCCTGACACTCCCAGGTACACCTCTGACACTCCCAGATACACCTCAGACACTCCCAGGTACACCTCTGACAATCCGAGTACTCCTCTGACGCTCCCAGGTACTCCTCTGACTCCCAGGTACACCTCTGACACTCCCAGGTACACCTCGGCCTCCCAGGTACACCGCCACCTCCCAGGTACTCCTCTGGCACTCCCTGGTACACACAGCACTCCCAGGTACACCACCTGACACTCCCATTTCCTCTCTGGTTCTCATCTGACACTCCCAGGTACACCTCAGACACTCCCAGGTACACCTTAGACACTCCCAGGTACACCTCTGACACTCCCAGGTACATGTCTGACACTCCAGGTACACCCTGACACTCCCAGGTACACCTCTGACCTCCAGGTACACCTCTGACCTCCCAGTACCTCCAGGCTGCTCCCAGGTACCTCAGACACTCCCAGGTACACCTCTGACACTCCCAGGTACACCTCTGACACTCCCAGGTCACCTCTGACACTCCAGGTACACCTCTGACACTCCCAGGTACTCCTGACATTCCTGGTACACCTCTGCTCAGTACCACATACTCCCAGGTACATCTGACACTCCCAGGTACACCTCTGACACTCCCAGGTACCTCTGACCTCCCAGGTACACCTCCCACTGCTCCCAGGTACACCTCTGACACTCCCAGGTACTCCTGACATTCCTGGTACACCCCTGACACTCCCAGGTACACCTCTGACCTCCCAGGTACACCTCTGACACTCCCATGGCACCTCAGACACTCCCAGGTACCTCCAGACACTCCCAGGTACACCTCAGACACCTCCCAGGTACACCTCTGACATTCCCAGGTACACAACACTCCCAGGTACCTCCTGACACTCCCAGATACACCTCAGACACTCCCAGGTACACCTCTGACACTTCCAGGTACTCTCCTGACCTTCCAGGTACACCTCTGACACTCCCAGGTACACCAATGACACTCCCAGGTACACCTCTGACCTCCCAGGTACTCCTCAGACGCTCCCAGGTGCTCTCCCAACCTCCCAGGTACCTCTGTACCACTCTGACACTCCAGGTACCTCTGACAGCTCCCAGGTACATCTCTGACACTCCCAGGTACACCCTTCAGCCTCCCAGGTACACCTCTGACACTCCAGGTACATAGGCCTCCCAGGCCACCCCTGCACTCCCAGGTACACCTCTGACACTCGCAGGCCTTGAACACTCCCATGTACATCTGACACTCCTGGTATACCCCTGGCACTTCAGGTACACCTGACACTCCCAGGTACACCTCCTGACACTCCCAGGTACACCTCAGACACTCTCCAGGCACACCTCGGCCACTCCCAGGTACACCTCCTGACACCCCAGGTACACCTCTGACACTGGGTACCTGGCACTCCCAGGTACACCTCTGACACTCTGAGAACACCTCCTGACACTCCAGGTACACCCCTGACACTCCCACATGCACTCTTGCTCTCAGGAATACCTCTGACACTCCCAGGTACTCCTCTGACACTCCCAGGTACACACCTGACACTCCCCAGGTACACCACTGACACCCCAGGTACACCTCTGCACCCCAGGTACACCTCCGACACATCCACAGGTACAACTCTGACACTCCCAGGTACACCCCAGACACTCCCAGGCACACCTCTGACACTCCCAGTACACCTCAGACACTCACAGGCACACCTCTCACACTCCCAGGTACACATCTGACACTCCTGGCACACCACTGACACTCCCAGGTACACCTCTGACACTCTGGTTCTCCTCTGACACCCCAGGTCCACCTCAGACACCCCAGGTACACCCACACCCCAGGTACACCTCCTGACACCTGTACATCTCTGACACCCCAGGTACCCCTGACTCCCAGGTACACCTCTGACACCCGAGTGCTCCTCTGACACTCCCCCTGGTACGCACCTGACACTCCCAGGTACACCTCATACACCCCAGTGCCACCTCAGACATTCCCACGCTACACCTCTGACACTCCCAGGTACACCACTGACACTCCCAGGTACACCTCTGCACTCCCAGGTACATCTCTGACACTCCCAGGTACAACACTTACACCCCAGGTACACTTCTGACACTCCCAGGAACACCCCTGACACTCCCAGGCACACCGCTGACACTCCCAGGTACACCCCTGACACTCCCAGGTACATCCCTGACACTCCCAGGCACACCTCTGACACTCCAGGCACACCTCTGATACTCCTAGGTACACCGCTGACACCCCAGGCCACCCCTGACACTCCAGGTACACCTGATACTCCCGGTACACCTCTGACACCCCAGGTACACCTGACACTCACAGGCACACCTCTGACACCCCAGGTACACCACTGACACTCCCAGATACACCCCAGACACTCCCAGGCACACCTCTGACACTCCCAGGTACACCTCTGACACTCCCAGGTACACCTCTGACACTCCCAGGCACCCTGGACACTCCCAGGTACACCACTGACACTCCCAGGCACACCGCTGACACTGCCAGGTACACCTCAGACACTGCCAGGCACACAGCAGACACCCCAGGCAAACCTCAGACACTCCCAGGCACACCTCAGACACTCCCAGGTACACCTCTGACACCCCAGGTACACCCCAGACACTCACAGGCACACCTCTGACACTCCCAGGAACACCTCTGACACTCACAGGCACACTCTGACACCCCAGGTACACATCTGACAGTCCCTGGTACACCACTGACACTCCCCAGGCACACCTCTGACACCCCAGGCACACCGCTGATACTCCCAGGTACACCGCTGAAACTCCCAGGTACATGACACTCCCAGGCACACCTCTGACACTGCAGGCACACCGCTGACACTCCAGTACACCGCTGACACTCCCAGGCACACCCCTGACACTTCCAGGTACACCCCTGATACTCCAGGTACACCTCTGACACTCCCAGGCACACCTCAGACACTCCCAGGCCACCCTCTGACACCCCAGGCACACCTCCCAGACACCCCAGGCACACATCTGACACCCCTGGTATACCCCTGACACTTCCAGGTCCACCCCTGATACTCCCAGGCACACCTCCTGACACTCCCAGGCACACCTCAGACACCCCAGGTACACCTCTGACACTCCCAGGCACACCTGATACTCCCAGGAACACCTCTGATACTCCCCAGGTACACCTCTGACACTCCCAGGTACCTCTGACACTCTGGTTCACTCCTGACACTACCAGGCACACCTCTGACACTTCCCAGATACACCTGACACTCCCAGGTACACCTCTGATACCCGAGGTACTCCTCTGACGATCCCAGGCACCTCTGACACCCCAGGCACACCCACACATTCCAGGCACACCCATGACACCCCAGGTACACCAGCCACCCCCAAGGCCACCCCACTGACACCCCAGGCACACCCCTGACACTCCGGCACACCTCTGACACTCCCCAGATACACCCTCAGACACCCCCAGGTACACCTCTGACAATCTGAGGTACCTCTGACGCTCCCAGGTACTCCTCTGACACTCCCAGGCACACCTCTGACACCCCAGGTACACCTCTGACACTCCCCAGGCACACCGCTGACACTCCCAGGTACTCCTCTGACACTCCCCTGGTACACACCTGACACTCCCCAGGCACACCACTGACACCCCAGGTACACCTCTTACACTCTCTGGTTCTCCTCTGACACTCGGTGCACACCCCAGACACTCCCCAGGCACACCCAGACACTCCCCAGGCACACCTCTGACACCTGGTGCACATGCCTGACACCCCAGGCACACCCTGACACTTGCACACCTCTGACACCCCAGGCACACCTCTGACACTCCCAGGCACACCTTGACACTCCCAGGCACACCTCAGACACTCCCAGGCACACCTCTGACACTCCCCAGGCACACCCCTGACACTCCCAGGCACACCCCTGACACACCCAGGCACACCTCTGACACCCCAGGCACCCACTGACATTCCTGCACACCTCTGACACCCCACACCAAACCCCAGGCACACATCCACACCCCAGGCACACCTCTGACACCCCAGGCACACTGACACTCCCAGGTACACCCTGACACCCCAGGTCACACCTCTGACACTCCCGTACCCACTGACACTCCCTGCACACACCACACTCCGTGGCACACCTCTACACCCCAGGCACAACCTGACATTCCCATACACTCTTGACACTCCCAGGCACAACACTGACACCCAGGCACACCTCTGCACTCCCAGGCACATCTCTGACACTCCCCAGGCACAACACCCCACCCCAGGCACACCCCAGACACCCCCAGGCACACATCAGACACCCCAGATACACCCCAGACACCCAGGCACACCTCTGACACTCCCAGGCACACCTCCCTGACACTCCCAGGCACACCTCTGACACTCCCAGGCACACCACTGACACCCCAGGCACACCCGCTGACACTGCCAGGCACACCCCAGACACTGCCAGGCACACAGCAGACACTCCCAGGCACACACCTCGACACTCCCAGGCACACCCCACACTCCCAGGCACATCTCTGACACTCACAGGCACACCTCTGACACTCCCAGGCACACATCTGACAGTCCCTGGTACACCACTGACACTCCCAGGCACACCTCTGACACTCCCAGGTACACCGCTGATACTCCCAGGTACACCGCCTGAAAATCCCAGGTACATCCCTGACACTCCAGCACACCTCTGACACTCGCAGGTACACCGCTGACACTTTAGGCACACCGCTGACACTCCCAGGTACACCCCTGACACTTCCAGGCACACCCTGATACTCCCAGGCACACCCTGACACCCCAGGCACACCTCAGACACTCCCCAGGCACACCCCTGACACTCCCAGGCACACCCTCAGACACTCCCCAGGCACACATCTGACACTCCCTGGCATACCCTGACACTCCAGGCACACCCCTGATACTCCCAGGCACACCTCTGACACTCGGTGGCACCTCAGACACTCCCAGGCACACCCCCTGACACTCCGGGCACCCCTCTGATACCCCAGGTCCACCTCTGATACTCCCCAGGTACACCTCTGACACTCCCGGGGTACTCCTCTGACACTCCCCTGGTTCACCCTCTGACACTCCCAGGCACACCTCTGACACTCCCAGATACACCTACGACACTCCCAGGTACACCTCTGATACTCCTGAGGTACTCCTCTGACGATCCCAGGTACACCTCTCTGACACTCCCCAGGCACACCTATGACATTCCGCACACCCATGACACTCCAGGCACACCTCTGACACTCCCCAGGCACACCTCTGACACCCCCAGGTACACCTCTGACACTCCGGTGCACACCTCTGACACCCAGGCACACCTCTGACACTCCCAAGAACACCTCTGACACTCAGGTACCCACTGACACTCCTGGCACACACCTGACACTCAGGCACACCTCATACACCCCAGGTACAACTCAGACATTCCCCATGTACACCCTGACACTCCCGGCACAACACCCGACACCCCAGGCACACCTCTGCACCCCAGGTACATCTCTGACACTCCCCAGGCACAACACTTACACCCCAGGCACACCCCAGACACTCCCAGGCACACACTCAGACACCCCAGACACCACACTCCCAGGCACACCTCTGACACTCCCAGGCACACCTCTGACACTCCCAGGTACACCTCTGACACCCCCAGGCACACCACTGACACTCCCAGAACACCGCTGACACCAGGCACACCCTGACACTGCCAGGCACAGCAGACACCCCAGGCACACCTCAGACACCCCAGGCACACCCCAGACACCCCCAGGCACACCCTGACACCCCAGGCACACCCCAGACACCACAGGCACACCCCTGACACCCCAGGTACACCTCTGACACTCACAGGCACACCTCTGACACTCCA
>NW_024737063.1:0-9913 GCF_018991925.1 Homarus americanus
TAGTCTAACAGTGTGAGTTTACTCTAACAGTGTGAGTTTAGTCTAGCAGTGTGAGTTTAGTCTAGCAGTGTGAGTTTAGTCTAGCAGTGTGAGTTTAGTCTAACAGTGTGAGTTTAATCTAGCAGTGTGAGCTTAGTCTAACAGTGTGAGTTTAGTCTAACAGTGTGAGTGGTCTAACAGTGTGAGTTTAGTCTAACAGTGTGAGTTTACTCATACAGTGTGAGTTTAGTCTAGCAGTGTGGCTTTAGTCTAACAGTGTGAGTTTAGTCTAGCAGTGTGAGTTTAGTCTAACAGTGAGTTTATTCTAGCAGTGTGAGTTTAGTCTAGCAGTGTGAGCTTAGTCTAACAGTGTCAGTTTAGTCTAACAGTGTGAGTTTAGTCTAGCAATGTGAGTTTAGTCAAACAGTGTTTCATCTAACAGTGTGAGTTTAGTCCAACAGTGTGAGCTTGGTCTAACAGTGTGAGTTTAAATACAACTTAGTGTGAGTTTATTCTAGCAGTGTGAGTTTAGTCTAACAGTGTGTTTGTCTAACAGTGTGAGTTTAGTCTAACAGTGTGAGTTTAGTCTAGCAGTGTAGGTTGGTGCTTGGTGTGAGTTTAGTCTAGCAGTGTGAGTTTAGTCAAACAGTGTTCATCTAACAGTGTGAGTTTAGTCTAACAGTGTGAGCTTAGTCTAACAGTGTGAGTTTCGTCTAACAGTGTGAGTTTAGTCTAGCAGTGTGAGTTTAGTCTAACAGTGTTTCGTCTAACAGTGTGAGTTTAGTCTAACAGTGTGAGGTTTAGTCCTAGCAGTGTGAGTTTGGTCTAACAGTGTAGAGTTTAATCTGGCAGTGTGGAGTTTTACTCATGCAGTGTGAGTTGAATCCTGGCAGTGTGAGTTTAGTCTAGCAGTGTGAGTTTAGTCTAACAGTGTGTTTCGTCTAACAGTGTGAGTTTAGTCTAACAGAGTGAGTTTAGTCTAGCAGTGTGAGTTTAGTCTAACAGTGTGAGTTTAGTCTAGCAGTGTGAGTTTAGTCTAACAGTGTGAGTTTATTCTAGCAGTGTGAGTTTAGTCTAGCAGTGTGAGCTTAGTCTAACAGTGTCAGTTTAGTCTAACAGTGTGAGTTTAGTGTAGCAGTGTCAGTTTAGTCAAACAGTGTTTCATCTAACAGTGTGAGTTTAGTCTAACAGTGTGAGTTTAGTCTAACAGTGTGAGTTTCGTCTAACAGTGTGAGTTTAGACTAGCAGTGTGAGTTTAGTCTAACAGTGTGTTTCGTCTAACAGTGTGAGTTTAGTCTAACAGTGTGAGTTTAGTCTAGCAGTGTGAGTTTGGTCTAACAGTGTGAGTTTAGTCTAGCAGTGTGAGTTTACTCATACAGTGTGAGTTTAGTCTAGCAGTGTGAGTTTAGTCAAGCAGTGTGAGTTAAATCTAACAGTGTGAGTTTAGTCTAACAGTGTGAGTTTAGTTTAGCAGTGTGAGTTTGTTCTAACAGTGTGAGTTTAGTCTAACAGTGTGAATTTAATCATACAGTGTGAGTTTAGTATAGCAGTGTGAGTTTAGTCTAGCAGTGTGAGCTTAGTCTAACAGTGTGAGTTTAGTCTAACAGTGTGAGTTTAGTCTAGCAGTGTGAGCTTAGTCTAACAGTGTGAGTTTAGTCTAACAGTGTGAGTTTAGTCTAGCAGTGTGAGTTTGGACTAACAGTGTGAGTTTGGTCTAACAGTGTGAGTTTAGTCTAGCAGTGTGAGTTTATTCTAACAGTGTGAGTTTAGTCTAACAGTGTGAGTTTAGTCTAGCAGTGTGAGTTTAGTCTAACAGTGTGAGTTTACTCATACAGTGTGAGTTTAGTCTAGCAGTGTGGCTTTAGTCTAACAGTGTGAGTATAGTCTAGCAGTGTGAGTTTAGTCTAACAGTGTGAGTTTATTCTAGCAGTGTGAGTTTAGTCTAGCAGTGTGAGCTTAGTCTAACAGTGTCAGTTTAGTCTAACAGTGTGAGTTTAGTCTAGCAGTGTGAGTTTAGTCAAACAGTGTTTCATCTAACAGTGTGAGTTTAGTCTAACAGTGTGAGCTTAGTCTAACAGTGGAACATTAACAGACGAGTTTGGTCTGGCAGTGTGAGTTTAGTCTAGCAGTGTGTTTCGTCTAACAGTGTGAGGTTGGTCTAACAGTGTGGTTTAGTCTAGCAGTGTGTGGTTTGGTCTAACGGTGTGAGTTTAGTCTGGCAGTGTGAGGTTTGCTCCTTACAGTGAGTTTAATCTGGCAGTGTGAGTTTAGTCTAGCAGTGTGAGTTAAGTCTAACAGTGTGAGTTTAGTCTAACAGTGTGAGTTTAGTTTAGCAGTGTGAGTTTGTTCTAACAGTGTGAGTTTAGTCTAACAGTGTGAATTTAATCATACAGTGTGAGTTTAGTATAGCAGTGTGAGTTTAGTCTAGCAGTGTGAGCTTAGTCTAACAGTGTGAGTTTAGTCTAACAGTGTGAGTTTAGTCTAGCAGTGTGAGCTTAGTCTAACAGTGTGAGTTTAGTCTAACAGTGTGAGTTTAGTAGCGGTGAGTTTTAGTCATAGTGTGAGCCTAGTCTAGCAGTGTGTGATTTGAATATCAAGTGTGAGTTTAGTCCTTTGGTATGGTTTAGCAGTGTGGGTTTAGTCTAACAGTGTGAGTTTAGTCTAGCAGTGTGAGTTTAGTCTAGCAGTGTGAGTTTAGTCTAACAGTGTGAGTTTAGTCTAACAGTGTGAGTTTAGTCTAACAGTGTTAGTTTAGTCTAACAGTGTGTGTTTAGTCTAACAGTGTGAGTTTAGTCTAGCAGTGTGAGTTTGGTCTAACAGTGTGAGTTTAGTCTAACAGTGTGAGTTTACTCATACAGTGTGAGTTTAGTCTAGCAGTGTGAGTTTGGTCTAACAGTGTGAGTTTAGTCTAGCAGTGTGAGTTTAGTCTAATAGTGTGAGTTTAGTCTAGCAGTGTGAGTTTAGTCTAACAGTGTGAATTTAGTCTAGCAGTGTGAGTTTAGTCTAACAGTGTGAGTTTAGTCTAGCAGTGTGAGTTTGGTCTAACAGTGTGAGTTTAGTCTAAAAGTGTGAGTTTACTCATACAGTGTGGTTAGTCTAGCAGTGTGAGTTTAGTCTAACAGTGTGAGGTTTAGTCTAGCAGTGTGAGTTTAGTCTAGCAGTGTGAGTTTTGGACTAACTTATTGTGGTTTGGTCTAACAGTGTGAGTTTAGTCTAGCAGTGTGAGTTTATTCTAACGGTGTGAGTTTAGTCTAGCAATTGTAGTTTGGTCTAACAGTGTGAGTTTAGTCAACAGTGTGAGTTACTCATGCAGTGTAATAATTTTAGTCTAACAGTGGGAGTTTAGTCTAACTTAGTGTGAGTTTAGTCTAGCAGTGTGAGTTTACTCTCCTTGCAGTGTGAGTTTAGTCTGTGGTGGAGTTTAGTCTG
This sequence comes from Homarus americanus, assembly GCF_018991925.1. Lineage (NCBI taxonomy): Eukaryota > Metazoa > Arthropoda > Malacostraca > Decapoda > Nephropidae > Homarus > Homarus americanus. Next base: position 3,409 of record NW_024737063.1, read on the forward strand.
GCAATTGAGTTTGGTCTAGCGGTGTGAGTTTGCTCCTTGGTATGAGTTTAGTCTAGCAGTGTGAGTTTGTTCTAACAATGTGAGTTTAATCTAACAGTGTGAGTTTACTCATACAGTGTGAGTTTAGTCTAGCAGTGTGAGTTTAGTCTAGCAGTGTGAGTTTAGTCTAGCAGTGTGAGTTAAGTCTAACAGTGTGAGTTTAGTCTAACAGTGTGAGTTTAGTTTAGCAGTGTGAGTTTGTTCTAACAGTGTGAGTTTAGTCTAACAGTGTGAATTTACTCTTACAGTGTGAGTTTAGTATAGCAGTGTGAGTTTAGTCTAGCAGTGTGAGCTTAGTCTAACAGTGTGAGTTTAGTCTAACAGTGTGAGTTTAGTCTAGCAGTGTGAGCTTAGTCTAACAGTGTGAGTTTAGTCTAAGTGTGAGTTTAGTCTAGCAGTGTGAGTTTAGTCTAGCAGTGTGAGCCTAGTCTAACAGTGTGAGTTTAGTCTAGCAGTGTGAGTTTTGTCTAACAGTGTGAGTTTAGTCTAGCAGTGTGAGTTTAGTCTAAGAGTGTGAGTTTAGTCTAGCAGTGTGAGCCTAGTCTAACAGTGTGAGTCTAGTCTAACAGTGTGAGTTTAGTCTAGCAGTGTGAGTTTAGTCTAGCATTGTGAGTATGGTTTAGCAGTGTGAGTTTAGTCTAACAGTGTGAGTTTAGTCTAGCAGTGTGAGTTTAGTCTAGCAGTGTGAGTTTAGTCTAGCAGTGTGAGTTTAGTCTAACAGTGTGAGTTTAGTCTAGCAGTGTGAGCCTAGTCTAACAGTGTGAGTTTAGTCTAACAGTGTGAGTTTAGTCTAACAGTGTGAGTTTAGTCTAGCATTTTTTGAGTATGGTTTAGCAGTGTGGGTTTGGTCTAACAGTGTGAGTTTAGTCTAGTGGTTGGTCTAGCAGTGTGAGTTTGGTCAACAGTTTGAGTTTAGTCTAACAGTGTGAGTTTGGTTTAGCAGTGTTAGTTTTAGTCTAGCAGTGTGAGTTTAGTCTAACAGTGTGAGTTTAGTCTAGCAGTGTGAGTTTGGTCTAACAGTGTGAGTTTGGTCTAACAGTGTGAGTTTACTCATACAGTGTGAGTTTACTCATACAAGGTGAGTTTAGTCTAGCAGTGTGAGATTAGTCTAACAGTGTTAGTTTAGTCTAACAGTGTGAGTTTAGTCTAACAGTGTGAGTTTAGTCTAGCAGTGTGAGTTTGGTCTAACAGTGTGAGTTTGGTCTAACAGTGTGAGTTTAGTCTAGCAGTGTGAGTTTAGTCTAGTAGTGTGAGCCTAGTCCAACTGTGTGAGTTTAGTCTAACAGTGTGAGTTTAGTCTAGCAGTGTGAGTTTGGTCTAACAGTGTGAGTTTAGTCTAACAGTGTGAGTTTAGTCTAACAGTGTGAGTTTAGTCTAGCAGTGTGAGTTTGTTCTAACAATGTGAGTTTAGTCTAACAGTGTGAGTTTACTCACAGTGTGAATTTAGTCTAGCAGTGTGAGTTTAGTCTAGCAGTGTGAGTTTAGTCTAGCAGTGTGAGTTTGGTCTAGCAGTGTGAGTTTGGTCTAGCAGTGTGAGTTTGTTCTAGCAGTGTGAGTTTAGTCTAGCAGTGTGAGTTTCTGCGTCTAACAGTGTGAGTTTAGTCTAGCAGTGTGAGTTTAGTCTAACAGTGTGTTTCGTCTAACAGTGTGAGTTTAGTCTAACAGTGTGAGTTTTAGTCTAGCAGTGAGTTTGGTCTAACTGGTGTGAGTTTAGTCTGGCAGTGTGAGCCTAGTCTAACAGTGTGAGTTTAGTCTAACAGTGTGAGTTTAGCCTAGCAGTGTGAGTTTAGTCTAACAGTGTGAGTTTATTCTAACAGTGTGAGTTTAGTCTAGCAGTGTGAGTTTAGTCTAACAGTGCGAGTTTAGTGTACCAGTGTGAGTTTAGTCTAACAGTGTGAGTTTAGTCTAACAGTGTGAGTTTAGTCTAGCAGGGTGAGTTTAGTCTAGCAGTGTGAGTTTAGTCTAACAGTGTGAGTTTAGTCTAACAGTGTGAGTTTAGTCTAACAGTGTGAGTTTAGTCTAACAGTGTGAGTTTAGTCTAACAGTGTGAGTTTGGTCTAACAGTGTGAGTTTAATCTAACAGTGTGAGTTTACTCATACAGTGTGAGTTTAGTCTAGCAGTGTGGCTTTAGTCTAACAGTGTGAGTATAGTCTAGCAGTGTGAGTTTAGTCTAACAGTGTGAGTTTATTCTAGCAGTGTGAGTTTAGTCTAGCAGTGTGAGCTTAGTCTAACAGTGTCAGTTTAGTCTAACAGTGTGAGTTTAGTCTAGCAGTGTGAGTTTAGTCAAACAGTGTTTCATCTAACAGTGTGAGTTTAGTCTAACAGTGTGAGCTTAGTCTAACAGTGTGAGTTTCGTCTAACAGTGTGAGTTTAGTCTAACAGTGTGAGTTTAGTCTAGCAGTGTGAGTTTGGTCTAACAGTGTGAGTTTAGTCTAGCAGTGTGAGTTTACTCATACAGTGTGAGTTTAGTCTAACAGTGTGAGTTTAGTTTAGCAGTGTGAGTTTGGTCTAACAGTGTGAGTTTAGTCTAGCAGTGTGAGTTTACTCATACAGTGTGAGTTTAGTCTAGCAGTGTGAGTTTACTCATACGGTGTGAGTTTAGTCTAGCAGTGTGAGTTTAGTCTAATAGTGTGAGTTTAGTCTAGCAGTGTGAGTTTAGTCTAACAGTGTAAGTTTAGTCTAGCAGTGTGAGTTTAGTCTAACAGTGTGAGTTTAGTCTAGCAGTGTGAGTTTAGTATAGCAGTGTGGGTTTGGACTAACAGTGTGAGTTTGGTCTAACAGTGTGAGTTTAGTCTAGCAGTGTGAGTTTGGTCTAACAGTGTGAGTTTAGTCTAACAGTGTGAGTTTACTCATACAGTGTGAGTTTAGTCTAACAGTGGGAGTTTAGTCTAACAGTGTGAGTTTAGTCTAGCAGTGTGAGTTTACTCATACAGTGTGAGTTTAGTCTAACAGTGGGAGTTTAGTCTAACAGTGTGAGTTTAGTCTAGCAGTGTGAGTTTACTCATACAGTGTGAGTTTAGTCTAGCAGTGTGAGTTTGTTCTAACAATGTGAGTTTAATCTAACAGTGTGAGTTTACTCATACAGTGTGAGTTTAGTCTAGCAGTGTGAGTTTAGTCTAGCAGTGTGAGTTTAGTCTAGCAGTGTGAGTTAAGTCTAACAGTGTGAGTTAAGTCTAACAGTGTGAGTTTAGTTTAGCAGTGTGAGTTTGTTCTAACAGTGTGAGTTTAGTCTAACAGTGTGAATTTACTCATACAGTGTGAGTTTAGTATAGCAGTGTGAGTTTAGTCTAGCAGTGTGAGCTTAGTCTAACAGTGTGAGTTTAGTCTAACAGTGTGAGTTTAGTCTAGCAGTGTGAGATTAGTCTAATTGTGTGAGTTTAGTCTAACAGTGTGAGTTTAGTCTAGCAGTGTGAGTTTAGTCTAGCAGTGTGAGCCTAGTCTAACAGTGTGAGTTTAGTCTAGCAGTGTGAGTTTAGTCTAACAGTGTGAGTTTCGTCTAGCAGTGTGAGTTTAGTCTAAGAGTGTGAGTTTAGTCTAGCAGTGTGAGCCTAGTCTAACAGTGTGAGTTTAGTCTAACAGTGTGCGTTTAGTCTAGTAGTGTGAGTTTAGTCTAGCATTGTGAGTATGGTTTCGCAGTGTGAGTTTAGTCTAACAGTGTGAGTTTAGTCTAGCAGTGTGAGTTTAGTCTAGCAGTGTGAGTTTAGTCTAACAGTGTGAGTTTAGTCTAACAGTGTGAGTTTAGTCTAACAGTGTGAGTTTAGTCTATAAGTGTGAGTTTAGTCTAACAGTGTGAGTTTAGTCTAGCAGTGTGAGTTTGGTCTAACAGTGTGAGTTTAGTCTAACAGTGTGAGTTTACTCATACAGTGTGAGTTTAGTCTAGCTGTGTGAGTTTGGTCTAACAGTGTGAGTTTAGTCTAGCAGTGTGATTTTACTCATACAGTGTGAGTTTAGTCTAGCAGTGTGAGTTTAGTCTAATAGTGTGAGTTTAGTCTAGCAGTGTGAGTTTAGTCTAACAGTGTAAATTTAGTCTAGCAGTGTGAGTTTAGTCTAACAGTGTGAGTTTAGTCTAGCAGTGTGAGTTTAGTCTAGCAGTGTGAGTTTGACTAACAGTGTGAGTTTGGTCTAACAGTGTGAGTTTAGTCTTGCAGTGTGAGTTTATTCTAACAGTGTGAGTTTAGTCTAGCAGTGTGAGTTTGGTCTAACAGTGTGAGTTTAGTCTAACAGTGTGAGTTTACTCATACAGTTTGAGTTCAGTCTAACAGTGGGAGTTTAGTCTAACAGTGTGAGTTTAGTCTAGCAGTGTGAGTTTGTTCTAACAATGTGAGTTTAGTCTAACAGTGTGAGTTTACTCATACAGTGTGAGTTTAGTCTAGCAGTGTGTGTTTAGTCTAGCAGTGTGAGTTTAGTCTAGCAGTGTGAGTTTAGTCTAACAGTGTGAGTTTAGTCTAACAGTGTGAGTTTAGTCTAGCAGTGTGAGTTTGTTCTAACAGTGTGAGTTTAGTCTAACAGTATGAATTTACTCATACAGTGTGAGTTTATTCTAGCAGTGTGAGTTTAATCTAGCAATGTGAGCTTAGTCTAACAGTGTGAGTTTAGTCTAACAGTGTGAGTTTAGTCTAGCAGTGTGAGCTTAGTCTAACAGTGTGAGTTTAGTCTAACAGTGTGAGTTTAGTCTAGCAGTGTGAGTTTAGTCTAGCAGTGTGAGATTAGTTCAGGTGAGTTTGGTCTAACAGTGTGAGTTTGGTATAACAGTGCGAGTTTAGTTTTAGCAGTGTGAGTTTAGTCTAGTAGTGTGAGCCTGGCCCAACAGTGTGGAAGCTTAGTCTAACAGGTGAGTTTGGTCTAACAGCAGGAGTTTAGTCTAGCAGTGAGTTTAGTCTACAGTGTGAGCCAAGTCTAACAGTGTGAGTTTAGTCTAGCAGTGTGAGTTTAGACTAAGAGTGTGAGTTTAGTCTAGCAGTGTGAGCCTAGTCTAACAGTGTGAGTCTAGTCTAACAGTGTGCGTTTAGTCTAGCTGTGTGAGTTTAGTCTAGCAGTGTGAGTATGGTTTAGCAGTGTGAGTTTAGTCTAACAGTGTGAGTTTAGTCTAGCAGTGTGAGTTTAGTCTAGCATTGTGAGTTTAGGCTAACAGTGTGAGTTTAGTCTAACAGTGTAAGTTTAGTCTATCAGTGTTAGTTTAGTCTAAAAGTGTGAGTTTAGTCTAACAGTGTGAGTTTAGTCTAGCAGTGTGAGTTTGGTCAAACAGTGTGAGTTTAGTCTAACAGTGTGAGTTTACTCATACAGTGTGAGTTTAGTCTAGCAGTGTGAGTTTAGTCTAACAGTGTGAGTTTAGTCTAGCAGTGTGAGTTTAGTCTAACAGTGTGAGTTTAGTCTAGCAGTGTGAGTTTAGTCTAGCAGTGTGAGCTTAGTCTAACAGTGTGAGTTTACACTAACAGTGTGAGTTTAGTGTAGCAGTGTGACTTTAGTCTAACAGCGTTTCATCTAACAGTGTGAGTTTAGTCTAACAGTGTGAGTTTAGTCTAACAGTGTGAGTTTAGTCTAGCAGGGTGAGTTTAGTCTAACAGTGTGTTTCGTCTAACAGTGTGAGTTTAGTCTAGCAGAGGGGTGAGTTTAGTCTAACAGTGTGTTTTGCCCAACAGTGTGAGTTTAGCTCCAACAGTGTGAGTTTAGGCTAACAGTGTGAGTTTAGTCTAGCAGTGAGTTTAGTCTAACAGTGTGTTTGCTCCAACAGTGTGAGTTTAGTCTAACAGTGTGAGTTTAGTCTAGCAGTGTGAGTTTGGTCTAAAAGTGTGAGTTTAGTCTAGCAGTGTGAGCCTAGTCTAACAGTGTGAGTTTAGTTTAACAGTGTGAGTTTAGCCTAGCAGTGTGAGTTTAGTCTAACAGTGTGAGTTTACTCTAACAGTGTGAGTTTATTCTAGCAGTGTGAGTTTAGTCTAACAGTGCGAGTTTAGTGTAGCAGTGTGAGTTTAGTCTTACAGTGTGAGTTTAGTCTAACAGTGTCAGTTTAGTCTAGCAGGGTGAGTTTAGTATAGCAGTGTGAGTTTAGTTTAACAGTGTGAGTTTAGTCTAACAGTGTGAGTTTAGTCTAACAGTGTGAGTTTAGTCTAACAGTGTGAGTTTGGTCTAACAGTGTGAGTTTATTCTAACAGTGTGAGTTTACTCATACAGTGTGAGTTTAGTCTAGCAGTGTGAGTTTAGTCTAGCAGTGTGAGTTTAGTCTAGCAGTGTGAGTTTAGTCTAACAGTGTGAGTTTATTCTAGCAGTGTGAGTTTAGTCTAGCAGTGTGAGCTTAGCCTAACAGTGTCAGTTTAGTCTAACAGTGTGAGTTTAGTGTAGCAGTGTGAGTTTAGTCAAACAGTGCTTCATCTAACAGTGTGAGTTTAGTCTAACAGTGTGAGTTTGGTCTAACAGTGTGAGTTTAGTCTAGCAGTGTGAGTTTACTCATACAGTGTGAGTTTAGTCTAA
>NW_024737064.1:0-13813 GCF_018991925.1 Homarus americanus
ATAAGGGGGACTTTGTTATACTCAATTAGGGGACTTTGTTATACTCGATCAGGGAACTTTGTTATACTCGATCAGGGGCCTTTGTTATACTCGTTCAGGCGCTTTTGTTATATTCGCTCAGGGGGCTTTGTTATACTCGATCAGGGGCCTTTGTTATAATCGTTCACGGGACTATGTTATACTCGAACAGGGGACCTTGATATACTCGATCAGGGGACTTTGTTATACTCGATCAGGGGACTTTCTTATATTCGATGAGGGACTTTGTGATTCTCGATCATGGGACTTTGTTATACTCGATGAGGGGCCTTTGTTATACTCGATGAGGAGACTTTGTTCTACTCGATCAGGGGAATTTGTTATACTCGATCAGGGGACTTTGTTATATTCGATGATGGGACTTTTTTATACTCGATCATGGGACTTTGTTATACTCTATGGGGGGACTTTGTTATACTTGATCAGGGGGCTTTGTTATACTCGATCAGGGGACTTTGTTAAACTCGATCAGGGAACTTTGTTATACTCGATCAGGGGCCTTTGTTATAATCGTTCAGGGGACTTAGTTATACTCGATCAGGGGACTTTGTTATACTCGACCAAGGGAGTTTGTTATACTCAACCAGGGGACTTTGTTATACTCGATCAGGGGCCTTTGTTAGAAGCTCGATGAGGGGCCTTTGTTATACTGGATCAGGGGACTTTGTTATACTCGATCAGGACTTTGTTATATACTGATCCAGGGGCTTTGTTATACTTTCGATCAGGGAACTTTGTTATACTCGATCAGGGGACTTTGTTAAACTCGATCAGGGGACATTATACTCGATCAGGACTTTGTTATACTCCGATCAGGGACTTTGTTATACTGGACCAGGGACTGTTATACTCGATCAGGGGCCTTTGTTATACTTGATCAGGGGGCTTTGATATACTCAATCAGGGGACATTGTTATTCTCGATAAGGGGGACTTTGCTATACTCAATTAGGGGGCTTTGTTATACTCGATCAGGGAACTTTGTTATACTCGATCAGGGGCCTTTGTTATACTCGTTCAGGCGCTTTTGTTATATTCGATCAGGGGGCTTTGTTATACTCGATTAGGGGACTTTATTTTACTCGATCAGGGGACTTTGTTATATTCGATGAGGGACTTTGTTATTCTCGATCATGGGACTTTGTTATACTCGATGAGGGGCCTTTGTTATACTCGATGAGGGGACTTTGTTCTACTCGATCAGGGGAATTTGTTATACTCGATCAGGGGACTTTGTTATATTCGATGAGGGGACTTTTCTATACTCGATCATGGGACTTTGTTATACTCGATGAGGGGCCTTTGTTATACTCGATCAGGGGCCTTTGTTATACCCGATCAGGGGACTTTGTTATATTCGATCAGAGGACATTGTTATACTCTATGAGGGGGCTTTGTTATCCTCGATCAGGGAACTTTATTATACTCGGTGAGGGGACTTTGTTATACTGGATCAGGGGACTTTGTTTTACTCGATGAGGGGGCTTTGTTATACTCGATCAGGGGACTTTGTTATACTCGATGAGGGGCCTTTGTTATCCTCGATCAGGGGCCTTTGTTATACTCGATCAGGGGACTTTGTTATACTCGACCTTGGACTTTGTTATACTCGATTTGGAGCCTTTGTTATACTTGATTAGGGGGCTTTGTTATACTCGATCAGGGGACTTTGTTATTCTCGATAAGGGGGACTTTGTTATACTCGATGAGGGGGCTTTGTTATACTCGATCAGGGAACTTCGTTATACTCGATGAGGGGCCTTTGTTATACTTGATCAGGGACTTGTTATACCTCGACCAGGGACTTTGTATATACCGATCAGGGCCTTTTTGTTATATTCTGGATCAGGGGGCTTTGTTATAACTGTTCAGGGACTTTGCTATACTCGACCAGGGGACTTTGTTATACTCAGATCTGGGAGCCTTTGTTATACTTGGATCAGGGGCTGGTTATACCCGATCAGGGACTTAGTTATTCTCGATAAGGGGGACTTTGTTATACTCGATGAGGGGGCTTTGTTATACTCGATCAGGGAAATTTTGTTATACTCGATCATGGGCCTTTGTTATACTCGATCAGAGGACTTTGTTCCACTTTATCAGGGGCCTTTGTTATACTTCATTAGGGGGCTTTGTTATACTCGATCAGGTGACTTTGTTATTCAAGATAAGGGGGCTTTGTTATACTCGATCAGGGGGCTTTGTTATACTCGATCAGGGAACTTTGTTATACTCGATCAGGGGCCTTTGTTATACTCGTTCAGGCGTCTTTTGTTATACCTCGACCAGGGATTTTGTTATACTCGATGAGGGCCTTGTTAAACTCGATGAGGCCCTTTGTTATAATTTCCATCATGGGACTTTGTTATACTCGATCAGGCGACTTTGTTATACTCGATCAGGGGGCTTTGTTAAACCTCGATCAGGAACTTTTGTTATACCTGGCGAGGGCCTTGCCAAACCCGATGAGGGGCCTTTGTTATACCTCAATAAGGGGACATTGTTTTTCTCGATAAGGGGACTTTGTTATACCAATTAGGGCTTTGTTATACTCGATCAGGAACTTGTTATACCTCGATCAGGGCCTTTGTTATACCTGTCTGTGCACTTTGTTATATCTTGATCAGCTGGTTATACTCGATTAGGGACTTTGTTATAGCTCTGATCAGGGGACTTGTTATATCTCGATGAGGGACTTTGTTATTCTCGATCATGGGACTTTGTTCTACTCGATGAGGGGCCTTTGTTATACTCGATGAGGGGACTTTGTTCTGCTCGATCAGGGGAATTTGTTATACTCGATCAGGGGAATTTGTTATTTTCGATGAGGGGACTTTTTTATACTCGATCATGGGACTTTGTTATACTCGATGAGGGGCCTTTACTCGATCAGGGGACTTTGTTATACCCGATCAGGGGACTTTGTTATAATCGATCAGAGGACTTTGTTATACTCTATGAGGGGGCTTTTTTATCCTCGATCAGGGAACTTTATTATACTCGGTGAGGGGACTTTGTTATACTGGATCAGGGGACTTTGTTTTACTCGATGAGGGGGCTTTGTTATACTCAATCAGGGGACATTGTTATACTCGATCAGGGGCCTTTATTATACTCGATTAGGGGCCTTTGTTATACTCGATCAGGGGACTTTGTTATACTCGACCTTGGACTTTGTTATACTCGAATTGGAGCCTTTGTTATACTTGATCAGGGGCTTTGTTATACTCATGATCAGGGGACTTTGTTATTCTCGATAAGGGACTTTGTTATACTCGATGAGGGGGCTTTATTATACTCGATCAGGAACTTTGTTATATTTCCGGATCAGGGCCTTTGTTATACTCGATCAGGGGAATTTTTGTTGGTACCTGAATTAGGGACTTTTGTTATACTCGATCAGGGGCCTTTGTTACACTTTGATCAGGGGGCTTGTTATACCTGGATCAGGGGGACTTTTGTTATTCTCGATAAGAGGGTCTTGTTATACTCGATCAGGGGGCCGGTTATACTCGATCAGGGGCATTTGTTATACTCGATCAGGGGACTTTGTTATACTCGACCAGGGGACTTTGTTATACTCGATCAGGGGCCTTTGTTATACTTGATCAGGGGGCTTTGTTATACTTGATCAGGGGACTTTGTTATTCTCGATAAGGGGGTCTTTGTTATACTCGATCAGGGGGTTTGTTATACTTGATAAGGGGGCTTTGTTATACTCGATCAGGTGACTTTGTTATTCTCGATAAGGGGGTCTTTGTTATACTCGATCTGGGGGCTTTGTTATAATCGATCAGGGAACTTTGTTATACTCGATCAGGGGCCTTTGTTATACTCGTTCAGGCGACTTTGTTGTACTCGACCAGGGGACTTTGTTATACTCGATCAGGGGTCTTTGTTATACTCGATCAGGGGAGTTTCTTATAATTCTACCAGGGGACTTTGTTATACTCGATGAGGGGCCTTTGTTAAACTCGATAAGGGGCCTTTGTTATACTCGACCATGGGACTTTGTTATACTCGATCAGGGGACTTTGTTATACTCGATCTGGGGCCTTTGTTATACTTGATCAGGGGCCTTTGTTATACTCGATCAGGGAACTTTGTTATACTCGATCAAGGGCCTTTGTTATACTCGTTCAGGTGTCTTTGTTATACTCGACCAGAGGACTTTGTTATCCTCGATCAGGGGACTTTGTTATACTCGATGAGCAGGCTTTGTTATACTCGATCAGGGGACATTGTTATAGACTTTTAGGGTCCTTTGTTATACTCGAGCAGGGGCCTTTGTTATACTCGTTCAGGGGACTTTGTTATACTCGAAAAGGGGACTTTGTTATACTCGACCTAGGGCCTTTGTTATACTTGATCAGGGGACTTTGTTATAGTCGACCAGGGGACTTTGTCATACTCGATCACGGGAATTTGTTATACTCGATCAGGGGGCTTTGTTATACTCGACCAGGAAACTTTGTTATACTCGATCTGGAGCCTTTGTTATACTTGATCAGGGGGCTTTGTTATACTCGATCAAGGGACTTAGTTATTCCCGATAAGGGGGACTTTGTTATACTCGATGAGGGGGCTTTGTTATACTCGATCAGGGAAATTTTGTTATTCTCGATCATGGGCCTTTGTTAAACTCGATTAGGGGACTTTGTTATACTCGACCAGGGGACTTTGTTATTCTCGATCATGGGCCTTTGTTATACTTGATCAAAGGGCTTTGTTATACTCGATCAGGGGACATTGTTATTCTCGATAAGGGGGACTTTGTTATACTCAATTAGGGGATATGTTATACTCGATCAGGGAACTTTGTTATACTCGATCAGGGGCCTTTGTTATACTCGTTCAGGCGCTTTTGTTATATTCGATCAGGGGGCTTTGTTATCCTCAATCAGGGGCCTTTGTTATAATCGTTCATGGGACTATGTTATACTCGAACAGGGGACCTTGTTATACTCGATCAGGGGACTTTGTTATACTCGATCAGGGGACTTTGTTATTTTCGATGAGGGACTTTGTTATTCTCGATCATGGGACTTTGTTATACTCGATGAGGGGCCTTTGTTATACTCGATGAGGGGACTTTGTTCTACTCGATCAGCGGAATTTGTTATACTCGATCAGGGGACTTTGTGATATTCGATGAGGGGACTTTTTTATACTCGATCATGGGACTTTGTTATACTCGATCAGGGGCCTTTGTTATACTCGATGAGGGGCCTTTGTTATACCCGATCAGGGGACTTTGTTATAATTGATCAAAGGACTTTGTTAAACTCTATGAGGGGGCTTTGTTATCCTTGATCAGGGAACTTTATTATACTCGGTGAGGGGACATTGTTATACCGGATCAGTGGACTTTCTTTTACTCGATGAGGGGGCTTTGTTATACTCGATGAGGTGACTTTGTTATACTCGATCAGGGGCCTTTGTTATACTCGATCAGGGGCCTTTGTTATACTCGATCAGGGGACTTTGTTATACTCGACCTGGGACTTTGTTATACTCGATTTGGAGCCTTTGTTATACTTGATCAGGGGCTTTGTTATACTCGATCAGGGACTTTGGCCTTCTCAATAAGGGGGACTTTGTTATACTCGATGAGGGGCTTTGTTATACTTCGATCAGGGAACTGTTATACTCGATCAGGGCGCTTTGTTATACTCGATCAGGGACTTTGTTATTCTCTGACCAGGGGACTTTGTTATACTCGATCAGGGGCCTTTGGTATACTTGATCAGGGGGCTTTGTTATACTCGATCAGGGGACTTTGGTATTCTCGATAAGGGGTCTTTGTATATATTCGATCAGGGGCTGTTATACTTGATCAGGGGGCTGTTATACTCGATCGAGGGACTTTGTTATTCAAGATAAGGGCTTTGTTATACTTGATCAGGGGGCTTTGTTATACTCGACCAGGGGACTTTAATATACTCGTTTAGGGGCCTTTGTTATACTTGATCAGGGGGCTTTGTTATACTCGATCAGGGGACTTTGTTATTCAAGATAAGCGGGGCTTTGTTATACTCGATCAGGGGGCTTTGTTATACTCGATCAGGGAGCTTTGTTAAACTCGATCATGGGCCTTTGTTATACTCGTTCAGGCGTCTTTGTTATACTCGACCAGGGGACTTTGTTATACTCGATCGAGGGCCTTTGTTAAACTCGATCAGGGGCCTTTGTTATACTCGATCAGGGGACTTTGTTATACTCGATCAGGGGACTTTGTTATACTCGATCAGGGGCTTTTGTTAAACGCGATCAGGGAACTTTGTTACTCAACCAGGAACTGTTATACTCGATCCGATTTACTGCTTGATCAGGCTTCTATTTATACTCGATCGAGGGGTTTGTTATTCTCGATAAGGGTATATGTTATACTCGATCAGGGGGCTTTGTTATACTTGATCAGGGGGGCTTTGTTATACTCGATCAGGGGACTTTGTTATTCAAGATAAGGGGGGCTTTGTTATACTCGATCAGGGGGCTTTGTTATATTCGATGAGGGGACTTTTTTGTACTCGATCATGGGACTTTGTTATACTCGATCAGGGGCCTTTGTTATACTCGATCAGGGGACTTTGTTATACTCGACCAGGGGACTGTGTTATACTCGATCATGGGCCTTTGTTATACTTGATCAGGGGGCTTTGATATACTTGATCAGGGGACTTTGTTATTCTCGATAAGGGGGTCTTTGTCATACTCGATCAGGGTCTTTGTTATACTTGATAAGGGGGCTTTGTTATACTCGATCAGGTGACTTTGTTATTCTCGATAAGGGGGTCTTTGTTATACTCGATCAGGGGGCTTTGTTATACTCGATTAGGAAACTTTGTTATACTCGATCAGGGGCCTTTGTTATACTCGTTCAGCCGACTTTGTTATACTCGACCAGGGGACTTTGTTATACTCGATCAGGGGCCTTTGTTAAACTCGATCAGGGACCTTTGTTATACTCGATCAGGGGACTTTGTTATACTCGATCAGGGGATTATGTTATTCTCGATCAGGGGGCTTTGTTATACTCGATCAGGGAACTTTGTTATACTCGATCAGGGGCCTTTGTTATAATCGTTCAGGGGACTTTGTTCTACTTGATCAGAGGGCTTTGTTATACTCGATCAGGGGACTTTGTTATTCTCGATAAGGGGGTCTATGTTATACTCGATGAGGGGGCTTTTTTATACTTGATTAGGGGGCTTTGTTATACTCTATCAGGAGACTTTGTTATACTCGACCAGGGGACTTTGTTATACTCGATCAGGGGCCTTTGTTATACTTGATCAGGGGGCTTTGTTATACTTGATCGAGGACACTGTTATTCTCGATAAGGGAACTGTTATGCGATCAGGGGGCTTTGTTATACTTGATAAGGGGGCTTTGTTATACTCGATCAGGTCACTTTGTTATTCTCGATAAGGGGGTCTTTGTTATACTCGATCAGGGGGCTTTGTTATACTCGATCAGGAAACTTTGTTATACTCGATCAGGGGCCTTTGTTAAGCTCGATTAGGGACCTTTGTTATACTCGATCAGGGGACTTTGTTATACTCGATCAGGGGACTATGTTATTCTCGATCAGGGGGCTTTGTTATACTCGATCAGGGAACTTTGTTATGTATCGTCAGGGGCCTTTATTTATAATCGTTCAGGGGGACTTTGTTGCATACTTGATCAGGGGGCTTTTGTTATACTCCATCCAGGGACTTAGTTATTCTCGATAAGAGACTTTGTTATACTCGATCAGGGGCTTTGTTATACTCGATCAGGGAACTTTTGTTATACTCGATGAGGGCCTTTGTTATACTCGTTCAGGCGTCTTTGTTATACTCGACCAGGGGACTTTGTTATACTCGATCAGGGGCCTTTGTTAAACTCGATCAGGGCCTTTTGTTATACTCGATCAGGGGACTTTGTTATACTCGATCAGGCGACTTTGTTATACTCGATCAGGGGGCTTTGTTAAACTCGATCAGGGAACTTTGTTATACTCGATCAAGGGACTTTGATATACTCAACCAGGAGACTTTGTTATACTCGATCAGGGGCCTTTGTTCTACTTGATCAGGGGGCTTTGTTATACTCGATCAGGGGACTTTGTTATTCTCGATAAGGGGGTCTTTGTTATACTCGATCAGGGGGCTTTGTTATACTTGATCAAGGGAGCACATTATACTCGATCAGGGACTTTGTTATTCAAGATAAGGGGGGCTTTGTTATACTCGATCAGGGGGCTTTGTTATACTCGATCAGGAGACTTTGTTATATTCGATGAGGGGACTTTTTTATACTCGATCATGGGACTTTGTTATACTCGATCAGGGGCCTTTGTTATACTCGATCAGGGGACTTTGTTATACTCAAACAGGGGACTTTGTTATACTCGATCATGGTCCTTTGTTATACTTGATCAGGGGGCTTTGTTATACTCGATCAGGTGACTTTGTTATTCTCGATAAGGGGGTCTTTGTTATACTCGATCAGGGGGTTTTGTTATACTCGATCAGGAAACTTGTTATGCTACTCGATTAGGGGCCTTTGTTACTCGTTCAGCCGACTTTATTCTCGACCAGGGACTTTGTTATACTCGATCAAGGGGCCTTCTTAAACTCGATCAGGGGACCTTTGTTATATACTCGATCAGGGAATTTGTTTGTCTCGATCAAGGGACTATGTTATTCTCTCGATCAGGGGCTTTGTTATACTCGATCAGGGAACTTTGTTATGCTCGATCAGGGCCTTTGTTATACTCGATCAGGGGACTTTGTTATTCTGATAAGGGTCTATGTTATATACTCGATGAGGGCATTATACTTGATTAGGGCTTTGTTATACTCTATCAGGAACTTTGTTATTCATGATAAGGGGGCTTTATACTCGATCAGGGGCTTTTTTATACTCGATCAGGGGCTTTGTTATATTCGATGAGACTTTTTATACTTGATCATGGGACTTTGTTATACTCGATCAGGGGCCTTTGTTATACTCGATCAGGGGACTTTGTTATACTCGACCAGGGGACTTTGTTATACTCGATCAGGGGCCTTTGTTATACTTGATCAGGGGGCTTTGTTATACTTGATCAAGGGAATTTGTTATTCTCGATAAGGATGTCTTTGTTATACTCGATCAGGGGGCTTTGTTATACTTGATAAGGGGGCTTTGTTATACTCGATCAGGTCACTTTGTTATTCTCGATAAGGGGGTCTTTGTTATACTCGATCAGGGGGCTTTGTTATACTCGATCAGGAAACTTTGTTATACTCGATCAGGGGCCTTTGTTAAACTCGATTAGGGACCTTTGTTATACTCGATCAGGGGACTTTGTTATACTCGATCAGGGGACTATGTTATTCTCGATCAAGGGGCTTTGTTATACTCGATCAGGGAACTTTGTTATACTCGATCAGGACGCTGTTATATTCGTTCGAGGACTTTGTTATACTTGATCAGGGCTGTTATATACTCGATCAGAAATTTTGTTATTCTCGATCTGTGCTTTGTTATACTTTCGATCAGGGGACTTTGTTATACTTTCGATCAGGGGCCTGATATACATGATCGAGGGGCACATTATACTCGATCAGGGGACTTTGTTATTCAAGATAAGGAGGGCTTTGTTATACTCGATGAGGGGGCTTTGTTATATTCGATCAGGGAACTTTGTTATACTCGATCAGGGGCCTTTGTTATACTCGTTCGGGTGTCTTTGTTATACTCGACCAGGGGACTTTGTTATCCTCGATCAGGGGACTTTGTTATTCTCGATAAGCGGGCTTTGTTATTCTCGATCAGGGGCCTTTGTTATACTCGTTCGGGTGTCTTTGTTATACTTGATCAGGGGGCTTTGTTATACTCGATCAGGGGACTTAGTTATTTTCGATAAGGGGGACTTTGTTATAATCGTTCAGGGGACTTTGTTATACTCGATCAGGGGACTTTGTTATACTCGACCAGGGATTTGTTATTGCTATATACTCGACGGGGACTTTCATTATACTCGATCAGGGCCTTTATTAGAAGCGATGAAAGTTGCTTTGTTATATACTGAATCAGGTGACTTTGTTATTCTCGATAAGGGGGTCTTTGTTATACTCGATCTGGGGGCTTTGTTATAATCGATCAGGGAACTTTGTTATACTCGATCAGGGGCCTTTGTTATACTCGTTCAGGCGACTTTGTTGTACTCGACCAGGGGACTTTGTTATACTCGATCAGGGGTCTTTGTTATACTCGATCAGGGGAGTTTCTTATAATTCTACCAGGGGACTTTGTTATACTCGATGAGGGGCCTTTGTTAAACTCGATAAGGGGCCTTTGTTATACTCGACCTGGGGACTTTGTTATACTCGATCAGGGGCCTTTGTTATAATCGTTCAGGGGACTTTGTTATACTCGACAAGGGGACTTTGTTATACTCGATCTTGGGCCTTTGTTATACTTGGTCAGGGGCCTTTGTTATACTCGATCAGGGAACTTTGTTATACTCGATCAGGGGCCTTTGTTATACTCGTTCAGGTGTCTTTGTTATACTCGACCAGAGGACTTTGTTATCCTCGATCAGGGGACTTTGTTTTACTCGATGAGCGGGCTTTGTTATACTCGATCAGGGGACATTGTTATAGACTTTTAGGGTCCTTTGTTATACTAGAGCAGGGGCCTTTGTTATACTCATTCAGGGGACTTTGTTATACTCGAAAAGGGGACTTTGTTATACTCGATCTAGGGCCTTTGTTATACTTGATCAGGAGACTTTGTTATAATCGACCAGGGGACTTTGTCATACTCGATCAGGGGACTTTGTTATACTCGATCAGGGGGCTTTGTTATACTCGACCAGGGGACTTTGTTATACTCGATCTGGAGCCTTTGTTATAATTGATCAGGGGCTTTGTTATACTCGATTAGGGGACTTAGTTATTCTCGATAAGGGGCCTTTGTTATACTCGATCAGGGAAATTTTGTTAATCTCGATCATGGGCCTTTGTTAAACTTGATTAGGGGACTTTGTTATACTCGACCAGGGGAATTTGTTATACTCGATGAGGGGCCTTTGTTATACTTGATCAGGGGGCTTTGTTATACTCGATCAGGGGACATTGTTATTCTCGATAAGGGGGACTTTGTTATACTTAATTAGGGGACTTTGTTATACTCGATCAGGGAACTTTGTTATACCTGATCAGGGGCCCTTGTTATACTCGTTCAGGCGCATTTGTTATATTCGATCAGGGGGCTTTGTTATACTCGATCAGGGGACTTTGTTATTTTCGATGAGGGACTTTGCTATTCTCGATCATGGGACTTTCTTATACTCGATGAGGGACCTTTGTTATACTCGATGAGGGGACTTTGTTCTACTCGATCAGGGGAATTTGTTATACTCGATCAGGGGACTTTGTTATACTCGATGAGGGGACTTTTTTATACTCGATCATGGGACTTTGTTATACTCGATGAGGGGCCTTTGTTATACTCGATCAGGGGCCTTTGTTATACCCGATCAGGGGACTTTGTTATAATTGATCAGAGGACTTTGTTAAACTCTATGAGGGGGCTTTGTTATCCTCGATCAGGGAACTTTATTATACTCGGTGAGGGGACATTGTTATACTGGATCAGGGGACTTTGTTTTACTCGATGAGTGGGCTTTGTTATACTCGATCAGGGGACTTTGTTATACTCGATCAGGGGCCTTTGTTATACTCGATTAGGGGCCTTTGTTATACTCGATCAGGGGACTTTGTTATACTCGACCTGGGACTTTGTTATACTCGATTTGGAGCCTTTGTTATACTTGATCAGGGGGCTTTGTTATACTCGATCAGGGGACTTTGTTATTCTCGATAAGGGTGACTTTGTTATACTTGATGAGAGGGCTTTGTTATACTCGATCAGGGAACTTTGTTATACTCGATCAGGGGCCTTTGTTATACTCGATCAAGGGACTTTGTTATACTTGACCAGGGGACTTTGTTATACTCAATCAGGGGCCTTTGTTATACTTGATCAGGGGGCTTTGTTATACTCGATCAGGGGACTTTGTTATTCTCGATAAGGGGGTCTTTGTTATACTCGATCAGAGGGCTTTGTTATACTTGGTCAGGAGGCTTTGTTATACTCGATCAGGGGACTTTGTTATTCAAGATAAGGGGGCTTTGTTATACTCGATCAGGGGGCTTTGTTATACTCGATCAGGGGACTTTGTTATATTCGATGAGGGGACTTTTTTATTCTCGATCATGAGACTTTGTTATACTCGATCAGGGGCCTTTGTTATACTCGATCGGGGGACTTTGTTATACTCGACCGGGGGACTTTGTTATACTCGATCAGAACCTTTGTTGCACTTGATGAGGGCTTTGTTATACTTGAGTCGGGGACTTTGTTATTCTCTGATGAGGTCTTTGTTATACTCGATCAGGGCTTTGATATACTTGATCAGGGGACTTTGATATTCTCGATGAGGGGGACTTTGTAATATTCTCGATAAGGGGGTCTTTGTTATACTCGATGAGGGGGCTTTGTTATACTCGATCAGGGAACTTTGTTATACTCGATCAGGGGCCTTTGTTATACTCGTTCAGGGGACTTTGTTATACTCGACCAGGGGACTTTGTTATACTAGATCAGGGGCCTTTGTTAAACTCGATCAGAGTCCTTTGTTATACTCGATCAGGGGACTTTGTTATACTCGATCAGGGAACTATGTTATTCTCGATCAGGGGACTTTGTTATTCTCGATAAGGGGGTCTTTGTTATATTCGATCAGGGGGCTTTGTTATACTTGATCAGGGAGCTTTGTTATACTTGATCAGGGGACTTTGTTATTCAAGAAAAGGGGGGCTTTTTATACACGATCAGGGGGCTTTGTTATACTCGATCAGGGGACTTTGTTATATTCGATGAGAGGACTTCTTTATACTCGATCATGGGACTTTGTTATACTCGATCAGGGGCCTTTGTTATACTCGATCAGGGGACTTTTTTATACTCGACCAGGGTACTTTGTTATTCTCGATAAGGGGGTCTTTGTTATACTCGATCAGGGGGCTTTGTTATACCTGATTAGGGGGCTTTGTTATACTCGATCAGGGGACTTTGTTATTCTCGATAAGGGGGTCTTTGCTATACTCGATCAGGGGGCTTTCTTATACTCGATCAGGGAACTTTGTTATACTCGATCAGGGGCCTTTGTTATACTCGTTCAGGCGACTTTGTTATACTGGACCAGGGGACTTTGTTATACTCGATCAGGGGCCTTTGTTTAACTCGATCAGGGTCCTTTGTTATACTCGATCAGGGGACTTTGTTATACTCGATCAGGGGACTATGTTATTCTCGATCAGGGGGCTTTGTTATACTCGATCAGGGAACTTTGTTAGACTCGATCAGGGGCCTTTGTTATAATCGTTCAGGGGACTTTGTTATACTCGACCAGGGGACTTTGTTATACTCGATTTGGAGCCTTTGTTATACTTGATCAGGGGGCTTTGTTATACTCGATGAGGGGGCTTTGTTATACTCGATCAGGGAAATTTTATTATACTCCATCATGGGCCTTTGTTATACTCGATCATGGGCCTTTGTTATACTCGATCAGGGGACTTTGTTATTCAGGATAAGGGGGGCTTTGTTATACTCGATCAGGGAGCATTGTTATACTCGATCAGGGAACTTTGTTATACTCGATCAGGGGCCTTTGTTATACTCGTTCAGGCGTCTTTGTTATACTCGACCAGGGGACTTTGTTATACTCGATC